>NC_047114.1:37138164-37495216 GCF_902500255.1 Thalassophryne amazonica | reverse complement strand
CCTCCTTGGCAAATAAACTGTACTATCACCATAGTGGATTTTCTGCACTAAATTCCCCACTAAGCTAACAGATTCTACACCCACATTTGTCATAAGCCTTGCAGGGTCTCTAATCACCTGCTCCGTGGCCTGCTGTAGATTCCTAATGTTACCCTCCCTGTAGAGCTCTATCTATGTTTGCAGACAAGACGGCGGCGCCTTCCCCAGTAGGGTGGAGGCTGTCCTGCATCAGCAAGCCACGGCGACCCCAGAATGAAGGCCAGGTATCAATAAAGCTAAAGCCTTGCTGTCTACAAAACTGCACCAGCCACCTATTTTACGATGTCAGCCTGCTAAACGCCTCATCAGTACCCCGGGAGGGGAGGGGACCAGAGACTATTAAATGATGCCGGCACATCTTTCTGGCAAGGTCACGAGTCCTCTCTATGTCCATTTTTGTGACCTCTGAGTGCTTCATCCTGATATCATTGGTGCCAACGTGAATAACTATGTGACTATATGTCATGTCATGTTCCTTCGTCTGTCTTCCCTTCTGCAGTGTCAGCACCCTAAGATGAGATGCAATGTCGGGAGCTCTGGCCCCAGGAATACATTTAACGTCAGCTGGCGTCTGTAACCTGACTTTGCGGGTGATAGAATCCCCTATCACTAAAGTCCGGTGTTTCGGCCTAGAGACAGGAGTGGAAGTCACTTGTGGGCTCAGAAAATTCACATCAGGCAAATCCAAGGGGGAGAACCGATTCACAGGTCGCACTGGCGAGTGTGATCGGGGTGCCACAACCAGGCACCAAGCCCTACGGGGCTTCCTCCACCTAGCCACAGTCTGAAAGCCGTCCTCCACAGCCGGCGTTTCTAAGCTGATGCTAATGGGCTCGCTAGCCGACCCAACACTAACCTCATCTGGAGTGCCCGTAACAGAGAGCCACCCTATCTTCCAACATCACGCAGGATTTACAGAGGGTGTAAAGTAGGATTTGCAGTGTACTCTGTGCACTAAGAAATTCAAGAATGTAGCCAAGCAAACATGAGCTAACCAATAATGGATAAGCTAACCACTCCTAAGGCTCACACAGATTCACAGCAGTTACACTGAAAAACTAACAGAAGTATTAAACAGGTAAAAAAGCAGCAGCTATAAAATATACTAAATAGTTAATTAACTAACAGAAGTATAAAAAAAATGAAATGAAAAAATGATGACGGGGGTCCGAAATAGCTAATGCAAGCTAACCGCTAGCGAAAACGCTAGCCGCTCCTAAGATTTTACACAGGAGTAAAATAATTACTTAAAATTCACAGCAGTTCGACTGAAAAATGAACAGAAGTATTAAACAGGTAAAAAAGAACAGCTATAAAAAGTAACGACGGGGGAGGGGAGGAGTTGACCTAGCTAGCAAAAGCTAACCGCTAGTGAATGCTAACTGCTAGCGATTCACAGCAGGACTATTGTTAAATAACGTTCAGAGTAGATACAATTAATAAGCAGAACAGTGCTAAACAGAAATAAAAGAAACATATACAACCGTGTGAAGTTCAGAGTAGCGTGACAGCAACAAACAGTCCATCAGAAGCAAGTTGCCAGATCTGTGATTCGATCTGCCCTTTCTGCCTGTGCCGATTCGAACAGCACAGTAATAGCATGAAAAATGCAGATTTATGGTGAAACTATCTTGAAAACCTTGATCATGCCCAGGTCTATTTACATCTGGTTGTTAGACGCTAACCAAAATGGAGGCAATCTGGCAACAGCCAGCAAATGAGCGGATCGCTGCGGTCCACCATCTAGTGAGTAAATAGAAATCAATGGTTCAACCAATAATTTGCATCACTTTTTACTGGAGCAGCTTTTACTTTTGACCCCTGTACAAAGCGTTTTTCTGTTGCTGTTTTTCCTCCATAACGCCACAGAATTCAGTCATAGATAGTCCAAGCTATACCTTTTGGAATCATTATGATCAGACAAATAATGCAGTGTAGTTTTCAATACGATTGGAGCATTTTTAAATTTTGACTTCTGTGTAATTCTTCATTGACCCCTACCTGACTACAGCTACCACCCTGGGATGGCTATCATACACATTTGTGTAGGCCATGGTCCACTGAGGCTGGAATCTAAGTGTCATTTAGTCCTCTTACTGAGTACTGATTACGTCAAAATTAAATACTGCCTCATAGATTAAAGTGAACAGATCAATAAGAAGTGGAACGAAGATTGACCAGTAGAATGAAAACTTTGCCTTTCGGCTCAACTCCCTTTTCATCACAACAGTACGTTAAAGTGAATGCAAAATTGTCCCTGCTGCTCTGATTCTCCAGCCAATCTCACACTCCTTTGGCCCCTCACTCCCGAGGTTCGTTCTTGAATTCCTTCACATGAGGCAAGACCTCATTCCCTACCCACAGTACGCAGTCTTTCGGTTTCCTGCTGAGAGCCATGGCCTCAGATTTAGAGGTGCTGATCCTCATCCCAGCTGCTTCACGCTCAGCTGCAAACTGACCCAGTGAGTGTTGGAGATCACAAGCCAATGAAGCAACAGGACCACATCATCTGCAAAAAGCAGTGATGAGACCCTGAACCCACCAAATAGAAGACCCTCCTCCCCCCAACTATGCCTTGATATCCTGTCCATGAATATCACAAACAGAACTGGTGACAAGGCGCAGCTCTGGCGGAAGCCAACGTCTGCCGGAAATGGGTCTAACTTAGGGGAAACTGGGGCACGGTGAATCACGGGGCACAGTGAGTCAATAGCTTTTAAAATCGATTTTAAACACCTGCAAATTACACTTGGGGAGACATAAATAAAACAGCCTTATAAACAATAACTGGATGTATTAAATCCACAATAGAATGACCTAAACCTATGCATTATGTGTTTATGCTGCCACAAAACAACATTTCTGATCCACTGTGTCCCAGCTTCTCCTACTGCTGAGGAGTCGTGTATGTCCATTCATGGGAAATATGGATCAGGCCTGTGCATGAATACCAGTGATATGCAGGTCCATTCACAAGAAAACTGAACTTGATCGTGGCTCGAATTGTGAATATTAAAAAAGACAAAATTATGCCTAACACACAAAATGCCATGCCAGTTATTACTCAGAACATCACCAGCACTGCTGCTGTCTCCATGAACCACCTCTCCAAATACTTACCATGCACCTTACTTTTCTTTGTGGTGTGTGTTTAAAAAAAAAAAAAAAATCAGTCTCTGTGTCCGAACTGCAATTACATACCTATCTGTGGTTAGTACACCTGCGCCCACATCCACAGTTGTGAGAATTCATATGTACATTTTCTACATGCTTATGTACATTGGATGAAAATGACCAGAATATGTCCAAATAACATAATTTCCTTACATTTCTCACAACTGATTTTTAGCCATGTTCCCTTTTTTTTATGTCTACACACAATTTTATCTGTGATTCTTTTCAGAGTCTTATTAATGAGGGTACACATATTATCCATGGACACACAAGATTACTAATAAGATGATTGGCAAAGTATATCCTATTTTATTGTACTGGCGCTTTGGACTCTCTCTCTCATTCCTTTTCAACCGGTTTCATTCATTCAAGGTCACCACAGTTCACCGTTCATCTTTTTCACAAATGTGTATGTTGATTAAACACAGGCTTTACATTAGACAGCCTACTTGATGCATCTTCAGAGCTACAGAGAGAAAGAACTCAATGTGCATGTTTTTATAGAACACTATATTTAAAAAGCCACATTATTGAAATCACTGTTGATCGCTTTTGGCTATTAAAAAATTAGGGGTTTAACTACAGTCATCTCAGTATTTACTTGGAAGATTGTGATGTGAAATATTCTATCAGTGTAATTTTTAACACTTTTAAAATTGGAATAACCTTCCTATAAGAGAAGTTTATCCATTATTTATCCCATACATCAGTGTGTGTCACATCCACTTTATAAATGTAGTGTAAAAACATCTCCCAAAATCCTACAAGTCCAGGGCTTTTAATATTTCTGTCATCATTTGTTTTCCACCAGACTTTCAATAACAACATCAAATGACGGCCAGTTTGAGTCAGATTCATTAGGAGTGTTCTGAGTCATAGACTGACAGAGGTGAATATCTGTGGTTCACAGGGTCTCAGTGTGTGTGTGTGTGTGTGTGTGTGTGTGTGTGTGTGTGTGTGTGTGTGTGTGTGTGTGTGTGTGTGTGTGTGTGTGTGTGTGTGTGTGTGTGTGTGTGTGTGTGTGTGTTTTCCACAGAGCACAGCTGAGCTCTGGATTTATCTTTCAAAGCTTCTTTAAGCCGCCGTCCATCGTGCAGCAATTTTATATCCGTGCATGCACACATGTGCTTGTTTGTTCATAGTATGCATCCATGTGGCTGTGCAACTGTTAGGAATCCTAGAACTGTGAAATAAATGTAGTTTTTATTTATTTATGAATTAATTATCAGTCAGTGGAACAATTCTCAAGGTCGGCGCTCCATCACCAGGCAAAGTGGCCAATCCAAAGGCGAGAATTCATGCTTCCGTGATTTGGCCACTCGGTGATACACGCTCAGACTGTATGCTGTTATATTGAAATCAGCCATTTTTTTATTGTCTCTAACTTGCTTCTAACAGCCAGCTGACAGATCTCATTGCCTTGAATGGTGAGATTTATACACTAAGATGACCTGAAATGAACCATTGTACATTAAATTGACTTTATTGACGAGTCAGACACCTTTCAAAGGTGACCAAATTACATGTATTTGTATTGAGCTCGGCAATGTTTTCACCAAGAAAACCCGCCCCTCAAGGTCAACTGCCTGGATACCGACCTTGAGAATATACTGTACAACAAATGGAAAGAGGACATTCTTCCAATATGAGTCCAATAGCAGTGTTGTCACCGATATTCACAAAGGAGTTTTAACATACAGCTTGGTGGCAACCAGGGCTGTATTAGGACCCAATAAAGCAGGCTGCGATGATTCTGAGGGTATGTAAGGGGGAATCTGTCAGTGGGTAACACCATCTGTGGGACCCTTAGGCCTGCTTATAAAGGAATCAAAGCACCACATTCCTCCAAAATTACACAGTGGATCCTAAAACTATTCACAGCCACAGATTCCAAAACACAGGATAAGATGTTGATATCCTTGTGCAAGCACATACAGATAACTGGTGGAATTGTCGGTGAATGGTGGATGGCAGACTTGGAGAAGATTTGGGGAAAGTTGAATCTATGGGACGCATCATCAGTAGTGCTCCTCTGGCTCATGGGTGTTTCGGTCTCTAACACTATACACCTTCACCAGAGGCGGCCAGCTACAGGCTGATCTGACCTGAGCTTGCGTCCCATATAAATGGTAAATGGACAGATCACTGTCCTCAAAATCATTGTTGATCAATGATCTAATTATTGATCATCACTTAGATATGATTGGGCTATGTGAAACCTGGCTTAAAACTACAGCTGTCCTCCCCTTAAATGAGGCCTGCCCACCAGCATATACATTTAGTCACGTCCCTTGTGATGTGAAACAAGGTGGGGGTGTTGCTCTTATTTATAAATCTAGGTTTAGCTTATTAGCTGTTGGGGGTTACAAATATAACTCGTTTGAACATCTGATTCTCTGCCCCCGCTCAGGATATAACACATTGCCAAGAGTCATTTTTGATCAGGATATGTCCTTCAATGCGCATATTAAGCAAATATGTAGGACTGCTTTTTTGCATTTGCGCAATATCTCTAAAATTAGAAAGGTCTTGTCTCAGAGTGATGCTGAAAAGCTAATTCATGCATTTATTTCTTCTAGGCTGGACTATTGTAATTCATTATTATCAGGTTGTCCTAAAAGTTCCCTGAAAAGCTTTCAGTTAATTCAAAATGCTGCAGCTAGAGTACTGACGGGGACTAGAAGGAGAGAGCATATTTCACCCATATTGGCTTCTCTTCATTGGCTCTCTGTTCTTCTTTTTTGTCTTTCGGCTGTTCCCGTTAGGGGTCGCCACAGCAGATCAATCGTTTCCATCTCACCCTGTCCTCTGTATCTTCCTCTGTCACACCAACCACCTGCATGTCCTCTCTCAGCACATCCATGAACCTCCTCTTTGGTACTACCAACATTCAAAGTCCCCACTCTCATTTCCACCGTTCTAGTTTACTTCTTCTCCCGCTGTTCGTGGCAACGTTTTCCTCCTCTTCTTCATCGCCTTCGCCCAGCAGTAGCCCAATTTCCACCGGCACCCTGTTGGGCAATAGCACTGGTGGCGGACGTTGTTAACCCGGGCAGCGACCGATCCGGTATGGGAATTCGATTCTGAGTCTGCATAGTTGGGTTGGCTTGTTTTACGCTGGATGCCCTTCCTGACGCAACCCTCCTCATTTATCCAGGCTTGGGACCGGCACTCAGAATGTACTGTTAATTCCAGAATAGAATTTAAAATTCTTCTTCTTACTTATAAGGTTCCCATGTTATCTTAGGGACCTCATAGTACCATATCACCCCAATAGAGCGCTTCGCTCTCAGACTGCAGGCTTACTTGTAGTTCCTAGGGTTTTAAGAGTAGAATGGGCGGCAGAGCCTTCAGCTTTCGGGCTCCTCTCCTATGGAACCAGCTCCCAATTTGGATTAGGGAGACAGACACCCTCTCTACTTTTAAGATTAAGCTTGAAACTTTCCTTTTTGCTAAAGCTTATACTTAGGGTTGGATCAGGTGACCCTGAACCATCCCTTACTTATGCTGCTATAGACTTAGACTGCTGGGGGGTTCCCATGATGCGCTGAGTGTTTCTTTTTATTCACCTCTTTTTGCTCTGTATGCACCACTCTGCATTTAATCATTAGTGATTGATCTCTGCTCTCTTCCACTGCATGTCTTTTTCCTGATTCTCTCCCCTCAGCCCCAACCAGTCCCAGCAGAAGACTGCCCCTCCCTGAGCCTGGTTCTGCTGGAGGTTTCTTCCTGTTAAAAGGGAGTTTTTCCTTGCTCATAGGGGGTCGTTTTGACTGTTGGGGTTTTCTGTAATTATTGTATGGCTTTTGCCTTACAATATAAAGCGCCTTGGGGCAACTGCTTGTTGTGATTTGGCGCTATATAAATAAAATTGATTTGATTTGATTTGAGTGGTGACTTTAACATTCATATAAATAAGCCTTCTGATCCCCTCTGCAAATCATTCATGGAAATTGTGGATGTATTAGGATTTCGACAATGCATTCGGGATTCGACGCACATTAGTGGAAATACCCTGGATCTGGTTCTCGCACGTGGTATTGCTGTCAAGAATATTGACATCATGCCTCTTAGATCAGTGGTGTCTGATCACTCACTTGTTAAGTTTACAGTTTCGCTGCCGTGTTTACTGGAACAACCTTATATATCTTTACGGCGATGCATCAACTCCTCAACTAAGACTGAACTTGAAGCTAGACTGCCTGATGTCTTAGCTTCACATTTGACAAATACCCAGTCAGTAGACAGACTTGTGGATAGTTTAAACTCAGTGCTCAAAACTACACTCGACATGATTGCACCACCTGTGTTAAAACCTCCTCCAAATCACAGTCACCTTGGTTCAGTGAGTATCTGCGTGACTTCAAGCATAAAGCAAGAGGTCTAGAACAGAAAAGGCGTCGTTCAAAATTAGAAGTATTTCACCTTGCGTGGCGTGATACTATCTTAGACTATAAGCATGCATTATTGGCTACAAAGCGGACTTACTACTCTGATTTGATCAACAAAAACAAGCATAATGCCGCATTCACACCGGGCGCGATCAGACGCTACAAATTTGCGGGGGTCGCGTGGCGACGGACGCGCCTCCTTCGCCCGGTGTGTCGCTCTGCTTGGGTGGACCTTCGCTGCGAAAATTCGCCCGGTGTGTCATCAAATAGGAGGAGCTTCCATTCCGCTCGGCGTCAGGTCATCATGATGGACCTTGGTCACACGGAGCGAGTTGTTGTGAAAAGCTCCCAATACAGAGAGTATCATTATTTGCTGCAGGAGCTGTGTCTGGATGACGGCCGCTTTCAGTGGTCCTTCCGCCTCTGCAGGACCCAGTTTGAGGACCAACTGTCCCGTTCACGCGCGCACATGTAAACAATTTAAAAAAAAAAAGAAACTCTGCTGCTTGCTGCAGCTCGCTCTTCCCCCAAAAAACTCTGTCATAATTGTGTTTAGAAACCAGTCACCATTTGTTTTATTATACATCTGTGTAGTTAATTAATAAAATATTCTCCACACAGACGATTCGCTCACATGCGCACGTAAAAAAAAAGAAAGAAACAAAGAAACTCTGCGGCTTACTGTGAGGCTGCTCCTCGCTCTTTCCCAAAAAAACTCTGTCATAATTGTCTTTAGAAACCAGTCACCATTTGCTTTATTATACATCTGTGTAGTTAATAAGTAAAATAATCTCCATGGACCCTCACGCACGCACGTAAAATAAAAATAAAAAGAAACTCCGCTCCCCCTGCAGTGGGGCTGCTGCTCGCTCCAAAAACTCTCTCATAATTGTGAAATAAAGGACAAAAGAGATATAAGTCCTGCTCACAGGCTGCTACCAGAGACAGGACATGTTCACTTCTTCACTTCAAACTCCAGACATCTCCATGTCACTACATATTCAGTCCCTGATTGGTCATCGCGGCGCAAAGAGACGAAAAAGTTCAGATTTTTGAACTTGGGGAGGAGGGCGACACGACGTGACGTGACGCAATATCGCGCTACAAACGTGCAAAACGCTCAAAATCGCTTCACTCGCGTCGCTTCACTCGCATCCATTGCGTCGCACTGCGCGGTTTGGCGCCCAAACGCGTCCTTACATAGGGATTACATGGCAGCCTATGGCTGCAGTCGCTCGCGTCGCGTCCGGTGTGAACACGGCATAACTCAAAGTTCTTGTTCGACACGGTGGCAACACTTATTCATGGACAACCACCTGTAGTTCGCTCTCCTTTTACAGCACAAGATTTCCTGGATTACTCTGGGAAGAAAATAGAAGACATCAGGTTAAACGTATCCCAGCATGCCTTAACCCAGCCACTACACCCTGCTATTGAGGTGGGCGCCACTACTGAGGTATTACCTAGATTTACAGAATTTGATAATATCTCACTAGGCATGCTGACAAAACTCATAATGTCAACAAAAAGCACAACCTGTTATTTTGATCCTATACCAACAAAACTGTTAAAGGACCTGTGGCCCGCTCTTGGGCCGACTGTGCTGGAAATTATTAATCTTTCTTTAACTTCTGGATCTGTTCCTAAATGTTTCAAATCTGCAGTGATTAAATCATTACTTAAGAAACCTAATCTTGACCCTAGTGGATTGAAAAACTATCAGCCCATATCAAATCTATCATTTTTCTCTAAAATTCTGGAAAAAGTGGTGTCATGGCATCTTGTAGACTATCTTACTGACAATAATCTCTTTGAGCCACTACAGTCTGCTTTTAGAAAATATCATTCCACAGAGACATCTCTCATTAAAGTGGTGAATGATCTTCTTCTTACAATGGATTCGGACACCACTACGGTTCTGTTGCTGTTAGATCTCAGTGCTGCTTTTGATACAGTGGCTCATCATATTCTACTTGATAGGCTGGAAAATCATTTTGGGATTACTGGGAGTGCCCTTGCATGGCTGACGTCATACTTGACCAGTCATTCTCACCGTGTTTTGTACAGTAACACTACCTCTAACCTTAGTGACATGAAATTTGGGGTTCCACAGGGGTCTGTCTTAGGCCCACTGTTTTTCTCCCTTTATATAGCACCCCTTGGGCACATATTGTGGCATTTTGGGATTACCTTTCACTGCTATGCAGATGATACTCAGTTATACATGCCGATAACTGCTGGTAATCTCGTTCACATAAAATCCTTAGAAGATTGCCTTGCAGCAGTGAGAAGTTGGATGTCCAGAAACTTCCTACTTTTAAACTGTGATAAGACTGAAATGATGGTTCTTGGTCCAGTGAGACATCGGCATCAATTTGACCATCTGCATCAGACACTCAAAGCGCTTTACAACAATAATGTCTCACATTCACCCCACTGTCAGGGTGCTGCCATACAAGGCGCTGACTACACACCGGGAGCAACTAGGGGATTAAGGACCTTGCCCAAGGGTCCTTATTGATTTTCCAGTCCGGCTGGGATGTGAACCAGCGATCCTCTGGTCTCAAGCCCAACACTTTAACCACTAGACCAGGGGTAGGCAACCTGTTCCAGAAAGAGCCATGAGGGTGCAGGTTTTCTTTGCAGCCACTGACTCCACCAGGTGATTTTACTGATTAATATCACTTTGAGCAGATGGAATCAGTTAATCAGTGAAATCACCTGGTGGAGTCAGTGGCTGCAAAGAAAACCTGCACCCTCATGGCTCTTTCTGGAACAGGCTGCCTACCCCTGCACTAGACCATCACCTCTCCCATGCCCAATTAGCCGTGACAGTTGCCTTGTTATCAAGTGGCAGACATCTCATGAGGCTATGCATGACAGGGGTGTCCAGTTCCCTGAGTCAACCCTAAACTAACCGCATACTTCCTGGCTTGTTACTTTGGGGCCCAACAAGGGTCATTCCTCTTCAGCCAGAGCCACTGGCTGCTTCTTTCTGCTGCCTCTGATCCAATTTTTGTGGTTGTGTGCTGGCTCTGGCCTTTGATTACGAAGTCCCTCAGCAGTTTGGTGGTAGATGTTCCCACAAACCCTCTGCAGCCAACCTCCACTGAACGGATTTCTGTGTTCCAGCTGTAATGTTGTGCTTCACCAGCTAACTCAGCATATTGCAGATGTTTTCGCTCATATGCCTCATCCATGGAATCCTCTTAGGGTACGGTGAGATCAATTATATAAACCTTCTTTAGAGAAGGGGACCAGAGCACCAGATCAGGTCTCAAGGTGGTGGTGGCAATCTCTGGAGGAAACGCCAGCTGTTTGTCAATATCGGCTAGCAGTTTCCAGTCACGTGTTAAGCACAGCTAGCTTCTCTCCAATGGTGTGGAGTTGCTCCTGATAGCTGTAGCCCCTTCATGGACAAAGGCAGCTGTCCATGAGGTGTTAGATATTGGCGGTCGTAGGGCATATGTTTTCCCTCCAAGGTAGATGCAAGTCTCTTTTAAAACTTGGTTGTGGCGCCAAGTGTACCGCCCTTGGGTGAGACTGGTCTTACACCCTGTAAGAATGTGTTGGAGGGAGGCTGGCCTGGAGCAAAAAACACACTCAGGATTTTCTCCAATCTACTGGTGGAGATTAGTTGGTGTTGGAAGGATGTCATATGTGGCTTTGATGGCTTTGCTTCCATGGCCCACAAATCCCTTCCAGCTCAACCTTATCCTTTCAAAATTCTCCCACCGTGTCCACTGTCCCTGTTTGCCAAGGAAGACTGCCTTAGCCCATCTTGCTGCTTCCTCCTGATGGGTCACTTTCTTCACCACCATCTTCCTCTGTGCTGAAGCAGTGGCATTTCTCCAGGCTGGGAAGCTAGTTGTTAGGCCAATGCCCCCTCTTCCTTGCTGAACATTCCCCACAATGTCAGCATGTCTAAGAGCTGCTGTTGCCTCTTCCACTGCTGTTGTTGGTCTCCATTTGCACCCAGTAACCAAGGTTGATGCATTTTCCCTCATTACCTGATCTTTGGATTCATTCAGTGTCATCTGCAGGCATGTTTTAGTGCACTTGAACTCCTCTGTGAGGCTGGTGAGGGGCAGCTTGAGGACAATCTCCGCAGAGGTCTATGGTGGTAAGGCAGCGTGGAACTCTGAGCCGGTTCTTGATGTTGGCTGTGACTGTTCTTTCCAACTTCTCTACTGTTGAGATGGGGACTTCATAGACTGTAAGGGGCCACAACACCCGGGGTAGCAGACCAAACTGGAAGCACCGGGTCTTTAACTTCCCAGGTAGTTGGGTGGTGTCAATAGAGTGTAGTCCAGAATTGATGTCATTGCGCAGTTGCCAACATCTTAGCCACATTTTGTTATGCTACAGCCTTATTCCAAAATGTAAGAAATTAAATTTTTTACAAAAATTCTACACACAGTACACCATAATGACAATGTGGAAAAAGGTCTTTTTGTTTGTTTGTTTTTTGATGTTGTTGTTTTTAGATTTTTGCCAGTTTGTTAAAAATTTAAAAAACTAAGAAATCACATGTACATACGTATTCACGGTCTTTGCCATGAAGCTCAAAATTGAGCTTCGGTACATCCTGTTTCCACTTATCACCCTTAAGATGTTTCTACAGCTTAATTGGAGTCCACCTGGGGTAAATTCAGTCGATTGCAGCAATATACAGAGACATCCTGGATGAAAACCTGCTCCAGAGTGCTCTTGACCTCAGACTGGGGCAAAGGTTCATCTTTCAATAGGACAATGACCCAAAGCACACCGCCAAGATATCAAAGGAGTTGCTTCAGGACAATTCTGTGAATGTCCTTGAGTGGTTCATCCAAAACCCAGACCTGAATCCAATTGAACATCTCTGGAGAGATCTGAAAATGTCTGTGCACCGACACTCCCCACCCAACCTGATGGAGCTTCAGAGGTGCTGCAAAGAAGAATGGGTAAAAATGCCCAAAGATGTACCAAGCTTGTGGCATCATATTCAAGAAGACTTGAGGCTGTAATTGCCACCAAAGGTGCATCAACAAAGTATTGAACAAACAGTGTGAATGCTTATGTGCATATGATTTATTAATTTTTTTATTTTTAATAAATTTGAAAAAGTTTTTTAAAAAAGTTTTTTGTGTTGTTGCGAGTATAATTTTAAGGGAAAATTAATTTACTCCATTTTGGAATAAGGCTGTAACATAAAATGTGGAAAAAGGTGAAGTGCGGTGAATACTTTCCGCATGCGCCATACCTCATCCCATCATGGCAAGCAGTGGTGCAGAAGTCTCAGCCCACAAGTATGAGTAATGATTCTGGTCTGTGGAATCATCCATCCATCTATCCATCCATTTTCTTCCGCTTTATCAGGAGTCGGGTCGCGGGGGCAGCAGCTCAAGCAAAGCAGCCCAGACTTCCCGATCCACTCACACCTCCCCCAGCTCCTCCGGGGGAACCCCAAGGCGTTCCCAAGCCAGCCGAGAGATGTAGTCCCTCCAGCGTGTCCTGGGTCTTCCCCGGGGCCTCCTCCCAATGGGACGTGCCCGGAACACCTCTCCAGCGAGGCGTCCAGGGGGCATCCGGAAAAGATGCCCAAGCCACCTCAACTGACTCCTTTCGATGTGGAGGAGCAACGGCTCGACCCCGAGCTGCTCCCGAGTGACCTCCGGGAATCAGATGTAAATAATTAAATAGAAGTTTTTCAATATTAAACAAAAATATCAAACAAAAAGAGTAACTTGAGAGGGAATAAAACTCAAGAAAGTAAAAAAAAAAAGAAGTCAAACTTACAACTTGCAACGAAATTATTTGTGCAATCATGAAAACTACTGGTCTTTTACTTTTTTGACAGTATGTCCTTTTGTTTTCCACTTCTGGCTTCTTTGTCTGGATCAGATTTGAGATTTCATTTTCAGCTCTTTCCTTTGAGCAGCACCAGGTTTGTTTGCAGTTCAGATTTCATGTGGGCAGAGATTTTATTATTAGTGTGTTCCCATTGGCTAGTGTTTTTGAGTCACAGGTCAGTGACTGCAACGCATCCAGTGGACATTGGTAGCCCCAATGCAATCCTTCATCGCTTCCAAGAAAGAACTCTCACATTCCATTTGGGTCATTAGTTGTGACCTTGTCTTCACCAATATTGTTTGCCAATTCCTGCAAAGTAGTCTGATCTTGAAATTGAGCCAGATTTAGTTAGTCTTGGTCACTAAGCAGATGGTGATCTGTGGGGCTTCAACAGAACAGAAGCTGTAATAAGACTATGACCAGAGTTCACAAAATGGGTACAAAATGGACAATTCAGCTCAGCATAACCATAATCAATGCCCTCACCACCACTGATATTGTAATACCATGTCTAATAATGTTCACCATGACACCAGACATGTGGGGACTGATACAGTCCCCACCAGCCATGGCAGTGCACACATTGCAATCACCAGACAAGTATCACTTCTCAGACAGCCATCAATCACTGAGTAAAGGGGTGAACCCAGCTACCACGACTGGGAATACAACAGTAATTAGGACACACACACACAACACAAAACATCCCCTGTGTGTCAGATACCCCACATGTGAGGGGGCACTTGGTTTGTCTCCCAGACACACCCACAACTTGCCCTTCACAGTGTCATTCCATTGTGGCTATGTCTGAAATTTGCCATCACACTAAAAGAACTACAAGGCAGATGCATGTGTCCTTGTGTGTCTTTTGGATTTAGACAGACATTATGCAGCACACAAACCGTTTCAACACAGTCAGGGTCAGTCAGAGGTATTTCAGTGTCAAGTTCATGCTGGAACAGTGTAGTTTCATTATCTTGGAGGTGCAAAAATCGTGCTCACACAGGAGAACTTAAAAGGAAAAGGAAACAAACAGCTCTGGGGTAATTTGAAAAGTTCTCTTTGTGAAGCGCTGTGATCCTACCACTGCAATTTTTTAAATCTACATACAGAACCGTATAGACTATTTTGCATGCAGTAATGTAGGTGAGCCAAGGACGCACCACATGCTTTTCAAATACATCAATTTTATGTGCCTCCATGGGGACATAAACAGGATAAAACTCTTTTTACACAGACCTTTTGTTGTGTGGGCCGCTGAAGAGGAGGTACTGTTGGCCCACCACCACCAGATGGCGCCCTGCTTGAAGTGCGGGCTTCAAGCACGTCATAGCAACCGGGAGTGACAGCTGTCACTCGTTATCAGCACCAGCTGTCACTCATCCACATCACCACCACCTTAAAGGCCGGACTGCAACTCCACCTCCCTGCCGAGAAATCAGCTACCTTGGAGGTAATTTCTCTGCTACACTTAACTCTGACTTAGAGTCTGAACTTCTTTGCAGCCGTTTTGCTGTGGTGTGTCTTATCTGAGGGATTGGCGTTTGGTGTGATCAGCGACGGCTTCGCTTCACACCCCAACCAGATAAGTGGTTAGACAGGAGCTGCACGAGTGTGTGACTGGAGGTGGAGGTGCTCCCTCCCAAAAGAACACAGACTGTGGGATTACTGAGTGTGTGTACTCACACTCACATGTGCTGTTTCTGTTCTCTGCCAGCAGTGCCAGGTCTGACAGCTGGAGACGGTGGCCACCTGGGGACTCAGGACTTGGCGGCTCCGGTGTTCTTCAGATCCGTTGGCGGTGAGGGCCGTGTGGGATCCAGCTCGGTTCTGGACGGGCGTCTCCTATCCTCAAGCCTGCCCACACGTCACCCAACGTGTAATTGACTGTAGTTCCAAACTTGTTGTTGTCTGTATTCCGTTGTGCACAATTTACAACATTAAATTGTTACTGTTTGGCTTATCCATTGCCCGTTCTTTTACGCCCCCTGTTGTGGGTCCGTGTTCCTACACTTTCACAACACCTTTGTTCTTACACAAGATTAATATAACCTGAGATCATTTCTGTGGATCATTTTGCAGAAGGTATAAGGCCCAGACAAGAATTCTTATGGTGTACTCCAATGCAACAAAATACTGAGGATTTCCAGTATTTCACCCTACCTCTCCATATCAAGCCTGTGTCATCCAAATAATTTATTAAAAAAAATACATAATAATAACAAATTAATCATACTGTACACATGATAATATTTTCATGAAAGTCATGGTCCACAATCGCGAGGATGGTGGTGTGTCCTTGTGATGGCGGGAGTCCGGTTATGAAGTCCAGACAGATGTGAGACCAGGGGTGCTTGCAAGATCCTGAGGAGGCCGGCTGGTGGCTGGAGGAATTATTTGCCCCTGGTGCAGATGGTGCAGGCTTTAACATAATTCCTCTGTCTGGACTGTAGGCCACGAAAATGACGATGGATAATGTCCAGAGTCTGAGTTGTTCCGAGGTGACAGGAGAGTTTGGAATTGTGGCAAAACTGGAGAACATGCAACCGGGCATGTGGAGGAACAACCAGCCATCCAAGAGGTCCTCCTCCAGGATCGGGGTGCTGGCGTTGGGCCTCCCAGACAACTCTTTCTATGTCCCAAGTGAGAAGTCCCACCACCAGGTCCAGGGGAAGGATAGAGTTTAGTTGCTGGCTGGTCCATAGGAATAAACTGTCTGGAGAGTGCATCTGGCTTAGGGTTTTTGGATCCACGACAGTAAGTAATAGTGAAGTTGAATCTTCCAAAAAAGAGTGACTACCTGGCTTGTCTGGAATTTAATCATTTGGCTGACTGGATGTAGGCAAGGTTTTTATGATCTGTCCAGACGATGAAAGGAATGGCAGTACCTTCCAGCCAATGAATTCATTCCTCCAGAGGCTCTTTGACAGCCAGGAGTTCCCAGTTCCCCACATCATAGTTTCTTTCAGTGGGAGACAGATGCCATCTTTCCCTCAACCGGTTATCTATTTTTGTTTAAAATAATATTTTATTAGATTATCATAAAAACAGGAACACACAAAAAACATACATGACAGTGAGTATATATGCAGGTCACAGACAATTAAATATAAAATTAAATAAAATAGGTAGAAAAAGTAAAAGATGGTACTTCATAGCATATGGAGACATCATACATGCAACGTGTGGTTATCTATTTTTATAGACAGAGTGATGAGTTGCTCTAAGGTTTCGGGTTTGTCCCAAACCACCAGCTCATCTTTTAGTTGCTCAGTCAAACCATTAACAAATACCCTTCGGAGAGCCACGAGATTCCAGTCGGCCACCGGCGCCAGGACCCGAAACTCAATGGAGTAATCTGTCACGGTACGATTATCCTGTTGAAGTGATAATAAACACTTGTCAGTCGTATGCCCCCACACTGGATAATCGGAGACCATCCTAAATCGACAGATGAATGAAGGATATGAGTCCAAGATGGGTGAGTCTGTGCCCCAGAGGGCAGTAACCCTTGCTAGTGTGTGTGTCCCCAGAGCAAATTGATGATATATGCGATTTTATTTTGGTCGGTGGTGTAATATGAAGGGCGCTGTGAATAAACTAAGGAGCACTGCATTAAAAAGGAGACATAATTTCAATTTCAATTTATTTTCATTTATATAGCGCCAAATCACAACAGATTTGCCTCAAGGCGCTTCACACAGGTAAGGTCTAACCTTGCCAACCCCCAGAGCAACAGTAGTAAGAAAAGGATCTGGGGAAAGGATCTGGGTCTGTTAACACCTATGTTAGACCCAGAAAAGGGTTCCGGATTGCAGATGACAGGGTCATAGGCTACAGTGGCTTGTGGCTGAGCTGGTGGTGCAGGTGTGGTGGGTGATGAGAGCGCGGAGGCAGAGGTGAGCTGAACGAACTGACTTGAGAGTGTGGATAGCTGAGAGCATAGTTGTGTTACCTGTTTATTCTCTTGCTGGGTTTTTCTGCTTGAGTGTCTCTATCTCTCTTGTCTGTCTCTTGGCTCTTGGTGGTGGGTGTTTCCCTCCCTCTGACCACGCCCTTGCTCTCTTGCTTTCCATGCATACCTGTTCCTGATTTGCTGATTATCACCTGGTGTTATAAGAGCTCACTGGGGCCCGGTTTCATGAAGCAATCTAATCTTTCAGTCTACTAAACTTTCTTAGTGGACTACAGTTAGTCACCCAACATTATCAATCTAATTGCCATTTCACATCGATGGCTAAACTTGTAGATTAGCTGTCTTACCTTAGTCAACTGCTTTCACAGGCATGACAGCCTTGCGCGTGCCATTGCTGAGAGACGGCTCCAAGTGCGAAAGTTTTGTTTACTTCCGGGTTGGTCATTGTCATGAACTGTTCGGCCTTTGTTTCGTTAACTGGCTTTATTAACATTAATGGACCCATATGAACTGCAGAACGACGTGCTTAGCACTTAGCCTAGCAGTTTCACTCTTCAGTTTCTTCTTCTACACTTGCATCAAACTTTTTGTGCACACAACGCTGCTCAGCATAACAGGCACACCCAGTGGCTCGTATGAGAACTGTCACAAACACATCATGACAGTCGTCTGCTGCAACCATGGCCAAAAGCAAAGGAAACCCCTCCTTTTAGAGGAATACGGGTGATGTAGGGGTGCTTTTGTGTGTTCCATCAAGTGGTGGTACATGGTAGCTGCCATTTTTTGAGGTAAGACATTGAAGTTTTATCGACTAAAATAAGATTAGCCTCCTCTGTACCAGGCTAAAAAGTTTAGTCAGGTAATGTGAAACTTCAGCCGACTAAACGCTTTGTGCAACAAGTAACGTCAAAAATCTAGTCTAAGTCTAACTAAGGAGTTTATTCGACTAAACAAGATTAGACTGCTTTATGAAACCGGGCCCAGGTGTGTTAACTTGTTGCCAGTTTGTTGTGCCTTGTGCCTTCATTCTAGCTCTGTACCTGCATTCCTTAGTCCTGCCCGTCTCCTTGTGTGTTCCTGACCTCCAGCCTGTTGCATGATTTTTGTACTGTTGCTGTTTCTGGACTGCCTACTCGTATACCAACCTCTATCCACTACAGTAAAGGCTTTTAATAACCAGAGCTGTTTGTTTATGCCTTGCATTTGTGTCCAGCAATCCAGCCTGATACATCTAGATGGAAATGAGTGTGTTTGTCACTTCGTTCATATGCAAAGCCTCTTTCTGCTATTTGTATTGTAAAGCACATTAAAATATCAGATTGAAAGTGCATTTTAAATAAAATTATTATGGCCATTATTGGCAGGGCAAGCACAGAATTAACAGAGTCAGTCAGCCATTGGGTCCACAAACCTTCCATAAGTAACCGTAAAAAGTACTGCATATTCAACTATGTAATTTTGGATTCTGATCAATAAATGGTAAATGGACTGCATTTATATAGCGCTTTTCCATCTGCATCAGACACTCAACGCGCTTTACACATCAATGCCTCACATTCACCCTGATGTCAGGCTACTGCCATGCAAGGCCACCACTACACACCGGAAGCAACTAGGGAATTAAGGACCTTACCCAAGGGCCCTTTGTGATTTTCTGGTCAGGATGGGATTTGAACCGAAGATCCTCTGGTTTCAAGCCCAATGCTTAACCACTAGACCATCACCTCCCCCCTATCAATACAGGTGAGGACCAGTGAACCTAGTACTTTGGCCTATGTTGGCATCTTTTAACGTGTGCAGTGAGTAGAACATAAACTAAAGATAGGCAGGTCCATCATGTTACTTGTGAAGTTGTGTTTTTAATTGGAGGGTCCTGGCCTTAGTGAAATTTGGCAGATCCACTCAGTGACTCACTGACTGACTGACTCCACTAATCCTGTGCTTGCCCTGCTAATCACAGGGAGAATGGATAAGGAGCTTAGGATAAGAGATGAGGCTTTATGATAAGTAATTGAACTGACCATTCCATGAAACACATACATACCACAAAGAAACACACCCTTGGCTGAAATGTTACATGAGGCAGTGAGGTAAACAAGTGGGACACATGACACACAATGGACGTTAGAACTTGGCTTCACAATAAAACCCTGCTGTACTTAGCATGTGCAGTCTTTGACAGAAAGTAAAGTGAGAAGACCAAGGGGACACCCATAAACTTGTGACAGTTTGAGATGGGGCGGTTGTCGGCCATCTAAGTTCCAGATGCTGATGGCACGTGACTGTGCTCTGATCAGCAGGTGACAGGATATGTCTGGCAACAATATCCCCCGCTGGCAAACGCTGCTTTGGTAAAAGTGCTTGCTACATTCTGGCAACATTTCAAGGAATTGTACCAAGTTTCTCAAAATTCCTCCTAAAAATAGGAGAGGAGCTGATTTTAGAATGCAGGCACCAATGCATGAAACTAGCAAGTTTGTTAATCAAGGGCCATAACTCTGCCAAAATGTGTCAATCTTATACAATATTACAATATGCGTATTATCAACTTATGAGGATTTGCGCCACGTTACGTGAAATTCCTATTAAAAATCTGAGAGGAGTTGATTTCAATGCAAGCACCTAAACATGAAACTGACAGAGCCTAGCTTTGTTAATCAAGGGCCATAACGCTGGTAAAATGAGCCCAACTGGAACGATATAAAAATATGCATATTACCAACCTATAACAAGGACTTGCACCAAGTTTCACAAAATTCCTCCTAAAAGTGTGAGAACAGTTGATTTTAAAAATACTTATACCTTTTTTATGGACAGATGGACAGACAGACAGACAAACGGAAATCGCCACAACATAATCCCCTTCAGGCCTTTGGCCAGTGGGAGATAAAAAGTGGCAAATTCGGGTATCGTCTGGACCCCCTGAAAAATTCTAATTTATTTGTTATGTTGAGTACATCAATGAAACTTACAGAAAATGTTCCCCTAGTCTTCCTCAATGGGAATATCATTCTTAAGTGGTCACTTTACTGCAAAAGACACTTAAGAAATACAAACATAACGCAATGCTAAAATACCCTCTTCCGTATGAGCATTTTCTTCTTGGTATCCCAGTGCAAAGTATACATTATATATATATATATATATATATACACACATTTATACATTTATTGTTTACATTAAATATTAAGATCCTATTGTCTTACATACAATTTGTACATGTTCAATAAAGCCTCGCTATCAATCAATCAATCATAAACAATATTTACATTTTAATTTTAGTTTGCAGGAGGACATGCATGTACACACATGGGCTTTTGACAAGCGCTGAAGTTAGCTTCGATTTTGATTTGATTTATTTATTTAGCACAAAATAAAACTCATACAAAATAATGTATATTCAAAAAACAACAAAAGAGAGAGAAAGAGAAAAAAAATACAAGTAATGTGCAAGGGAGTGGTGGAAGCCAAAAAGGCTTATAGAGAATCCACCCCCGAACAAAGCAAACATAACAGAATACAACAGAATTACACCATTTTTTCCAGATTATAACAAATCATTGTAAATACTCCTGCAGAATCTTCGCTTTTAGTCCACTTTTATATGTATATAAAGTGATAGATGGCTTCACAAAATGTACATTATCATTCCAAGATTTAACGCCATGATATCTGATGTGATGCTGATAACGAGTCGCTCTATGCAAAGGTACACGTAAATGCAAATGTGCAGCCTGCCTGGTCTGATAATTATGAATTTGATGGTTATGCAAAAAATAATATTTAATGAAGGAAGGCCACTTAATATTGTAGAGAGCTCTGAAAACAAAAGCACAGGTCAAGAAAATATTTATATGGAAAATATTTAAGAGCTGCAGTTTAAAAAAGAGATAAGCACTTGGAGCACAATGTTTCGAACGAGTAGCTATTCAAGAAAATTTATTCTGTAGAAGAAATATTTTTGTTTGAGTTAGCGTACGTTAGTGCCACGCTGACATCCACGAAATGTTTTGTAAATCACTCCAGAGGTGTTACCAGGTTACAAACACACACACACACACACACACATTCATCTTCAACCACTTAGTCCAATTAAGGGTAGGTTAAAAAAACAGCGTTTTCAGTTTTAGAAGTGTTTATTTCTCACTAGCTATTACATAATATATGACAAAGAGGTTATATTTACACACAAATGAAAAAGTTTTGCAGCACCAGATACAGGCAGCTAGCTAAACCAGCCTGTGACGTCACCACACTAACATCCACAAAATGCCTTGTAAATCACTTCAGAGGTGTTATCGGGTTCCAAAAACAGTATTTTCACTTTTATAAGTGTTTATTTCTTGCTAGCTTTTACATAATATATGAGAAATATGTTATATAAGCACATAAACAAAGCAGTTTTGCAGCACCAGAGAGGCCAGCCACTGACATCACGGTGCCAATCTACTCTGATTGGCTCTCACCCCCACCACTCAAAAAAAAGGAACAGAATAAAACAGATTGTGACATTTTAAGCTCTTAACATACCTATTAAAATAGGTCAAGGTTAGCTATCTTTGAACTTATCCAAGGCCTGTGTCCCAAGAATGCTCCCTGTGAATTTGAAGACTGTGGCAGTAATGCAACCCCAATTCCAAAAAGTTGGGACGTTGTGTAAAATGTTGTGTAAAAAAACAGAATACAATGATTTGCAAATCCTCTTCAACCTATATTCAATTGAATACACCACAAAGACAAGATATTTAATGTTCAAATTGATAAACTTTGTTTTTGTGAAGATATTTGCTCATTTTGAAATGGATGCCTGCAATGCATTTCAAAAAAGTTGGGACGGGGCAACAAAAGACTGGGAAAGTTGATGAATGCTTACACCTAATTGGAAACACATGAGTGTCGTGATTGGGTATAAGAGGAGCATCCCCAAAAGCAGGGCCGCTGCTAAGGTTTTGGAGGCCCTAAGCATAACTGGTCAGGGAGGCCCCCCCACCCCCATACAAGAGAACCCGCCCCCCCACACACACACACACACACACAAAAGTTCTACTCAAACCGTTACTATTTATTAAAATTCACATTAAATACACATATAGCAATGAACATTTACAATGTTATAATAAGTAAGGCCAATAACAGTAAAGAACAGCAGCACCATTTATAATGTATAAATAATAAATAACTTTCTTAACAGCAGCATTAGAATTACCACCACTGAACATTAAGTAATCAAAACAGTTTAAACCTTTAACACGTACTTACCAGCAAGGGATGCACGGGCATCATCTTTTTGTTTCTTTTTCCTCCATTTTTCAGCTCCAGACTCCTGCTGTCGCTTCATTGTTTAATTGTGGCATAGTGGCAACTTGTCGTCTCGTGTCAGAATCGAATGTGGGCTAGCAGTGCTACTTCAGTTAGGCACAGGGTTGCCAGATTGGGTGTTTTCCCATCCAATTGGTTTGTTTAGGGTAAAAATATGGCACTGGACGAGTTTTTTGTATAGAATTTCCACACACATTTTAAAAATCAGTTCAAACTGCGCAGGATTTAGTGCCTCCATGCATTTTTGAGCATTTATTGGACTGGAAATCGTCACATCTGGCAACCCTGGTTAGGCGACACAGCGAACAGAGAAAGACGCAAACAGGGCTGTACCATTTCAGGGAATCAGGGCGGGGGTGGATGGGGGCTTTATATTAGGCAAAAAAAAACTGTTAATTTGCCCCAATTAAGTAATGGGGTAGGGGCCTACACAATGTTTAAAGACAAAAACTATGGGCCTATTCATAAATAATTCATATTGATTTTGAAATGTAATAATGTAATAATTTCAACACATTTTTCAGTCAATTGGAGGCCCTGCAAACTAGTGCAACACGGTTGGTGCCCCACACAGGCTGCGTAGTCTGCTTATGCCAAACAGCGGCGATGCCCAAAAGGCTCAGCCATTCACAAGCAAAGATGGGGCGAGGATCGCCACCTGGTGAACAACTGCAAGAAAAAATAGTCCAACAGTTTAAGAAAAATGTTTCTCAATGTTCAATTGCAAGGAATTTAGGGATTCCATCATCCACGGTCCATAATATAATGAGAAGATTCTGAGAATCTGGAGAACTTTCTACACGTAAGCGGCAAAGCCAAAAACCAACATTGAATGCCCTTGACCTTCGATCCCTCAAGCGGCACTGCATTAAAATTGTGTAAAGGATCTTACCATGTGGAACACTTCAGAAAACCATTGTCAGTTAACACAGTTTGTTGCTACATCTACAAGTACAAGTTAAAACTCTACCATGCAAAGCGAAAGCCATACATCAACAACATCCAGAAACACCGGCGCCTTCTGTGGGCCTGAGCTCATTTGAAATGGACAAACGCAAAGTGGAAAAGTATGCTGTGGTCTGAGGAGTCAATTTTTTGGGGGAAATTATGGACGTCGTGTCCTCCGGACAAAAGAGGAAAAAGTTCATCCAGATTGTTACCAGCGCAAAGTTCAAAAGGCAGCATCTGTGATGGTACGTCCCTGCTTATTTTAGCTAGACAATGCCAAGCCACATGTTACACGTGTTACAACAGCGTGGCTTTGTAGTAAAAGAGTGCGGGTACTAGACTGGCCTGCTTGCAGTCCAGACCTGTCGGAGACCCCGGACTGTTGAACAACTGAACTCGTACATCAAGTAAGAATGGGAAAGAATTCCACCTACAAAGCTTCAACAATTAGTGTCCTCAGTTCCCAAATGCTTACTGATTGTTGTTAGAAGGAAAGATGATGTAACACAGTGGTAAACATACCACTGTCCCAGCTTTTTTGAAACGTGTTGCGGGCATCCATTTCAAAATGAATAAATAAAGTTTATCAGTTTGAACATTAAATATCTTGTTTTTGTGGTGTATTCAATTGAATATACTGTAGGCTGAAGAGCATTTGCAAATCATTGTATTCTGTTTTTATTTACATTTTACACAATGTCCCAACTTCATTGGAATTGGGGTTGTACATTAAGTACCACCCAAGGAAGAACACATTAATTTTCCTGGTTCAGGGAAAGGTAATGTAACACAGTAGTAAACATACCACTGTCCCAGCTTTTTTGAAACATGTTGCAGGCATCCATTTCAAAATCAAATATTTGCACAAAAACAATAAAGTTTATCAGTTTGAACATGAAATATCTTGTCTTTGTGGTGTATTCAATTGAATATAGGTTGAAGAGGATTTGCAAATCATTGTATTCTGTTTTTAGTTACATTTTTCACAATGTCCCAACTTCATTGGAATTGGTGTAGGACTGGACTTATGCTGAGCAAAGACAGACAGGCAGATGGATGGACAGACGGACAGGGGGACAGATGCAAAGTCTTTGCAATTCTCGATGGCCAAATGTGATGGGCTTGGGTAAAAATGGCAAAAACGGGTACCCTCTGGGGCTTATTATGCTTCCTTTTTACAATTGTGAGACAAAATAAAGCAGAAGCGGTGTGGAATGCTCTGACAAGATGTTCTGTTTCACCAGGACAATGCTCCGTTGCAAATTTCAATCATCGCAATCGCTGCCATTTAATGAATGTGGCTTCAAACTTGTTCCACACTCACCTTATTCCCCTGATTTGGCTCCTTCAGAGCTCCTTCTATATTTCCAAATATGAAATGGTATCTTCCTGGAGCTCATTATAATACTGATAGTGATGTCATATCTGCAGTGAATGACTTCCTTGAGCTCCATGATAAGACCTTCTATAAGAACGGTATTTAGGGCCCCTTCACACATAGCATGAATGAGGCCGAATGGCGCATGAAGGAGGAATCGCATGCCAATCATGAAAAATGTGAGCCACCTCTAAAGCCTCGTACACCTGATGCACACCAGCGGCTGAAAGACAGAGAGTGCCCTTTGAGCGCCCATTTGAACCCTCTCTCGGCAGGTGTCGGTCAAATTCCAGGTGCCACACACGAACATCCAATACCACTCGCGGCGCACATAGGAAATGTGGGGCCATTCACACAGCCAGCATGAAAATAGAGAGCACGTGACCAGTTTCGAGCTGGCTGTAAAATTTGTCTAAGTGTGCCACGAGTGTGGTGTTGCCAAGCAACACGTGGTGTGCATGTGTATTGTGCACGTCATGCTCCCCCACCACCACCACCACCCCCCCGCAACACGTGGCATGCGTGTGTTTCACCCCCCCCAAAAAAAAAAAACGTGGTGTGCAGGGGGAGCACACTTGCATGAAATGCTGATATGTATGTATGTATGTATAGATGGGGACCGACCAGCCACATCTGAGAGCACACAGCATGGCAAGGTGACTCTCAGGTGATCGCTGCCCAGACACTCAATGACAGCTGTAAATGACGGCTCAGTTCACATGACGTGTCACATGAAATACACAGAGACCACAACCAGGACAGGTATATAAATAAGTACTACAATAACTACATCTACAGTTACATCCTAAATAACTAAAATGAATGACCACATAACACAGAAACATAGAGTGACACTTTGGTCTCTGCGCTGAAGGGACAGCTGCTGCTGTTGGCGTGTCTGCCAACAGCAGCAGCTGTTGCGATCTCCTGTGCTGGAAGTCACAGCTGGAGAACATGTAGTGTATTTTGAAGGATATGACCTTACAAGTGTCCACCGTGATGTGCGTATGTGTGCCTGCTGTCCTCACATGGAAATAGATAAAAATATATATCGCTTTTGCGACAGGCTGGAGCAAGCACATGGAGCACACATTGACAGGCTGTCCCAGGTGAAACGGACCGACAAATCATGTGAACACGCAGCAGGCATGTCCGGCCCGACATGTGTGTCCTGTGAGTGGCACACCACAGGACAGACACTGCGTCATGTGGAACATAGCTCACGTGGGTGGCGTGACATTCATATTGGCTGCTGTGTGTTCACATGATCTGACGGTCCTTTTCACCTGGCGCCAAATGGACATAATAAAACATAAGACCACACTGCTTCAGTCATGTCATTTCATGACTGTATGTCTGTGACCATGGGTCATATACAGAGGCACAGAGGGATCATACTTGCATTGTCCGCTCAATAAGAGGGATTAAATATTGGAAGTTGCAGTGTTTTATGTGGGGTGTGGTTTTCATTTTTTTTTCTCCACAGCAGTGGCGCGATGTGGTGCAACATGTTCCAGCTGCTTGCACTGTGTTCGTGCATGCGCGTGCACAAACCGTCACAGTGGGATCGTTCACGCCTGCCCGACCATGTGTCCCTCCCAATGTCAGCTCAATGATTTCAGGCTGTTTCACTGTGATTCGCCCTGATTTGTACTTATTCGTGCAATGTGTGAAGGGGCCCTAAGGCACTGCAGCGACACTGGAAAAGTGTATGGACTTACATGAGGATTATGCTAAAAAATAAAACATTGTATTAATTCATTTGTGGGTTCTCCTTGGCCAGGCTCACATCTTTTCAATCACCCCTAGTACTGTGTACATTATTGCCATGAATATACAATATCATGTCTGTGTTGTTGTTTGGCAATTCAGAAATCAATAGTTCTAATTTTAATGCCAATTTAAAGCTCAAAGTGATACAGAACATGCTCAAGGTTCCCATACTTTTTCTGCAAGACCACTCCTTTTGTAGATAAGAATATTAAAAAATAAAGTTTTCAAAATACTGTTGCATGTTGAATCTATTGAAACACTGATATTTCTCAAAATTCTCTTCATCAGCAACATGTTTCCAGCCAATTTGGTTCAAGCTACTTTTCAGCAGGTAAGATGTAATTCTCATATTGAAGCAGAAGTTTCCTTCTTCTTGACGCAGCTGTAATTATGTACTGTTATTAAAAGAAGTCTTGATGACAGTATACAACAGAACATGTGCGAGTACTTCATCATTCAAAAACAAAATATGATAAAATAACAGTGAACTATGAATTGATGATCTTCTGCTGTCACATTCAGGTTTAGTTCAGTGATTACTGAGCTGATCTGACGCCATGTGCTCTGTTTTGGTTTCAAGTATCGAAGTCAGAGCGTCCCTGAGTTAATTCCCAAACCAACCGTGGCCCCAGTTTTGGACGAGACCACCAAACGACGGATCTACATCTACGGCATCCAGGATGACAACAGCACAGACGTCCAGAATTTCTCCCTGGATCTCACGCCGCCACCTGATGTTATCATGAAAACATTACCCGGCACCAGTGAAGGCATGAACGTCTTAGGAATTGTAATTTTCTCTGCAACTATGGGTAAGTAGCTCTCCATCATAGTAATCCTTCTCACACAGTAATGTATATAATTCACTGACCTGTATAAACTACTGGATATCTCATTGGCACACACATACACGATACAAACCGCTGAAGCAAATGGGCGGCCATCTTACCACTCACAAGTTATGTGGATCGCACATATACATATATATATATATATATATATATATATATATATATATATATATATATATATATATATATATATATATACACTCAACAAAAATATAAACGCAACACTTTTGGTTTTGCTCCCATTTTGTATGAGATGAACTCAAAGATCTAAACCTTTTTCCACATACACAATATCACCATTTCCCTCAAATATTGTTCACAAACCAGTCTAAATCTGTGATAGTGAGCACTTCTCCTTTGCTGAGATTATCCATCCCACCTCACAGGTGTGCCATACCAAGATGCTGATTAGACACCATGATTAGTGCACAGGTGTGCCTTAGACTGCCCACAATAAAAGGCCACTCTGAAAGGTGCAGTTTTGTTTTATTGGGGGGGATACCAGTCAGTATCTGGTGTGACCACCATTTGCCTCATGCAGTGCAACACATCTCCTTCGCATAGAGTTGATCAGGTTGTCAATTGTGGCCTGTGGAATGTTGGTCCACTCCTCTTCAATGGCTGTGCGAAGTTGCTGGATATTGGCAGGAACTGGTACACGCTGTCGTATACGCTGGTCCAGAGCATCCCAAACATGCTCAATGGGTGACATGTCCGGTGAGTATGCCGGCCATGCAAGAACTGGGACATTTTCAGCTTCCAAGAATTGTGTACAGATCCTTGCAACATGGGGCCATGCATTATCCTGCTGCAACATGAGGTGATGTTCTTGGATGTGGCACAACAATGGGCCTCAGGATCTCGTCACGGTATCTCTGTGCATTCAAAATGCCATCAATAAAATGCACCTGTGTTCTTCGTCCATAACAGACGCCTGCCCATACCATAACCCCACCGCCACCATGGGCCACTCGATCCACAACACTGACATCAGAAAACCGCTCACCCACACGACGCCACACACGCTGTCTGCCATCTGCCCTGAACAGTGTGAACCGGGATTCATCCGTGGAGAGAACACCTCTCCATATATATATATATATATATATGTAGCGGGATGAAAGTCCCGGGTCCCAATTGAAAAGACGTTCCCCCTAGCTTGGCTAACGGGGAGTTCCCCTTTGGCTGACCTGGTAGAGGAACGGTCTTTTGGTGCGAGCCGCGTGGGTTCGACCCCCCACCGTCGTCCCGGCCACGAAGGTCCTGCTGCTTCAATCTGGCGTCACGAACAAGATGTAGGTCACAGAGTATGCTAACATGCACCTGTGACTTCAGGACGAAGTCAAAAATGGTGGGGAGATGTGTAGCGGGATGAAAGTCCCGGGTCCCAATTGAAAAGACGTTCCCGCTAGCTTGGCTAACGGGGAGTTCCCCTTTGGCTGACCTGGTAGAGGAACGGTCTTTTGGTGCGAGCCGCGTGGGTTCGATCCCCCACCGTCGTCCAGACCACGAAGGTCCTGCTGCTTCAATCTGGCGTCACGAACAGGATGTGGGTCACAGAGTATGCTAACATGCACCTGTGACTTCAGGACGAAGTCAAAAATGGTGGGGAGATGTGTAGCGGGATGAAAGTCCCGGGTCCCAATTGAAAAGACGTTCCCGCTAGCTTGGCTAACTGGGAGTTCCCCTTTGGCTGACCTGGTAGAGGAATGGTCTTTTGGTGCGAGCCGCGTGGGTTCGATCCCCCACCGTCGTCCCGGCCACGAAGGTCCTGCTGCTCCAATCATATATATATATATATATATATATATATATATATATATATAATGGCAGCGGGGCACTAAAAGAATAAAACACCACTTAACTAGCTACAGGAGAGTTGGTTTCCCCTCGCAATGAAAATATTTATTATGTATAGCTGTCTCTATGAGCTTCAACCTAATATTACTAATAAAGTTCATAGCAACAACGCCTAAAGCTCCAAAACTATGCACAAGTAGACCTAATAAATGTCTTAAAATAGTACATCCAACACAAAACTCAACATGTGGCTACACACAAGCCACTTATTAAGTAGTATCTATTCCTAAATGCTGGAATAAGGGAGAGAACTCTTCAAATTATATACATTCCACCCAACTTGTTTTGTGTTTCCTGGTTTCCGAACTATATGAGTTTTGTCTCCTCCTTTGGCCATGCACTCAAAATGGATTCTTTTGCAGCCATCACCATCTAGACAAGATGTTATACAAAGTTTGACCAAAGTTAACTTCCACATTGGGAGTTTGCGCACACGACCCAAATGCTGCCCTGACAAACCCTGAAGTTTGAAGTCATGACCCCCAAGCTAGCCAGATTCAATCCACATTTGTGTTCAGACCTGAGCAAATCTGGCTCAAATCCATCTTAAATCCAAATAGTGCCATTCAGAGTCAGAAAAAAAGAGGATAAACAACCTCAAGTCAAGTAGAAAAAGTGTAGGACCACAATCAAAGAAACAGAAGAAACAGGATATCAGTAGGGATGAAACCAACACCTACGATCGCAGTAGCTTGAGTGGAGACATTGACGGTATGGAGACATGGCTCTAAAGCTTTTTCCTTTTTAATCACAATAACTTTTTATGCTTGCATGTTCTCGTATGGTGCTGATATGCTGCCAGATTCTGATAAAACTGAATAGAATTCAGCCTAAACCAGATTGAGTTTGGATGCGTGAGAATGAGCTGGATTTGAAAAACAGGTCTGAATGCTATTTGTCTAGAAAGCGAGCCGTTTTTTCAACATCAGTCTGAATGGGGTCTTAATATGCTCAGCAATTTCCTCTCTAGAAAATATGTGTTTTTATGATTTTTAGATTCACCAAACTAGTCCAAATTAGCTTCTTTACATTGTTGTTATTTTCAAATCAGGAATCATGTTGGGCAGAATGGGCCCCAATGGAAGTGCTTTGGTGAACTTCTGCCAGAGTTTGAATGAAGCTGTTTTGAAGATTGTTGCCATTGTCATTTGGTAAGGGCTGTTCATTTGTTACTATCTCACAAAGTCAACTTGAAATCACTGCTGTTGGCAATAATAACCATTGGTTCCTTCAGGTACTTCCCTTTTGGGATTGTGTTCCTAGTTGCTGGTAAGATCCTAGAAATGGATGACCCAACAGCCATGGGAAAGAAGCTGGGCTTTTACGCAATCACAGTGGTAATGGGTTTGGTCCTTCATGGGCTGTTCATCCTCCCGGCCATGTACTTCTTCATCACTAAGAAGAGCCCCATTGTTTACATCAGAGGCATCTTGCAGGCTCTGCTCATCTCATTGGCCACATCTTCCAGGTAATTAATTAATTACACAAAGACCACTTTACTTGTTAAATTTGCAAGGTCTTATTTCTAATTAAACTGCAATTTAATTTATTCCTTGCGATCCTTAACATTGATCTTATGTACATGTGTACACACAGTGACTGTGAATATCCATGCTCAAAAATGTACCTTTTACAGTTTGTACCTTTTACAATTGTATTTAACTTTTAAAAAGCTCAAGCCATGCAAAGTTGCTAACACAAAACTTGCAAAACCTACACAAATTATTGTTTGATATTATGAAGGGTGAGCACAAACATCTATTTTCCAAACTATATTATTCACCAGGACATTTTTATGTCTGCTTCATTTGACAGTTTCAAAGGATATTTGGTTTTTCATGCTTGCTCAGGTAAACATGGAAAATAGCTCCCTGGAAGAAATTTTGGAACAAATGTTTACTCATTTTTCCTCAGATAAAACTCATCTGTCACTGTTTGTTCTTGGAACAAATGTTTACTCATTTTTCCTCAGATAAAACTCATCATCTGTCACTGTTTGTTCTTTTAGCTCTGCCACTCTGCCTATTACCTTCAAGTGCCTCCTTGAAAACAACCACATCGACAGACGGATCATCCGCTTCGTGCTTCCTGTGGGGGCCACCATCAACATGGACGGAACTGCACTCTACGAAGCTGTGGCAGCCATTTTCATCGCCCAAGTAAATAATTACGAGCTCGACTTTGGCCAGATTATCACCATCAGGTGAGAATGGCTTTTAAGGCGTCTCATAAAAGTGGGTTTTGTTAGGAAATCCTGCACTCCCTTCACTGCCCATGACTCAGGCCCGTATATGCTGGTCTTACTGTACCTCAGTCTTATAAATCTGACCTTTAACCTTCACCTTGAATCTGCAGTTACACAACATTCCTGGGCCCTTTTCACTGACCTCCTGACCTTCCTGCCTCTCCAGTCAGCCGTGGTTGGTGGTAGTGATTTTTAAGAGGGCGCACTTTCACGTCTTCATGAAGATTTGTTACAGGGCTGCATTACTTTTCATTAGGTGTACCTAATAAACTGGCAACTGAGTGTGTATTTGTCAACCCAGTCTCACGGCAGTTCGTGGTGGGATTACGAAAACTATATTAATCTATGGGTTCATGATGGGGGCACGAAAATGGAGCGCTTTTCGTGACGGGGCACAAGATGTGGGGTGATGGGGGAGTCTGGGGGTTATGGTTAAGGTTAGGGGAGGGTACTGTTAGGTTCTTTTATCATGGTAAGTGATTACACAAAAGAATTGGACAGGAAACAGACTTCAAAGTTTAGATGTTGTCTTAAAAGAGTTGTTACACTGATACAGGAATCATCTTAGCGCTGGGATCTTGACCAGATCACATGCAAACACCTGGAACAAAGAACCCCAATTTCCTTTGTCCTCTAACTTTTATTCCTGAGTCAAGGCCGGCCCCATGTGGGTGGGCGGTCCTTAGCCTGTTGTGAATCAGTGGCTACAACCCCTGGCAAAAATTGTGGAATCACCGGCCTCGGAGGATGTTCATTCAGTTGTTTAATTTTGTAGAAAAAAAGCAGATCACAGACATGACACAAAACTAAAGTCATTTCAAATGGCAACTTTCTGGCTTTAAGAAACACTAAAAGAAATCAGGAAAAAAAAAATTGTGGCAGTCAGTAACGGTTAGTTTTTTAGACCAAGCAGAGGGAAAAAAATATGGAATCACTCAATTCTGAGGAAAAAATTATGGAATCATGAAAGACAAAAGAACGCTCCAACACATCACTAGTATTTTGTTGCACCACCTCTGGCTTTTATAACAGCTTGCAGTCTCTGAGGCATGGACTTAATGAGTGACAAACAGTACTCTTCATCAATCTGGCTCCAACTTTCTCTGATTGCTGTTGCCAGATCAGCTTTGCAGGTTGGAGCCTTGTCATGGACCATTTTCTTCAACTTCCAAAGATTTTCAATTGGATTAAGATCCGGACTATTTGCAGGCCATGACATTGACCCTATGTGTCTTTTTGCAAGGAATGTTTTCACAGTTTTTGCTCTATGGCAAGATGCATTATCATCTTGAAAAATGATTTCATCATCCACATCCACATCCTTCGATTTTTGAGACATATTGCTTTAAGTTTTCTGTCTTGACGCTTTGATGTCTTCCTTGGTCTACCAGTATGTTTGCCTTTAACAACCTTCCCAATGTTGTTTGTATTTGGTCCAGAGTTTAGACACAGCTGACTGTGAACAACCAACATCTTTTGTAACATTGCGTGATGATTTACCCTCTTTTAAGAGTTTGATAATCCTCTCCTTTGTTTCAATTGACATCTCTCGTGTTGGAGCCATGATTCATGTCAGTCCACTTGGTGCAACAGCTCTCCAAGGTGTGTTCACTCCTTTTTAGATGCAGACTAACGAGCAGATCTGATTTGATGCAGGTGTTAGTTTTGGGGATGAAAATTTACAGGGTGATTCCATAATTTATTCCTCAGAATTGAGTGAGTCCATATTTTTTTCCCTCTGCTTGGTCTAAAAAAGTAACCGTTACTGACTGCCACAATTCTTTTTCCTGATTTCTTATAGTGTTTCTTAAAGCCAGCAAGTTGCCATTTGAAATGACTTTAGTTTTGTGTCATGTCTGTGATCTGCTTTTTTTCTACAAAATTAAACAACTGAATGAACATCCTCTGAGGCCGGTGATTCCATAATTATTGCCAGGGGTTGTATGTGATTGGCTGCAAAAGTGAAGTAGGTGGGCATCTGTTCGCGTTGCGTTCGTGGTTATGTAAAAATCTTATAGTGTGTGTTTATGTCTGTAATATAGTGTAGTGTCATGCAATTTAAAAAAAAAGTGTTCCATCAGGCTGACTGGTTTCATCAATTAATCATCTACAAAAAGACCAGATGGTTTTATCAATTAGACAGTTTTTTTTTTTTTTTTTTTTACCAAATACAAGGACATTTTGTGCGTCAGCCATTTTGAAAAGCAGTTAGGTTAGGACATTTTGGATGTGTGTCAGTCATTTTGTGTTATGCATCATGGATGCAACACTTACACTATGATTATGGTTAAAGTTAGGAGAAAGGGAGGATTATAAATAGCAAAATAAAAAACGTGTCACAAAAATGAGGCACTTTTTGTGGCTGGGGCACAAGAAAATGTGAGACTGGGCTGGCATTTGTAGCCAGTAACCTTGCTAACCCACATACATGCACACACACACACAGTATCACCTGTCATCGGATTCAATAATTCATTCATTAATTGCTTCATTTTGTGCCACTTATCTACGTCCAGGTTGAGGTGGCAGCAAACTAAGCAGCTCAAACCACACTTCTCTGTCCTCAGTTTCTTGTCAGTTTGTTGTCTGGTTTCATTTGAAGGGAGAAAAATTGACGAATGGGTTTCTTTCGTTGTAACTACACTGTTATTAAGAGGGTTTTATCAGCAGTACACAATAGCATTTGCCTTCAAAAGTGAAGAATTTTTACCTTTAGCCACCTCTTGCAGCATTAAAGACAAAATGGGTGTTTTATCTTTACCAAGGAGAAAAGAGCAGTGCAGAGAGTCACACGGCTTTAATCAGGTAAATTAATTACATTATTGCCCGTTTCTTTTCTTCTACTACTGTGTAATGGATGATAATAATCTGGCTCAGTTCGAACCTGTTGTCCGAACTCTCCAAAAGGTTTTTACGCACTACGATTCAGAATGAGACCACCTCTTTTGATTGGATCAGCTTTCATACCTGCCATTTTGGTTCAGACCAAAATGAAAAGTCTGAAGGTATGGACAAAACAAGGCCGGTGTGAAAGTACCCTGAAGGTGGCTCTGTGTGCTGCTGTCACTCTTTTCTCCTTGTTCAATTTGAGTTTCAATTTATTTTATTTGTATAGTAACAAATCACAACAATGTTGCCTCAAGGCACTTCACAGGAGTAACCAAACCCCCCTGAGCAAGCACACAGGCAACATTGGTAAGGAAAACCTCCCTCTGGTGAGTTATCAAAGCTATAACATCCATTTTGTCCTTGTCACTGCATCAGGCTGTAAACGTTTTATTACGTTTGACAGCAAGTGCCTACGTGTGCTGCTTGTAAAAATACCAGGACAGTAATAATGGAGTTATAACATAGTTTTTATGCTCAAACAGACAGTGTGTGTGTATGTGTGCACAAATTTAACTATGCACCAAAATGGCAACAGGCTGGACGTCAGATGCACAGACATCTACAAGCCAATCAGTGTCAAATAAGGGGAAACGTAGCCAACATAGATAATATAAGGACCTATGTACATCATGAAACGTTCATTAGTCCAACCTCATCATTGCAGTGTGAAACCAAACTAACATTGGTTTGGACCTTGTTCCAGACTTTCAGGCTTGAAAAATGCCCTAAAACAAGAAAAATATATTGCCAGCAGCGGCGAAGGTCACACAGTGTCTTTCCAGTGATTTGTGCTGCTGTGTGGTAGCTTCTTTTCAAATGCAAGCTTTATTAAATGGGCCTTCCTTTGGGGTAGCGTGCCGCTTCACTAGTCAAACTTGGAGACATTCATTAATCTCAGCAGTGACATTTATGTCTTGGCATTCTCTGCCTTTGAGGTAAAGAGACATCTTGGAAGAATTTATGGAATTCATGGAGTCTTGAGATCACTGGACAGCGGTGTCTGGTAGTGTCAATACATTTGTAAGAGAATGAAGGTCCACGTCATTAGTGCCCTGATGCTTCCTGTCTTACTGTCTGGTTTGTGAGACCTGGATGATAACCAGTCACCTAAGGCAACGACTAAAATGTCTTTGGCATTAGGTGTCAGGTTGATCGGAGGATCCTTGGGTAGCTCTCAAAAAACGAAAAACGAACGGGTACTTGAATTGTGAGGGAACATCAGCTATCAGCTGGCCATGTGGTGTACTTATTTGGACATGATCAAGCGCGCAGGTACACAGGAAGGAGACAGACTGATTGTTTGCTTGGGTAGTCTGGCCCTTGAGTAAATGTAATATGTGCAGGTGGTGAAAATTGAACATTTTCACCAAGATGTATGTAACCGTATTAATGCAAATGTATCTTCAGTTTTTCAAGTTTTTTATCTTTAGTTTTCAAGTTTTCCTGTAACTTGATGCCTTGAACACATTGACTTAAAAGCACCCTGCAACAATGTTCCTGCATTATGTAATAATTTATTTAAAAATGGTGTGCAAATTGTGGTGCAACACAAGTTAATCTGTCACACATTTATCTTAATTCTGAATTAATGAAAAATATGACGGGATCTACTTGATACACATATGTAAATGTCACACAGATTACATCCCATATGAGCTTCTTAGTCTGATCTGACTTCTGCTAAATCAGTCTGGAAGCTCAGGAGACGCAGACAGAAAGACAGCAGGACAGGCAGATAATAATTTTTAAAAATAAAAGCAATCCTCGTCCACCACTGCCATCCCGTATCTTTCAACCACAGGTGACCCCTCAGGCCAAAGAAAATGTTGCTTCCCTGCTGTCATTTGTCTTGCTGTAATAAAAGCAGAATGCTCCTCATGGCTGTAGTCTGTGCGCATGCCATCATAATCCCTTGGCAGTAAAACCCATATGACCTGTATTACTCATCTCCCTTGTCACGCCAGAATTATAATAATTTTTCCCCCTCTGCGTACTGTTACTGTGCCATTTGACTGCTGACATGGATGACACACCAAACCAACCCCCATCCTGAACAGAAACAGTTTGTCAGATTGAACTAAGAGGTCCGGCCAAGGTTTCAGGCACAAATTCAACCACATGCCCTACATCTTTCACACTCCTTACATCACCACAAACCCATTTCATAATTTCATACGTCATAGTCACATCTGTGCTTTGCAACAGTATGTGCCTTTGCATTATTTTACATAATGGGCCTTCTGTTTCCTCAGCATTACTGCCACGGCTGCCAGTATCGGCGCTGCTGGAATCCCACAGGCTGGACTTGTAACCATGGTGATTGTTTTGACCTCTGTTGGTCTGCCCACCGATGACATCTCTCTCATCATTGCTGTTGATTGGGCATTGTAAGTAAGGGTTAATATTTCCATCATGAATGATAAAAAGAGACATAAAATAAGTGTTATTTTACATTAGGTAAAATATTTAAGTTGGGTAAAACCTTATTTTACCTTGGGTAAAATAAGTGGTGAACAAATCACTATTTTCTCAGTAAATATATTTCTGGAAGCTCAAGAGACACAGACAGAAAGACAGCAAAGACTCTTACTTGTCATGTTTCTTGTGTGACACTTTGGTAATAAGACACCTTTTTATAGGCCATCATTTGGGACTGTACCAGCTGATATTAATTTGCACTACCAAGGAGCAGGACTGCCTTCTAATTACCGATAGATTTCAGCTGGTGTTTTTGCTTTCCATGCCTTTTTGCACCTCTCTTTCTTCAAGTATTCAATACTTTTTCCCTGTGTCATTCGATTTTATTACACAACTTAATTTCTGTACTTATTTGTTTTGGTTTCTTTTGCATCTATGAGTTACTTGGGTTGTTACTGACATCTGGCAAATATTTCCCATCAATAGAACATTTACAAATGTATTTACTGAGAAGAATGGTGACATGTTCAATACTTACTTTACCCACTGTGTACATCTAATATTCCAGCCATCCATTGTCTGGACCTGTTTATTCCAGATTTATTCTCATCATTATATTCTTTTTATCATCATTTTGTCATCTAGGGATCGATTCAGGACCATGGTCAATGTCATGGGTGATGCACTGGCCACAGGTATCATGGCTCACATCTGCAGAAAGGATTTTGTGAAAGAGGGGGAACAGGTGAGAGAACACAAAATAAAATAAATCCATTGTGATGTTTGACATGAATCACCTGTTTTCTCTTTTAGGATTTTCTTTAGCTTTGCATATTTCTCTTATATCAATGTCAAATAATAAGGACTCTATTAAATACAATGGGCACCATCATAGCAATGATATATCTCATCAATACCAAGTAATAACAGTTTTATTTTATAGAAGCAAATCTGAGGCACATTTATGCATGAAGGCGCAAGAACAATGTGGAAATATCCTGATATTGTGTAAATCATAGCTATCACAAAAACATTAATTACCCCATAATTATCAGTGCAAGCTGGGGGCAATGTGCTGGCCAAACGGTTTGTACACATGCTTTCAGAGCAGAAGGCTCCTGGTTTAAGGCCACCGCTGCCCATTCTCCATGAAATGTGGAGTTGCTTAAGGAAGGTGTAAATGGGAGGACTCGAACAAAAGTACATATAAACACACAAGCCCTTAATAACACTGCTATACTGAACAATATTCATTTATATTCTGGAGCCTTGAATAAAATAAATGATGACTACACAGTATGTCGCTCATTTGGACCCGTAGGTGCAACCGGAAAAGGGGGGGAGGCATTTTCATTTATATGAAAGGCTAAACATTTATATGCCATGCTGGCACACACCTGCTATCATCCCCACCACCACTAATCACATCCTGCTCTTGTACCACCTCCACGGCAACGGGAGCCTCACTGTCACTTTTACTGTCCAACTCCGACATCATCTGCTGCTGCTTACAGGAACCCGCAGGTGCCTCTGTCAGACCGGCCCCCACAGCAAACATGTCTGAAGTTCTTCTGCTCTTAGCAGCATCAGTTGCAAGATTGTTTTTTCTTTTCCCTCAGTTTTTCTCCACCGCCTCTCTGTTTTTCTCCATTTTGCGACTTGCTTTGTTTTTCGTGCTCTGCTGTGTTGTTTCTCTCCGTCTCTCTCATCTTGAGTGTTCATCATTAAAGGTGATTGTACGAGGGTGGTCTAGAACATGCGTGGGTGGGACTCCTGGACTGCTGTAGCTTATCATAGGGCCACAATTTGGTCAGGTAGTCTTTTGACATACAACCCACTGGGCCTATGCTGTGTCTGCAGGCTGCAGCTGAGCTCTGTGGGCCGGTGCATGTCTCTGTCCCTGGGCCGGGAGAGTTACCATGGCAAGGCGCAGCAAAATAAAACATTAAAAAAAAGCCGGGCATTTTCCATATGATTTCCGCTATGTTGAATTATTTTGCTTCTGCAAGCAACCAATGTATGTCATGCTCTCATCACACTGCCTTCACTTGGATTGGTACTAACCCTGTTGCGTCACTCAGTATTTGCATAAAATAGACCTCTTGTCTATTTTGGCCATACCAAGCTGCTGGTATAGTGACCACTTGTCTCCCAGTCTAATTGGAAATGAATGGCAGCTCATCTCTTTGCCTCTGTCACTTGTAGCTAATGTGACAATTCAGTTAAAGTTGTCGACAGCTGTGAAATTTTTGGTGCTCATATATACAGATGAAGACCACTGGCCTAATATTTTGGGCCAACTTATTGTGGCTTCCGTTTATCTTTTATGCAACAGAGCAGATTTATTTAGAATTTGACCATAGCTTAAGGCATTTTTATCTTTTGAATGATTTCTATGATGTCCAGCAGCTTTTTGGGTATCCCAGAAATTCTTAGGATGTCCTAGAGAGGAGTCGGATCAACTGAATTTACTGCTTTGTGAAAATCAACATAGGCTACAAAGAAACAGCCGATATTCATGCTTGCTTTCCAAGTGCTTGCAGGGTTAGAATGCAGATGATGTCAACGGTACTAACTAAATAAAATGTACTTGCTTATTACTTGGCAGCAGCTGATCTGCTCTGTGTCAGCCTGATCCTGTCAGATCTCGGATGCTAAGCAGTGCGGGACCTGGTTAGTACTTGGATGGGAGACCTCTTTGGAATACCAGTAGCTGTGTGTATTTCTCTGGGTGAAACTGGAGTTGCGTCAGGAAGGGCATCCGGCGTAAAACTTGTGCCAACTATCAATGCAGATCTGGCTGTATCTGCTGTGGCGACCCCGAACACAAAACGGTAGCAGCCGAATGAACAACAACTTACTTATTATTTGGCCTTATAGAACATCCCATGTTTGTTTATTTATTTGAAATGGGACAGTGCATATTAATGGACATAGTTACATGTAAATATACTGGATTATAGCAAGGTGCCAATTTCCATCCGTAGTCCCAGTAACATAAAAACAGACTAAGATGACACAACATACCAAAGTAAATTAATCATGACAGATTGTTTCTGTGAAGGCTCTCAGTTGTCCAGGTGGTTTCCATAGTAGAGAAGCTTGAATCTTCGACTAGACTGGGTTGCTTGACGCGAGGACGTTTCGCTTCAAATCGCAGAAGCTTCCTCAGCTAAAATTCTTGCTCTGGTAGTCTGACCTATGTTTTATAGAGAAAGGTCAGACAGACCTCTTGCTCTGGTAGTCTGACCTCTGTCAGACTACCAGAGCAAGAAATTTAGCTGAGGAAGCTTCTGCGATTTGAAGCAAAACGTCCTCGCGTCAAGCAACCCAGTCCAGTCGAAGATTCAAGCTTCTCTACAATCATGACAGAAATACAAGTAAAACAAAATACACATACAGATATTTACAATTCAAACAATAATTGATAGATAATAAGTAGCCGACAGGTGGAGGAACCAAGAGTTTCATATTGGGTGTTGAGGTGCAAAAGTACTGTATTAAAGTGACAAGTGCTAAATGCAAAAGTGCTTCAGTGCCTGGTTGTAATTACATGACTGTTTACTTCTTAAAATGATCAAATAATCACTTCAGGCTTGTTTGATACGTTCAGTACTTTCTAACCTTGAGCATATTGGATTTCCTAATGCAACTAATACAGATACACATCCAAAAACATTTCTAATTTGAATATTTTCAGATATTGGCCTTCAAACATGGCTTTTCATTTTGCAGTGTTGAATCAGGCATTAAAGTATTACTCCCTCACCCCACATTTAATATTTATTGGGAATTGTCTGCCACTCTGGCATCTGTGAAAGGCCAATTCTGTCTTAAATGTCAGGTCAGGTCTGGGAGTATGGACTGGTTCTGCACAATACTGCATCTATACGACTGAACTGTCTCAGTTCCTGGATAGCATCCACCCAAGCAGACAAACGGTCCGTGCAAGTAAGTAATTCTGAATATTTTTTAAACACAAGAGTATAAAATGTAGTGGAGGGCGCGCACATCCAAGACAAAAACATCAGCAGGTGCCAAATCAAAAAAACATACGTGGAAGAGGGAAGGATCTGCACACTGCTTGTAAGAGACTTAATTTATTGGGAGTAGCAACGTTTCGATCATAGATCTTCTTCAGGCATCTTACAAAAGTTAAAAAAACAGTCAGAATAAGTAGAGAAGGCCTGCACAGCTGATTGGCAGTTAAGTAATCAGCTGATAGTCAGCTGTTCTCATTAGGCCTGACAAGCAATTGTTAGAGATAAACAATCTTGATAAAAAATTAAACACATACAGCAAAAGAAACAAAAACAAAAGCAAAAACAGCAACATTTTTTAAACAAGTATAAGCACAATATATTAATCATAGGTAGTCACAAAAAAGGTTTTAAATCAAAATCCAAATTGAGGCCTTTAGGTGACAAGGTATTGAGGTAAAATATATTAAAATGCCTCTCTTCTTAGACGAATACTGTTGATATCCCCTCCCCTTCTTGGGACTTTTACATGTTCAATCCCAATGTATCTCAATGAGGAGAGATTGTGTTTCATGGAATTCAAGTGCACCGCGACAGGGTTTTTTTTCATCACAAGTTCTTATACTGCTCCTATGTTCTCAAATCCGAGTTTTTAGTCACCGAGTGGTTTTTCCTATGTATGCCAAACCACAAGGGCATCATATAAATAACATTTTTACTGTTACAGGAAATAGTGCCTTTGATATCAATCTTTTTTCCAGAATGTGGATGGGTGAAGTAATGACATAAGTAAAATTGCATCGTGCACAGTTGCCACACTTGTAGTTGCCAGATGGAAGTGTGAAGGTTGCTCAGGTGGCAAATCTGCTCTAACAATTTGATCTCTTATATTTGGAGCGCGTTTGTACACAATGCGTGGAGGATCATTGAAAACCATTTTTAAATTGGGGTCAGATTTCAGAATGTGCCAATGCTGTTGAACGATGTCTTTAAATGAGTTTCCCAAGGGGGAGAATTGTATTACACAAATTGGCCTATTACTATCAGAATTGACTCTTCTCATTTTAAGGCAATCATTTTGGTTGACATTTTTTGTCCAAAAAATTGATTTGTAGGTCATCATAATTGACTGTGAATTTGAGGTGGCTACTACTAACATTGAGAAAATTCACAAAATCAAATAGTTCATTTGAAGTACCTGACCACAGCAGAAAAATATCATCAATATACCTTCGACGGAGGCCAATATGATGGAAAAAAAAAAAACATTATGTGACCTATTAAATACAAATTCATGCTCAAAGAAACCAACATATAGCGAGGCATAGTTTGGGGCCATGGTGCTACCCATAGCTGTGCCCTTCACCTGTAAATAGTGAGCATCTTTGTACATAAAGGCATTTTTTTGTAAGAACCAACTTAGTCAATTCTTTAATGCAGGTAATGCTAGGTTTCATATCCAAATGTAAAGGTCATAGATAGAAATCAACTGCTTCAATACCTCCCTCATGTGGTATATTTGTGTAAAGTGATTCCACATCAAGTGTCACCAGTAACATATTTTTTACAGAGAAATCAATTGATTGTAAAACATTGATCATATCAATTGTGTCTTTTACAAATGGTGGTAACATATTGACATGTGGTTTTAAAAAGAAATCAACAAATGTGGAAATTTGTTTCAGTTAAAGACCCAGTACCAGATATGATGGGTCTTCCTGGTGGTTGTTCAAGGTTTTTATGGATTTTGGGTAATGCATATATCACTTGTCTAATAGGATGGTCAATCTTCATGAAATCAAACTCTTTTTTTGTGATATCACCACTTTCCAAGAAGTCGGACAAGTGACTGAATAGTTTTTTTAAATTCTTCAGTAGGGTCTGAGTCAAGTTTTTGATAAAACAGCTGGATGGAAAGCTGTCGGTTGACTTCATGGACTTCAAGCTTTAAGTAAAGGTTTGTCTTTTGTTCCCACCACTTACTGCAATGATTTTAATGCTTTTGTTGATTTTCAGAAATTCTTTTGGTCTTTACGTGTTAAAGAATTTTTTGCTAATAGGCCTAGTACAGAATCGGTAAACTCAGTGAGTAGCTGCATGTTGTCTTCCTCTACACTGCAGTCTACAGAGCAAATAGGTCTAAGACCATTTAAAGGAAAATCAACTTTTGTTCCTCCAAAAAACAGAAATGCTTCTTTAGACACCTATTGTCGCTTAGTGGAAAGAGATGTTTTACAGCTCTTAACTAAAAAACGAGAATATAAAGTTCATAATTTACCAAGGGATGAAAGAGAGGCCTTATTGGAACTTAAAAGAGATTCAGGAATCATTGTTAAACCAGCAGACAAAGGTGGATCTATAGTTGTAATGGATTTGTGTGATTATGACCATGAAATCAACCGACAGCTTTCCAACCAGCTGTTTTATCAAAAACTTGACTCAGACCCTACTGAAGAATTTTAAAAAAACTATTCACAGTCACTTGTCCGACTTCTTGGAAAGTGGTGATATCACAAAAAAAAAAAAAAAAAAAAAAAAAGAGTTTGATTTCATGAAGATTGACCATCCTATTAGACCAATGATATATACATTACCCAAAATCCATAAAAACCTTGAACAACCACCAGACAGACCCATCATATCTGGTACTGGGTCTTTAACTGAAAAAATTTCCACACTTGTTGATTTCTTTTTAAAACCACGTCAATATGTTACCATCATTTGTAAAAGACAATTGATATGATCAATGTTTTACAATCAATTGATTTCTCTGTGAAAAATATGTTACTGGTGACACTTGATGTGGAATCACTTTACACAAATATACCACATGAGGGAGGTATTGAAGTAGTTGATTTCTATCTATGACCTTTACATTTGGATATGAAACCTACATCACCTGCATTAAAGAATTGACTAAGTTGGTTCTTACAAAAAATGCCTTTATGTACAAAGATGCTCACTATTTACAGGTGAAGGGCACAGCTATGGGTAGCACCATGGTCCCAAACTATGACTCGCTATACGTTGGTTTCTTTGAGCATGAATTTGTATTTAATAGGTCACAATGTTTTTTCCCCATCATATTGGCCTCTGGCGAAGGTATATTGATGATATTTTTCTGCTGTGGTCAGGTACTTCAAATGAACTATTTGATTTTGTGAATTTTCTCAATGTTAGTAGTAGCCACCTCAAATTCACAGTCAATTATGATGACCTACAAATCAATTTTTTGGACATTATAAAAGAACAAGACAAATTGTCAACAGATGTGTATAGAAAACCTACAGACAGAAATACCATCCTGCATGGCAAAAGCTTCCATCCAACCACCCTAAAAAAGAGCCTTCCAATTAGCCAACTCAACGGGGTGCGTCGTATATGCAGTTCAGAAGAATCCTATGCCAAACATAGTGATGACATGGTGAAAAGATTTAGAGACAGACGATATCAAGAAGACTGGGTGCAAAATGCTGTAGAGCGGTTTAAAAATGTCAACCAAAATGATTGCCTTAAAATGAGAAGAGTCATTCTGATAGTAATAGGCCAATTTGTGTAATACAATTCTCCCCCTTGGGAAACTCATTTAAAGACATCGTTCAACAGCATTGGCACATTTTGAAATCTGACCCCAATTTAAAAATGTTATTTATGTGATTAAATGCCCTTGTGGTTTGGCATACATAGGAAAAACCACTTATATATATTTATAAACCACATATATATAAGAGATCAAATTGTTAGAGCAGATTTGCCACCTGAGCAACCTTCACACTTTTTATCTGTTATTCCATCTGGCAACTACAAGTGTGGCAACTGTGCACGATGCAATTTTACTTCTGTCATTACTTCACCCATCCACATTCTGGAAAAAAAATTGATATCAAAGGCACTATTTCCTGTAACAGTAAAAATGTTATTTATATGATGCCCTTGTGGTTTGGCATACATAGGAAAAACCACTCGGTGTCTAAAAACTCAGATTTGAGAACATAGGAGCAGTATAAGAACTTGTGATGAAAAAAAACCCTGTCGCGGTGCACTTGAATTCCATGAAACACAATCTCTCCTCATTGAGATACATTGGGATTGAACATGTAAAAGTCCCAAGAAGGGGAGGGGATATCAACAGTATTCATCTAAGAAGAGAGGCTTTTTAATATATTTTACCTCAATACCTTGTCACCTAAAGGCCTCAATTTGGATTTTGATTTAAAACCTTTTTTGTGACTACCTATGATTATTATATTGTGCTTATACTTGTTTAAAAAATGTTGCTGTTTTTGCTTTTATTTATTTTTGTTTCTTTTGCTGTGTTTAATTTTTTAATCAGGATTGTTTGTTATCTCTAACAATTGCTTGTCAGGCCTAATTAGAACAGCTGACTATCAGCTGATTACTTAACTGCCAATCAGCTGTGCAGGCCTTCTCTACTTATTCTGTTTAACTTTTGTAAGATGCCTGCAGAAGATCTATGATCGAAATGTTGCTACTCCCAATAAATTAAGTCTCTTACAAGCAGTGTGCAGATCCTTTCCTCTTCCAACACAAGAGCATACCAGAATTTCACATAATCTGGCATTATTGCAAACGCATTTGTCTACCAATTGATATTCAGTTGAGTGGTATTTAGGAGACATGCATTTCCATCAAAATGGGACCAAAACTGTTAGTATTTACTTGCATAAGTTAAAACTGAATAAGGTTATAGATTGTGTTGTGCAGATACAACCAACCATAACAAATATGTCCTAAATTCCCTTATTATTATTATTATTATTATTATTCTATTATCCCTGGTCCACTTTTAATTGATGCCAATCTTTACAGGTTTGTTGATTTTAAAACTGGCTTAATACTTTGTCAAAAGTGTAATTTAAATTAAGGACATTTGAGTCCCTGGTTTTATGTTCTAATGTGCCCATAAGAGGCTACAGTCAAACTGGCAAACCTTGTGGTAGGTTTCTGGATGAGTTGTGAGAAATTAGTTCAAATCTGCTTGTCAATGCTGACAAGGTTATGATGATGGTAATAATAATAAAAATTATTATTATTATTATTATTAGTCGTAGTAGTAGTAGTATTATAAGTATTAATGTTGACAAGGTTCTGAATGTGGGGGGTTTTAACATGCACATTAACACAGACTGATCCCATATATAGAGCTTTTCTGGCAGTGTTGTGCATATACAGTTGTAATGAAACATCTTCTGATGTGTAGCTATGGCACATCATCAGTGACGTACCTGAGGTCATTGGGTGTTTCGAACATCAGACACCCTCTCTCAGGCGACCCAGCTGAGGTCAGCTATCAACTTATGCCCTAGCAGCACTCAACCTCAGATCCGCCCTCTTTATCCAGAGCCACCTTGAGGCTTTCTCTGCTGCCTCTGTCTTGTTATGGATGGCCCTCTTCCTTCTCTCTCCTGTGATGCTGAGTGCCATGTAGGCCCTGCACAGAGACTGTCCGGCAAAGCCTCTGCACCCTTCTCCATAGGCAAGCACCTAGCCTTCCAGCCTCGTCTGTGGCAGTCGCTGTCTAGGCTGTCATACTTCTCCCTCTTCTGCTCAAAGGCCTCCCCCATTCGTTCTTCCAATGGCACAGTGAGCTCCAGCATGACAACATTCTTTGTTGCCTCTAACACCAGAATGATGTCAGGTCTGAGGGTGGTCTTAGCAACATGCTAGAGGAACTTGAGTTGGCTGCCCAGGTCCACTGACAGCTGCCAGTCCTGTGCAGTGTTGAGAAGCACTGATGTTGCTCTCGATGTTGTTCTTGCCTTCTCCCCAACTCTGATGAAGTTGATGGCTTTCTTTGTGAGTTTTGACCTCCGACAGCTGGCGATGCCACTACAGCTGCTCTCTGCAATGGTCTTGAGCACCTGATTGTGACGCCATTGGTATCTGCCTTCCCCCAGAGCTTTTGGGCAGCAACTCAGTATGTGCTCAAGGGTCCCGTTTCTCTGGCAAAGGGGTCATGCTGGTGTATCAACCAAACCCCAGCAGTGCAGGTTTGATGGGCTGGGAAGTACATCATAGACAGCCTGGACCAAGAACTTGATGCTGTGGTGATGGTGTGGCTCTGCCAGAGGTCAGCAGTCCACAAGATCTTCCTCTCCGCAACTTGCACCTATCTCGTCCAGGAGCCTTGCTGTCTCATTTCCACTGCTCTGCTGGATCTCTCCTCCTCCACCACTGCTCTCATCTCATTCTGGACTAGTTGCTTCCGCTCCTGTCCCCAAGCCTTGTCAAAACGGGGGGGGGGGGGGGGGGGTTGCAATGGTTGCTTGTCCGGCCCTGCCTCTGACCAGTGTTCCCACCAGGACTCTGTGGCGTAGTCGAGACTCTGCCTGCTCCGCTGCCGCCTTCACTCTCCAGTTCCTGCCAGTCTTGACTGCTCGTCCTGCCCTGGACTTTTGGGTCCGCTGACTCATGGAATTGCAACACCTTCCTTACACGCAAGACCTTGAACTCCTCCTCCATGGATTTCAAGGGGCGTATCAGTTTGCAGGTGTTTCCATAGAGGGTGATGTTGCTCAAGCTCCTCAGCAGCCCTAACCATCTCCTCAAGAAGCCAAGTACAAGGCTGCACAGTACAGACTGGAGAAGGCCATAAGAGAAGCCAAGAGACAGCAGAGAGAGAAGACGGTGGTCTTCTACTCTAACGCTGACCCCAGGAGAATGTGGCAGTGTCTGGATCACATCGCAGACTTCAGGACCAGCTCCAGAACCACCACCATCAGCTTGTCGGACAGCCTGCCAGACAACCTCAACTCCTTCTACACCCGCTTTGACAGCCCCACCACCCCTACAGAATACAGACACACCCCAGCCACTCAACCCCCCTCCTCCCCACCAGTCATTACATCAGCCCAGGTACACAAAGCCTTGAGGAGCGTCCGCCCCCGGAAGGCTGCTGGGCCAGACAATGTACCAGGACACGCACTCAGAGTATGTGCTAACGAGATGGCTGATGTTCTCACCTCCATCTTCAACCTTTCCCTCAGGCAATGCATCGTCCCGAGATGCTACTAGACCACCACCATTATCCCCCTCCCCAAGAAGAACCCCCCACCCTGTCTGAATGACTTCCGGTCAGTAGCACTCACTTCAATCATTATGAAGTGCTTCGAGAGAGTGATAATGTCTCACATTCAAACAGCATCCCAGACACCACCGACCCACTGCAATACACCTACAGGCACAACCGGTCTATGTCCAACACCACTGCCGGCGCCCTTCACATCTCCCTCTCCCATCTGGAAAATAAAGACTCCTACATTAGGATGATCTTTATCGACTACAGCTCCTTCAACACGGCCGTCCCCCACAAACTCACCCACAAGCTGTTAGCCCTCGGACTCCACCCCTCCCTCTGTCTGGCTTTTCAATTTCCTGACTGGCAGGCCACAGTCTGTCAGGATCGGGAGAAGGATGTAAGCCACCATCACCACCAACATGGGGACCCCACAGGGCTGTGTCCTCAGCCCCATCATTTACGCCCTGTTCACCCACAACTGCGTCACTTCCCATCCCAACAACACCATCATCAAGTTTGCCGATGACACTGCCGTGATAGGACACATCACTGGTGGAGACGAGGTGGCCTACAGGAGGGAGGTGGACAGTCTGGTGACGTGGTGTGGAGACAACAACCTCACCCTCAACACAGACATCCACTATCATCACAGAGATGATAGTAGACATGAGGAAGGAGAGGAGACCTCACCAGCCGTTGTTCATCTGAGGTTTTGAGGTGGAGAGGGTGAGGAACTTCAAGTACCTGGGGGTCCACATCAGCGATGACCTCACCTGGACATTCAACACCACAAAGGTGGTGAAGAAGGCTCAGCAGCAGCTATATTTCCTGAGGAGGCTGAGGAAATTTGGGATGGCACCCAAGATCCTCAGCAACATCTACAGCTGCATCATTGAGTCAGTCCTGACCACCTGCATCACTGTGTGGTACAGCAGCTCTACTGTGTGGGATTGCAAACGCCTGCAGAGAGTGGTAAAGACTGTGTCTAAGATTCAGTGACCACTGTCAGGTCATCCATGAAGGCACGGATCGGCGGTTAGTGGATCCCAGACTTAGACTTGGGACCTCTTCACCCTGGTTCTGCAGATTTCACCATAATGTTCATCGCCAGAGCGAACAGGATCACTGAGTTGGTGTATCCTGTGATGATTCCCATCTCCAAACTGTGCCACTCAGATGTTGTTGATCCTGCTGAGACCCTCAGACTGAAGTCACTGTAGTAATCTCTTACTGCAGCTGGAATATGGTGCCTCTCCAGGGTTTCAAGGACCAGCTTGTGGGGCATTGAGCCATAGGCATTGGCCAGATCTAGCCACAGCACAACCAGATCACTCTTGTTCTCCCTTGCCTCTCTAAGGAGCTGAGTGACCACACCAGTGTGCGCTAAGCACCCTGGTACCCCGGGGATGCCGCCTTTTTGCACGGAGGTGTTCATGTATCTGTTCTTGAGGAAGAAATCAGCCAGTCACTTAGCTACAATGCTGAAGAAAATCTTCCCTTCGACACTGAGTGAGATTATTCTGAACTGGCTGATGTTCTTGGAGTCGTCCTCTTTAGGAAATCAACACACCCTCTACAAACCACCACTGCTGTGCTGTCTTCCCCCTCCTCCAGATGACCCTCAAGATCTTCCAGAGCCGGTGTAGCAACTTGGGAAAGTGCTTATAGACCTTGTAGGGTCTATATTAAAATAAATGGGTACCAGATTATTTTCTTTTATATCCCATTTTGACTTTGGGATATTTTGTTATATAATTGGGCAGCGCAGTGTCGTTCGAAGGCATGCACTAAAGGGGTAAAATGTTACACCTATGATGTAATTTCGCTACTTCCGGGGACAGAAACACAGCACTTTCTCTGAATTGTTGGGCAAATTACACACAGTGAAAATGCAAAGAAAAAGTGACGATGCGGAGGAAAGTGGACATGTGTTGCAGTTTGTGTCGAGGTGGTTGTGCAGGTGAGAAAACGCAGTTACGCTGGTTAGCTGTGTAGGCTAACACTTACCGACACAATCATCTTCCCTTCTCCACTGGGAACCAAAAAAAAAAAAAAAAAAACAGACGAAAACAAAACAGTGCACCATTTTTCCGTTAGAGTTGATGCCGTTTGTGGGAAGAGACTAATCCCCAGGCGGAGTGCGGGAGCGTCAGCACAATCCATTCGGAGGATGGTGGTTTCAGCGGTAACCATTTTAAAAGGGCCATACTAAAATACGAAATGGAGCGAAATGGGTACTGATAATCACGAAATGGAGATAAAATGTAACGAAATGGAGCAGAGTGAACCAGACTGACTCCAAATAACTACTTTTATTTAATTGTTTAGCTTTTGTTTTTTTGTCAGATGTGCTTAGTACATGTAGTAGGGGCAGGTGCGCCATCTGGCGTTCAAGAAATGAAACTTCAGTCAATTGATTGAATCATATTTGGTTTCAGTCTGGGTCAGTCTGCTCCATTTTGTTCCGTTTTACCCCCCTTTTGTGATTATTAGGCTCCATTTCCCCCCATTTTGTATTTTAGTATAGCCGATTTTAAACCGGCACATCTTAAACAAGCAGGTTCGCTAGGTGACAGCGAGTATGCTTTTAAGTTTACCGAGCCGGGCTGAATGGTTTGTGCTGAAACTCCCACACTCTGCCCGGGGATTGTCTCTGCCATGTTCGTGCAGGGTGTCCCCAGATTGCCATTTTCTTTCCTCCTGGTGGATATATAGTGTCTGCGTTACACACACTTGTTTTGTAGCATTAATCATGGGCTGTTCTATTCTTTATCTTCTCTGATGTCTTTTCCTCCATCAGGTGCCTCTGATCTGTGAGACCAAACCCATGATAAGCATCCAACAGATGATGACCTACCAAAACCAGAAGAACGACTACTACCAGCCGCCTCCACCAGGCAGCAAGCATGACCACGTGTCCCCTGACGTGGCTCGGCTGATCCAGCTGGAAGAGGGGATCCGGCCTGTGGAGAAGAAGAAACACACCCACTCTTCACACCACAAGAGAGAGCACAGAGACAAGGACCACTGTTCCATAGATATGAACGGGCTGGAAACTAATGTATAAAAACTGTCCGGCGAATGGCGATGACACATCTGGAGCTGCAGGGCCAATGGGAGCAGGAGATAAATTAGACAACTAAGGTGATGAAGAAGACATTTTGTTCTCTCTGAGATGGAAGATGGCCCAGACCACTGCAGGAATAAAAGATTCTTGAAGCTGAGCGTTGACCCACAGATGATTGTTTTTGTGTGTGTGTATATATATTCATCAGAGGTGTATCAATGGACGCCGGTATGGCCAGCGTGCCACTCTGACCTAACGTCAAACTGAAGGATGAACGACAGCGTTATGGTTTTCACCGGCATCCTCACAGATCTGTGCCACACAACACAACACGCAACACAAGGAGCGTTTCCCCTCATCGGGCTGTGCAATCTACAAACACGTTTTTATTGTTGTGAGCGTTTGTGTATTTGAGGGTGATTCTTAAACTACGGGCACTTATGTCCTTTGATCATATTGTATGAAAAACAGAAAAAAGGGGAAATTTCACACTTTTATAGTTATCTTTACAATGAAAGTGTGTTAAGAAATTTGTTCTAGTAGTCTATGATGACTTTTTCACCTTTTTTCAGCATCATTATATGCAAATATTGCCGTTTTGTGCTTGTCCCACACCCAGACTTTTCTTCAGTGATAAAAATGACTGGTAAACAAATGTTTTTTCTAATGTTTTAAAATATCTCGGAATAAAATATCAGTAAAATAATCAAAGCATAATTGGGGTATTCAATGTCACACAACTGTTGTGATTTTTTAAACAAAATGTAGTTGTCCCACACTATTGCCGTAATTTCCACCACAACACTGTAATGTCCCTTTAAACAGTTTGTACGAAAGATTGTTTAGGTAGTTTCTGTGGAGATAAACAGTGACATCAGAGCACATGTATATAGCGCCAAATCACAACAAACAGTTGCCCCAAGGCGCTTTATATTTTAAGGCAATGGTGTGGTGGAAATTACATTTACAAGGCCAATAGTGCCCGTAGTTAAAGAATCACCCTTGAACGTTTCATCAGTTTTGTAATATGGAAATACTGCATGGAAGTCAGGGGTGGGAACATTTTTCACCAGATCTTCAGGCTGAAAACTTTGATCAAAAGGTGATCAGAAATACAGCTGTTTAAATGTTAGATTTTGATGTTAAATTATGAGATTTATGATTTGACCTTTCTTTCCCTACATTTCTCAGCGAGTGGACATGCTGCTGCATTCTGCCACAGTTTTTTGCAAATTAGCAATGAAGATTGTGATAAGATGAGTTTTCCCCTTGTGCTGAAAACTTGATTCACATGAAGTTGTTTTTGAGCCCATTATTTTCCCTGTTTGCCTTAAATGACCAAAGGAGACTCAAACAGGACTGGTGCATTACTCATGTATACTGAAACAACTGAGAAATATCAACTCTGTCCATGTGTACATAAGATCCGCATGTATTATGTTTTTTCAAAAGTAAAAATGTTGATTTTTGCCACCATCTCACTGTTTCAAGAGCTGCCATTCTGTCACTGTAATGACAAAAAAGAAACATTTCACTTCAGTTCAATTTGAACAGGTTCTATTACTGCTTCAAAAAACAGCAAATTATAAATATTTAAAAATTACATTTAAATTAAATGGTAAATGGACTGCATTTATATAGCGCTTTTCCATCTGCATCAGACACTCAAAGCGCTTTACACTAATGCTTCACATTCACCCCGATGTGTGGCTGCTTCTATACAAGGCGCTCACTACACAGCGGGAGCAACTAGGGCAGGGCTTGGCAACGAGGGCCGAGACACTGCAGGTTTTCCTTGCAACTAATCACCTCAGCAGGTGGGTTGCTGATGAGCCTCTCCCTTGAACATAAACACCTGGTTATCAATGAAATCACCTGCTGAGACATCTGAACATTAATGAAATCACTTGCTGAGGTGATTGGTAGCAAGGAAAACCTGCAGTGCTTCGGCCCTTCATGGCACATGATTGCCCACCCCTGAACTAGGGGATTAAGAACCTTGGCCAAGGGCCGATAGTGATTTTTCGGTCAGGCTTGGGTTTGAACCAAGGATCCTCTGGTCTCAAGCCCAACGCTTAACCACTAGAACATCACCTCCACATTTCCACTCATTTATTAATAGCTGTGAGAAGATTTTTCAATAAAATTGATTTAATTACTAACAGTGTAACTGTCTGGTTGTGAAATTCTGGCCCTACAAGTTCCGTCAAACAAATTCTTATTCAGCCAAGCACAAGTTTGTTCACATACATGAAGAAAATACAAGCAGCTCAAACATAACTCAAAACAAGCAGGAAAACAGACTAAATTTAAGTGACCTGATTCAACAGGGGCCAAGTACACTGATTAAAAAAGAATAAATAAAAATGTTTTCATCGGTTAAAGTTTTTAATCGATATTCACAGACAAAAAAGTTTAACTCTCAAGTGGCATTGAAAACTCTATGTTGCACACATTTCATCATAAGGATTATCTAAATGTCCTGAATACTCAAAATTTTTATGAAACATGATTTTCCTACTGATAAATCTTTTAGGAGAAAAATCTCTTCCTCCAATAATGTACATGAACCCAAGTAGGGAAACAGGTAAAAATATATAGGTTTATTATGGTTGATAAATGCTACAAAAACACAATCATCAAGGCAATCTTGGGTAACACATAAGAAAAGTGCAGTTAGCCGCCCCCCCCCCCCCCCCAAAATGTAATAAAATAAAAAAACAAAAATCAGAAGAGTGAAAAGACAGAAGCAGATTTACATAATTGTTACTGCTGCTACATGAGGTGTGTCAATCACACAGAAGGTGTATGCATAGTGTTTAGAGGTGCATGTAGCATTTGCTGTCCAACTCGCCACTATTCACCACAAACGTCGCACAATTCCACGTTTGCTTGTGCCACAGACCGAACGGTCCCCCCTAAAAATCGGTCCGCCCTGCCTTCACTGCACATGCGTCATTAGCCGCGGTTCATCGATTATCACCTCGTTTCTGCTTCAAACTTCACTCTGGTCATCATCTATTTCAGCGACATATCTGAAGCTTTTGAACAACAATCATTTACACATAAATTCAGCATTATTTCATCATAAAAGACGTGGAAGCGATCAGAGTGCTGCAGCTACACAAGCTGCTAGCTGATGTGTTCAATGTGTGTCGGTCATTTCAAAGCGTCATCAAGTATCACCTCGTTTCTGCTAAAACTGACTTTAGAATGATTTAAGAGATTTTACCTTTCATCTGATGGTTAATAATCACATTAATCCATTTGATCACTTTGTGTGAAGAGACTGTCTCAGAGATCCGAAATGACGCATGCGTAGTACAGGCAGGGCGGACCAGTTTTTAGGGGCAGACTGTTCGGTCTGCAACACCGGCACTCGCTAGGGTGTGGCAAATGTTTTGAACGTGTCCAAAACACTTGCCACTGAACTCCACTCCTTGTGGTCTCCCCTTACACACCACTATCTCGCCATGAACATGCCGTTTATGTGACAGTTTGGAAAGCACCAGGTTGTTCAGAAACTAAATGATAAAAAAAAAAAAAAAATTCTAAAACACTGGTCAGGAAGCAGACAATGTGCTACATTAAACCCCACTTAACACCGCACAAGCACAGAAGTCGCACACCACTCACACGCTGGCAGTTGCCAGTACTGTCCAGGAGCGCAGGCTTGTGCACTGCGAGTACAGTATGGCAATGGCTGCTACAAACAAGCCATGAACACACCTGCTTTGTGACAGTAGCTTAACACACACAATACAGTTGGAGACAAGTTTACATACACATCAGACACGTTAACATCATGGCAGCATTGGGTTTTCACTTACTACTACTACTGTTAGTTTTCTGGAACAGACTACAGGTATAACATAATTCATTGGTCCAAAACTCAAACAAACAAAAACAATTTGGTGCACAAGTTGTAATCTAAGATGTATTTTCTAAAATCACAAGGTAAAAAAGTTACATACACCCACTTAAATTATTAATTCAGTGGTGCTGAAAGTTAAAAATGTTAACTTGTCAAGTTGGCATATTGACGTCACGTTTGTGATCATGATTGACGACAGACCTTAACCTCTATGCACAGCATAAAAATGTTTTCACTTCACTCATTTGGTTGAGCAACACACAGATCTGAGAAAGAGGATCATAGATTTACACAAGTCCAGACATGTCTCCAGGAGACATTTCTAATTCAATTGTACGTACAAGTTATAGGGAGACAGAGACTCCAGTGGCGGCTGGTGGTATTGATTTTAAGAGGGTGTGCCTTCACTTCTTCATGAAGGGGAATTTGTGTTAAATTTTACTAAATGTAGCTAATTAATTGGCAACTGAGTGTATATTTGTAGCCAAATACAGTAACCTTGCCAACTCTCTCACCCTTTCTTTCTCACACGCACACACAGATCAAAATGTATTTAATGATCAAGTTAAAGTTTAAAACACTGTGTGATAAATTTAGTGAAGTTTAATAAAACTGCTGCATGCTGCTAACTACCAGTTTTGAATTCAGCCTGTGAGACTAGCTTCGATTCAGTGCTTCAAATACTCCAGAGTGCTTCAGCTGCAATCTTTACTTTGAATTATGTGTCATCCTACCTTGATATAGAACATTATCATTCACTAATTAGGTACTGTAGCTTCCACAGTTGGCTTGTTTAGAATTTAGTCAATGAAACATTTGAGTCAATGCTTCAAAGTGCCCTTCAATATTCTGCAGAGTGCCTTGCACTGATATTTGCTTCAAATGATGCAAAAGGCACACAAACAAAATAAGACAAAAGGAGCTGGAAGTTTCACTTGGAACACAAAAGCCGTGGTAATCGTCAGTGTACCAATAATTTTTCTGGTCAGAGTGACAGTGGGAGATGTGAAACTCATGTGCTGAGTGCAAGTAATTTGTCCAATAAAATTAGATCAAAAACTATAACAAACAATGCCAACTGGTCCAGGATGCAGCTGTGTCTCTGAGGGGAAGTTTGCTCAAATTAAAACTTTCATATGACCAGTAACCCAGCCAGGAAATAGGGTTTACTCTCATTTAACGAAATTATATTAAATGAAATGAAAACACTGAAATGAAGTCTTTGAACACATTTAAATGCATAGTGACACCGACTGGCACTTGCATACTCAAACTCTTAGCAAACTATACTTATTTATCAATTATGTTGTAGTATATTTACTTTTCTCAATATTTTGAGGGGGCGGCCCCCCAGTGCCCTTTAGTGATGACCTGCTTTAGTGTCAAATAAGAGGAAATTGGATGGTCAGGAACAACCCAGGAACTACAAAGACACAGGCCTGGTATAAACTGGAAGCTGCTGGAACACCAGAATCACAGGCAGCCGTAGACTGAGACGCTACCTTCCAAGAAAGAAGTCGCCACTCCAAAATACATATCTTCAAGATCAAATAAAGCTTGCAGCTGACCACGTGGGACCATGGAGAGGTTTTATGAGCAGGTATAACAACCGCTGAGTTGCTTGTTTGCATTCTTTGCATGTAAAGACAAATGCTGACACTGCTATTTTTAACAGCCTAATATTACTTTTTCTTCACCTTCTGTAATGTGACAAATTTGATTAATTTTTCTTTATGTTTTGATTTGGAATAGAATGTGCAGTGTTCCCAATGTATTTGTATGTATGGAAAAAAGCCATTATAAGGCTTTTGACTTTTCTCACTTTTTTAAACACACTGCTATTATTCTAAACACCATTTGTATATTAAACAATGGTGCTCAAACATTTGTGAGCCCTTGAGCTTTTGCATATCTGAATTTAGTCACAACACAAAAATAACAAAATAAAAATTCAGGCATCTTAAAATTTCTAAAATGATGCATTTTAAAATCAGTGAAAACTAATCTCTACAACGAGATTAAAAAAAAATTAAGTCAAAGTCAAAACAATAGCATGCATAAGTATACACACTGAAGTATAATCCAACAAAAGACAAGTCAGGGGAAGGAACATTTTCAGTTCACTGACTCACTTGAATGTTTTGAATGATTTAGAGTGTATCCAGAAAGTATTCTCATTCCTGCAGTTTTTCTTATGTTACAGCCTGTTTCCAAAATGGATGGAATTAATTTTTTTCCCTCAAACTTCTACTACACACAATACTCCATAATGACAATGTGAAAAGTTTTTTTTATTTTTCCAAATTTCTTAAAAATTACGACAAAATCACATGTGCATAAGTATTCACAGCCTTCACCATGAAGCTCAAAATTAAGCTCAGGTGCATTCTGTTTCCTCTGATCATCCTTGAGATGTTTCTACAGCTTAAATGGAGTCCACCTAGGGTAAATTCAGTTGTTTGGACATGAACTGCAAAGACACACACATGTCAACATATAAGGCCCCACAGTTGACAGTGCATGTCAGAGCACAAACCAAACATGACATCAAAGGAACTGCCTGTAGACCTCAGAGACAGGATTGTCTTGAGGCACAAATCTGGGGAAGGGTACAGAAATATTTCTGCTGCTTTGGAGGTCCCAATGAGCACAGTGGCCTCCATCATCTGTAAAATGGAAGAAGTTCAGATCCTCCAGAACTCTTCCTACAGCTGGTCGCCCGTCTAAACTAAGCGATCGGGGGAGAAGGGCCTTAGTCAGGGAGGTGACCAAGAACCTGATAGTGACTCTGTCAGAGCTCCGGCATTCCACTTTGGAGAGAGGAGAACCTTCCAGAAGGACAACCATCACTGCAGCAATCCATCAATCAGACCTGTATGGTACTGTATCCAGACAGAAGCCACTCTTGAGGAAACGGCACATGGTAGCCCGCCTGGAGTTTGCCAAAAGGCACCTGAAGAACTCTCAGACCATGAGAAATAAAAATTCTCTAGTCTGATGAGACAAAGACTGAACACTCTGGCATGAATGTCAGGCATCATGTTTGGAGAAACCAGGCAGCATTCCCTACATTGAAGCATGGTGGTGCCAGCATCATGCTGTGGAGATGTTTTTAAGCATCAGGAACTGAGAGACTAGTCAGGATTGAGGGAAAGATTAATGCAGCAATGTACAGAGACATCCTGGATGAAAACCTGCTCCAGAACACTCTTGACCTCAGACTGGGGTGACGGTTCATCTTTCAGCAGGACAATGACCCTAAGCACATAGCCAAGACCTCAAAGGAGTGGCTTCAGCACAACTCTGAATGTCCTTGAGTGGCCCAACATCTCTGGAAAGATCTGAAAATGGCTGTGCACCTACGCTCCCTGTCCAACCTGATGGAGCTGGAGAGGTGCTGCAAAGAGGAATGGACAAAACTGCCCAAAGATACCGTTGCGCCAAGCTTATGGCATCATATTCATGAAGACTTGAGGCTGTAATTGTTGCCAAAGGTGCATCAACAAAGTATTGACCAAAGGGTGTGAATACTTATGGACATGTGATTTCTTGTGTTTTGTTTTTTTATAAATTTGCAATAATTAAAAAAAAAAAAAAAACTTTTTCATGTTGTCATTATGGGGTGTTGTGAATAGTATTTTGAGGGAAAAAAAATTAATTTACTCTATTTTGAAATAAGGCTGTAACATAAAATGTGGAAAAGTGAAGCAAATATTTTCCAGACACACTGTAAATGCGCCTGATCAGACACTATGGAGCCTTTTTCATTTTTAACCCCTACCTGGCTATAGCTACCCCTCTGGAGACGTTATGATACAATATACTGGGGCTAGACTGCAAGTGATGTTTTGCCACATTAGCAGATACCAAATGTGAAATCTGACTGTGGTCTCATGGACTAGTACAGTCAGTCCACTTTCATAGTCATTACAAAATAGTTTGAGGCTCAAGCACCATTAGTGAAAAAGGAAAGCCGTGCAGCTACTAAACATTTGGTCACTCGTTTGCCTGGCGCTAAGTGTGGGAGCTGGCTGGACAGGAGCAATTAGGAAAACAGACTGGATCTGCCAGAAGGTGAACAGTAATGGGCGGAGGTGGAAACTAACAGGTAGCAGTTGGATAAAATAGGACAGATGTGGGATAGGAACATCAGTGAGGATATGGGTCAGAAAAGCTCAGCAAAAGCATCAGAAATACAAACTGCTTTGTAACGAGTTAAAGCTGGTCTCAGTTGTAAGGTGAAATCTATGATCTGGTGCTTGTTTTAATGGTACAACTGACACAAAACATGACCATTTCATTCTCACCAAATTAACAAAACTCTGAGCTGTCAAGAATTAAAATAAGCATTGCATCGTTTCTTCCTTTTTGAAATTATTCTGAGTATGGTAACGGTCAGATATGTTCTTAATTGCATTTAAGAAAGCACAAAGAAAATTCTCCAACCCCCAGCTGAATACTAAGTATTCAAGTCAGCAATAAAAGCCAACATGCAGTCATAGTGCATGATTAGCATGTCCCAAAATACTTACTTATGGATGTTTAAATAATAATTATAATGACAATAGTAAAGATATATTAAAAAATCACAAGTCATCAAATTATTGTGTACTTTTAAAATAATTTTACATATGATTTAAAGGAAATGTATTCTGCAACCATATAAAATGAGATAGAACATTTTTAATTTTCATCAACTGAACTGAATAATTTAAAACAAGGGTGTAACAGCGTAACAAAATGCAACATAATTTAAGTTACATTGGACTAAATAAATAAAAATCACTCATACACTCATCTTCAAACGCTTACTCCAATTAAGGGTCGCGGGGGACTGGAGCCTATCCCAGTAGTCATAGAGCACAAGGTGGTGTACACCCTGTACAGGACGCCAGTCTGTTGCAGGGCCACATATAGACAAAAACACATTCACACCTGCACACACACACACACACACACACCTACGGACAATTAAAAGTTTCTAATCCACCTAACCTGCATGTCTTTGTGTGGCTTCCCTCCGGGTGCACCGGCTTCCTCTCACATCCAAACACAGGGAGAACATGCAAACTCCACACAGAGAGGCCACAGGTGGGTATCGATCTCATGACCTTCTTGCTGTGAAGCAACAGTGCTAACCACTAAGCCACTGTGCTGCTAAATAAATAAAATAATAATTATAATATCAGCATTAAATGTGTTTCTGCTTTATCCTAATGAGAAATAAACAAGAAACATGTTCCATCATTAAGAATTTATTTATTCGACTATGTCATCATTTACAAAAGCCTATGATCTAGAAAATTGTCAAAGTAGCTCCTGCAAACATTGACTAATCACATATTTTATTTTGTTATGATACAAATAAATCAGAGGCACATTAAGTGTTCTGACAACATAATTTGTCAAATATAATTAACCAGAAGTTTTGGGTTGTTTTGTGTGTGTGTGTGTGTGTGTGTGTGTGTGTGTGTGGTTTTAATTTGTACATCTGTGAAAGAAATCACATCAGATTAAATTAGATCAGTATCTATGCATTGTTATGGGGGAACTGAACATTTTAACAATGAGTAAACATGTCAAAGTACTACTTGTGGATTAGCAACATTACTGTAAAGGAGATGGACTCATGTTCACCAACAAATATGCCCTCAGCCTGTTTGTCAGTAAGTTTTTTTTTTTTTTTTTTAATCTACTCTGATTTCACAGTTTGGCCTTGCCCGATGTGATCTGCAGGCGCTGCAGCTTCATAGCCATGCCCATGTTCCCAGAGATCTTCAGCTTCCCTTTGAAGAATGCCTGAGGTGACAACAGTCAATTTTAATTTTCAGAAATAATGTTTGACACAAAAATTCTGCTGTACGAGGGCTGTCAATAAAGTATAGGTCCTTTTTATTTTTTTCAAAACTATATGGATTTCATTCATATGTTTTTACGTCAGACATGCTTGAACCCTCGTGCGCATGCGTGAGTTTTTCCATGCCTGTCGGTGACGTCATTCGTCTGTGAGCACTCCTTGTGGGAGGAGTCGTCCAGCCCCTCGACGGAATTCCTTTGTCTGAGAAGTTGCTGAGAGACTGGCGCTTTGTTTGATCAAAATTTTTTCTAAACCTGTGAGGCACATCGAAGTGGACACGGTTCGAAAAATTAAGCTGGTTTTCGGTGAAAATTTTAATGGCTGATGAGAGATTTTGAGGTGATACTGTCGCTTTAAGGACTTCCCACGGTGCGGGACGTCGTGCAGCGCTCCCAAGCGCCGTCGTCAGCTTGTTTCAAGCTGAAAACCTCCACATTTCAGGCTCTGTTGATCCAGGACGTCGTGAGAGAACAGAAGTTTCAGAAGAAGTCGGTTTCAGCATTTTATCTGGATATTCCACTGTTAAAAGAGATTTTTTTAATGAAAGACGTGCGGGCGGATTGCAGCGTCGGCTCGCAGCCGCCGCGACGCTCCGCCACAGGAAAAACATTTCAGTTGGAAGCCTTAAGGACAAGTTGGAACATGTCCAGCTGTTAAACAATTTCTCATATACTCACTCCACTGAAAGCCATCAAAAGCCGCCTGGATTTTACAAATGGTTATCAACACGGAGGTGTTTTTCCTGTGCCGCCGCACCGCGCCAGCTGCGTCCCAACGCACGGCCCAGTCCGCACGTCTTTCATTAAAAAAAATCTCCTTTAACAGTTGAATATTCGGATAAAATGCTGAAACCGACTTCTTCTGAAATTTCTCTGTTCTCTCACGACGTCCTGGATCAATAGAGCCTGAAGTGTGGAGGTTTTCAGCTTGAAACAGGCTGACGACGGCGCCTGAGAGCGCTGCACGTCTCGCTCCGTGGGAAGTCCTTAAAGCGACAGTATCACCTCAAAATCTCTCATCAGCTGTTAAAATTTTCACCAAAAACCATCTTAATTTTTCGAACCGTGTCCACTTCGATGTGCCTCACAGGTTCAGAAAAAATTTTGATCAAACAAAAAACGCCAGTCTCTCAGCAACTTCTCAGACAAAGGAATTCCGACGAGGGGCTGGATGACTCCTCCCACAAGGAGTGCTCACAGGCGAATGACGTCACCAACAGGCGTGGAAAAACTCACGCATGCGCACGAGGGTTCAAGCATGTCTGACGTAAAAACATATGAATGAAATCCATATAGTTTTTGAAAAAAATAAAAAGGACCTATACTTTATTGACAGCCCTCGTATATTCAGCACTCTGTAAAAAAGACTGCACAAAAAACAAGGACAGAGTGCAACACTCATTCGTTACATGTCTGACAGTCATGCAAATAAATTCATTCCGTGATGCCGTAATCTGTTTCTGTGTGGCCTCAACGCTTGACCAGTTGTGCCCAAAATGTAACCCCACTATCCTTGACACAAACACAATCCTTTGACCATGTTTAATCCATATACAGTGGCTCAAAAACTACAATCACTCTCAAATTGCAAATACTCTGCAGTACGTATTTATTTATTCATTTATTTTTGACTAGGCGTACACCGTGTAATGTAATAAGTGGTGTTGTCTTCTCAAACGCGCAAACAAACACAAATGTGGTTCAGTACATGTTGGCTTTTAGGTACCCAGTTTGGAAGAAAAAAATTAGGTTAACCAATTCCATTTATACTTCCAAACATTGTGGAGGGTGCATGCTCGTGTCCACTCTAGTGGCCTTTACAGGTCTATGCTCAAACACAGCAGGCTGACTCTCCCTACACTCCCCCCCTCCTGCAGACAGGTGTTGGAAGAACAGACACAGTGACTCACTGATGGCAGCAAGGAGAATCAAAGAAAACAGAGACAACACTGTTCTAAAAATCGATTTTTGAACATGTTGAACGCGCAGGATGTCACTCCCAGGATGCGCATGTGTCCCATGGACATGCTACATTTTATATCTTGCATCCAGCCTTGATGATTTAGCATCAGGAGAGCGTCAGCGCAAACCCTGATAATGATAGGGACCACTGTAAGACTGTAATAATACCTACAATTTACACTTTAAACCTCTATTAAGGGTGCCACTCTACATACAGTGAAAATGAAAAATGTATTTGATGTGTAAACACTGTCAAATGCAGATTATTAAGTCAACAGCATAATTTAGAAAACCAGTCAGTTATTCACATAACTATACAAACCGTCTGCGGGTTCAGCTTTCCAGTCATCAAGTCCAGAAGATCTTCATCACTCATGATGATGGTGCAGTCTGCCTTTTTACCTGAGATAAAAACAACAAAAAAAAAAGAACGGAGCAAAACACAGAAATGCATCATGAGAAAATGGACGCAAGATTCAGGTGGAAGACACAGGACAATTTTTCCTGCATACACCATCCTCCAGATGAACATCCATTGCATTTTAGTTTTCTCTAAGGATATGCTGCTCCGTCTTTAGTTATAATAGACAAATGTTAAAATTAAAAGAGTGAAAAAATAAGTAATTTTTCTCCAGTTAAAAAAAAAACAAAACAATTTAAGACAACACTGGAGTGATGATGCAAATAAACCACTTTATTATGAATTAATCTCTTCCATTCAAGCACGTCCCAAAACAAGACAGAAAGTTATCATAGTCAAAAGTTCTACTGGAGATGTTTAAATGGTGAAGGTTGAATGGCTTGTCTCCTTTCTTCTTGTATTCTTGCAGAAATGTTTCATGTTTGAGAGCAGTAAGAAGTAAGACTTGGACCAATAGATCTCATTCAGAAATGCTGGAACATTTTGAGGAAATTGCCTTCTCGAGTCCCCCAGGTCCAGGCAGGGATGTTTCTGATGGTCCTGAGAACCTGACAGGACCATCCACACCAGTGTCACCTCCAAAGTAATCTAGTCCATGGGCCAGCCCGGGAAACTTCCTTCAAATCACACCTGCTAACACGTCTTGTTTTGTTTTTTGATTTTTTATATAGAAGGGATTCTTAGCAAACAGACTGGGGTGGTTTTCGCACTGAAATTTGCATCTGATGACGAATATGGGCCTTGTAACTTAAAGTACCAATTCTGCACAATCTCGTCAAAATCTGGAATTTTTACGAATTGGGGCATTTTTATGAACCACATCTAATTTAAGATAAATTTAAGGGCTAGTTCTTGGAAACAGACAGGTCTATCAGTCTTATGTTTTTAAGATGCAATGACCAAGTGAAACTAACAACTGTTTAACTTCCTGCTACAGTATGTGGACATAACATATGTATTTAGTTAGTTGAAAACAGCTTCCTTGCGCTGCACGACAGTCGAAAGCTCCACAGACCGGAATCTGGCGTGAAGATCATCAGGAGAGAATACGTCGCTGATTTGGGCTCTTTAAATATATTTACAAATATTTATGTGTATATTCTCAAAAGTAATGAAATTTGTACATACATCAAGTGGCATTTTTCAGAAAGGGTAGCCTATGACATAATCCACTAAAAATTCTTACAAATAGTCAATTTCACACTTCAAAGAAAGTTCTTAGAATCCTGCTTGTTGTCTTTAATGTTCTTTGTCACTGTCAAGATCTTGGATCAAGTTGAATGAGCACATGCACATGTGCTGATGCAAGTGTTCAGCAGTGTTCTTCTACGCATGCAGTGCTGTGTACTGCACAGCCTGCCCCTGTCCTTAAACCTGCACATGATCAGCTCCACATCACGGGCCTGGACAGGTTCTGTACTCAAAAGCTGTGGAACTAGTCTGCTATTTAGTATGTGCCAACTACAATTAACAGGTGAAGGCATGTTACAGCATATACTGTCGCCATGACGATATATGCAGACGTTCATGGCCACATTGCTGCACATATTGTCGCCAGCAACAATATGTGTCCAGGTTTTACAACACAGTGTCGCCAGGGACAATATGTGTCCAGGTGTGTTACTACATAGAATCCACTGCATCAGCGACAATATGTGCCGTGAACATTGTTACATATTGTCATGATATGCCACAACAGTTGTGTGCGAGTGTGTGCGTGACAGAGAGAGAGAGAGAAAGTCATAATAATTTTGTATTTTATTCATTTGTGTATATAGATGCCTTTGTAGCTATTTTTAAGTATTTCTGGGGTTTTTTTTGTTGTTTTTTTATTTTTGTTGTTTGTTTTTGTTGTGTTGTCATGGGGACCACGATGGAAATAAGTCTGTGCTTTTTTGTGCCATCTTCGGCAAGTATATGTATGTATATTGTCATTGTTATTTAATTTCATGTATTTTGCCAAATCAATCAATCAAAGAGAGAGAGACTTGCTCAAATTAGATCCGGCACCTCGTCCGTAAAACCTGGTTGGATTCACGTGTTAATCTATAGATTAGCGCAGCGTTAATCCCCATGCGATTGGTTTGCTAGCAGCAGCCAGAATCATCTTCGTTTGCACGTACATGACAATATATTATCGGACATGCTTAATTGAACTTCAAAGAAAAAGCACCTGTTTAAATGTCCTTAAGTCTCACATCACCACGCGACAGTCATTTTCTGTTCAACTGCGCGCTTTGGCAAACACGTTGTGTGGAAGGGAGGGCGCGAGAGGACTCAGCAATCACACGCACCCACATGGTGAATATTAAATCCAAAATTGTCACCGTGCTTATGCACAGTGCAAAGGTTCAGGGTCTCCAGCGCGCATCCTGTTCTGTCACCGCCATCAGCAGCAGAAGCAACAGCAGCGCCAGCATTGTTATTACTGAGCCAATATCACCCGAGTGCTTTGAATAATTCACCAACATCTGAGTGCTAAAAGTCATGCAAAATGATGTGGTGTACTGCAGCCTGAGCATAAGCATCTCTGCGTTATGCATTCTCAGTCAGTAGGATGGATCAAACCATCTTCCTTGGTCCTATGTGCACTGGTCGCGCAAAGTCCTGGTGCTGACAAGAAGGCTTGCAAGAAAATAAATGTGACACTTTTCATGTGCTCACAGCATTAAAACACCAGAACTGAACCTGGTGCACATCCACGGGAAGCCTACTTTTTAGACATCCGTGCGTCGGCTGCCCACGTCGTGGGTTAGCGGTCGATGCACGACGGTCCCCGGCGATGGTGTTAGCTGCAGCCTCCCACAGACTTCCCCCATCGCCTTGCCCTCCTGAAGTGCAGCAAGCACCCCCAGGAGCCACTTGTAAAAAAAAAAAAAAAAAAGAACACCTTTGGGCTACGACCTGAGATCAGACAACAAGGATGTTGGACTGATCCGAGGAGGCCCGACAGTTCCAAGACTTACCTATTCAGCCACCTAAATACCCATGATGGACCGCTTTTTTTTAAATTTCAATTAAGGACTGTTTTTGTTGCTCTTCTGTTTGTAAGGAAATTCTTGTAAATTTGAAAAAACATTGTAACTGTTATAATGGTCTAAGCATAGTAGAGAAGCTTGAATCTTCGACTGGACTGGGTTGCTTGACGCGAGGACGTTTCACTTCAAATCGCAGAAGCTTCCTCAGCTAAAATTCTTGCTCTGGTAGTCTGACTTCTGGCTTGACTCTTGTAGAGTCTCTACAATAATTAATTTAATACCAGTTGTCATCATGTGAGGCCAGTTAAAATGGAAAGCACGATGTAGTTTGCGGACATTCCCATTAGTGTACTCTCTAAAAGAACAAGCTTAGGTGACTCATTCTTTCCCATTTCTACTTCTGATGTAAAATGTCCTTGAATTTTTTGAGATTTGATAGAAAAAAATAAAAAGAAAAGAAAGCATCTGTCCATTAAAGCTGAAAAAAAAAGGTGGGGGGGGGGCGCAAAGTGATGCTTACAATTAAGTTTGACTTATTTCACTGCAGACGATACAAACCCAGATACTTAATGTTTTGTGTGGTCGTCTTCATTTCATTTGTCAATATACATCCATTCCTGCATTTAAGACCGACAATGCATTCCAAAAAAGTTGAGACGCTAAAGCATTTACTACTTTGTGATGTTGTCATTTTTTCAGAACACTTAAAAGACATTTTGGCATTGAGGATACTAGGCAATGAAGCATTTCAGGTATTAATTTATCACCAGTGGTGGGCACAGCTGACCAAAAAGTTAGCTTCAATAACCACTAATGCGCTAATTGAAAAGTTAACTTTTATAATGCTAACCTGATAAAAAATTTAGCTGGAGTTACAGCTAACTTTTAGTATTGACTTGGTACACTCTCGACTACTGATGAGCCACTTTCAAGTTTAAGCACTGCAGGGGCTTCAGAGTAAATTCAAAAGCGATCACAAACCCAAAATGAACAAAGAGCTAGAGGTTTTGTCTTTATGCATCCTGCCCACTGCTGCTTACTTACTTTTCACACACAACACATACGGTGGAAGAAGACAACACTTTTCACTCATGGTTTCTTGTATAAACAAAAGTAATGCCGGACAGTTTATCGACATTAATGGCAATGCTATCATTTTTACAAAGTGAAAATATCGCACATATCTTTTAAAGTAATGCGGTAATTCTGAAGGTTTGAGCGTTAACAACACATTGGGACTATTATTGAGACTCAGAATGTCCCAATAATAATAAAAAAAAATGTAATTAATTATTTAATAATAAAAACACGTATTCATTGCTTTGCTCAATATTGAGACATTTTGAGCACAAAACTGCATTTTGCCAAGTTATGCAACAGTCACACCTTGACGATTTAGTCAGCATATGCCGACAGCCCCGTTTCCACCGAGCGGTCTGGGCTTTGTACAGCACAGTATGGTACGGGTCAGAACGGTTAAGTCTGGCTTGGCTTGCATTTCAACTCCCAGCAGTACCATTTTATTTGGTAGACAGAGCATGTAGATGCTGACACGCATGTCACAGAGCACGCATATACTGTCATGTGGCCTCACCCCTTCATACGGAGGCCAAACAGAGTAATTTAACTTTTTATTTTATTTTTGTCTTGGTGGATCATGGGATTTATTTTCATTGTGTGCAGAATGCTGAAGAATTGACTGATGCCTGTGATAAATGCTGGCGTGACTGAAGGAGGCGCTGTGACTCTTTCAATTTTTAGAATGTGTTGCAGACCTTAAATGCAGGAATGGATGTGAAATTAAGTTAACCACACAATACATGAAATAACTACATCACAGTAAATGTAAGAATCACTGCGGGGTGGTATTTTCCCTCATGCACATCTTTATATTCCTTAGTAGGTGTGCTGCCATCACATGGCAATAACAAAATCACAGCAAAAGCTGATTAAACACAACCCAATTTTCTTACAAAGGAGAAAAATAAAACTGAATATAGAGCTGCACCTACCAGAGTCATTGCTGATACAACCTTTGCCATTTTTCACATCTACAATCCAAATTCCTTCCTTCCCACCTGGCCCATCCTTCACTTTGAAAGCAAACACTCCACCAATCTTCTTAACAAGCTCCTCTCCTTGCTGAAAGAAAGAAAGTAAGAAAGAAATACAGAAAGAGAAAGAATTTTTAATGCATCCAGTGTCATGAATTCCCTCAAAACTATTTGAGAATCATTACAATCAAGTTTGTGTAGATCATGGTTTGTGTAGATCAAGCCTAAATTTTAAAGGTGTGTGTGTGTGTGTGTGTGTGTGCGCACGCGTGAGATGACAACCTATGCCGATCTTTAATAACGCTTTTCATGAATTATGCCGTCACGGCCTTCTCTATAATGTCTATGTCTGTATACACATAAAGGTTTTCCATGGTGGAATGCACGTCATCTGTTGTGTTTTTTTTTTAAAGCACAATTTTGTTAATGGTAAGTGCCTAGGCCTATTTTCTGATCACAAAACTGCAGTAATTACACCACAGGTTTTTAGTAAAAGCCTTGCATAATGCACAAAAACTACTTGTCATATGGACATGTCAGACCAGAATGATTTGCCTTGATGGGAAAAATGATTCTCATGCTGTTCAGAAGCCATTATTCCCATTTGATTTTAAAATTTACAGAGCCATTTCTCTGAAATGTTTTAATGGAGGTCATGTCTGTAATTTCTTAATTTTTTTTTCCATTTTCACTGTCTGTTGCTGCTGTTTGATGGGGGGGCTGGGGGGTAAATGGTAAAACAGAACTTGCAAACGTAAACTCCTTGCGTTTCACTTTTTTGTTGTCCTTTTGTTTACAACTACTTCTGCTTCTTTCTCATCAATCAGATACACTATACACAATGAACTCTTGAGTGTGTCATTTGCAGTTGTGACAAAATCTTTGGGGTGTGTGGGGTCCTTCCCTGTGAAAGGGCGTCTCCTATTTGCTAACGGGTTTTTGAGTGACTTAGTGAGTACTAATCACTCACCTAATTTTGAGTTTTGGGATTACTTTTTAAGGTTCTGTCATACTATGACAGATTGTGTACACTGATTAGTAAAAGGACTGATTTTGTCTGATGGCATATATCAATAAAGCAGCGCAGTCTCATTTGAACCCCTGTGTGATATCGCGGGATCTGACCACATGCGGGCACAGCCACGGCAGATACTAATCCTCAGGCGGAGTGTGAGAGTTTCAGCACAAACCATTCGGCCCGGCTCTGTAAACTTAAAAGCATACTTGTCGCCACCTAGCAGACGTGCTGGTTTAAAATGGTTTCCACTGAAACCCCCATCCTCCGAATGGTTTGTTCCGACACTCCCACACTCCGCCTGGGTATTAGTCTCTCCCCACAAACAGCGTCACTTCTGATGAAAAATGGTGCACGGTTTTGTTTTCGGCTGCAGTCTTCGAAGCAGTTGCGAAAAGTGCAGGGTTTTTTTTCGGTTCCCAGTGGAGAAGGAAAGACGAGGCAAATGGGAGAGGTCGTGTCGGTAAGCGTTATTCTACACACCAAGCCAGATTAGCTGTGTTCTTTCACCTGCACAACCGTCTCAACACGTTTGAGCTCCGGGTCATAAACAAACCACAACACATGTCCACTTTCCACTGTATCGTCACTTTTTCTTTGCATTTTCACTTTGTTTGCTGTGTAATTTAACAAAATCTCAGAGGCAGTGCCATGTTTCTGATGGGGACAGTACCCGGATGTAGAAAAATTGGATCATATTTTAGCACCCACCCTATCAAAGAACCAAATTCTGGTGATTTGTTTCAAAAGTGCACGTTTTTTTCCTAATCTACTGGACTGAAAGAGCTGCATTCAGTAGAAAAAAAATTCCCTGGTCTCAAAACATATATCCACAATGGGGGAAGTTGGATTTGAGGGGGATTCGCCAAGGTCTGAATGCAAATGTGGCTAGAATCCAGCTAGCTCAGGGATCAGGACATCATACTTCCTCGCTACATTCGTGTGCTAGCGTCCTCTTCCCATTCAACTGAATGGGAAAGTGTGTCCAAACTTTTGACTGGAACTGTAAATCATGCCATAGCACCACATGCTGTCTGGAATCAGCAAGAAGTCAACGGGATGCAACAAGTCTTATAATTAGCTGTTCATTATGTTAAACACTGTGAATATAGAAACCCCTTTAAAATATTTGCAGCAACCCACAAGATCTGTGTACCCATCCAGAGACTCAAACTGATGTGGTAAAGATCATGGGTGGATTATGATTCCATGGGACCCTGTAATCATGAGTGACTGCCTGTCTCAACTTCTCTAACTTTAACAGCGCCCTCTATTGACCAGCCTGTAGTCATGGATATAACACTGGAACATTTTTTATACACACTTGATTATGTCCAATTAAATGGTAAATGGACTGCATTTATATAACACTTTTCCATCTGCATCAGACCCTCAAAGCACTTTACAATAATGCCTCACATTCATCCCGATGTGTGGGTGCTGCCATACAAGGTGCTCACTACACACTGGGAGCAACTAGGGGATTAAGGACCTTGTCCAAGGGCCCTTAGTGATTTTCCGGTCAGGCTGGGATTTCAACAGAGGATCCTCTGGTCTCAAGCCCAACGCTTAAGCCTTAGACCATCACCTCCCCCAATTAACTTGTATGACCATCTCATTTGACATAACCACAAAATAAAGGATTCACTTTCACTGTAGGGAAATGGACTGAGATTAAACAAATAACACTGCTGAAATTTGAGCAGACAGCAGTTTGAGTGCTGCTTTACCTCCTGTAGTTGTTTTTCAATCTCTTTAAAGACAGGATATATTCTGAATGCTTCCAGATCTCCGGCTGAGCTGGTGAAAACAGCATCTACATGAGACCTGCGTCAAACAGGAAACAATGTGTCACATACTGAAAATATGTTGGAAGTATGCCTGAAAAATGAGTCCAGTCCAGATGGATAACACTCAAAAATGTTTGTCAGACAAACTTTCATTTAAGACAATGCTCTTTCTCCCACCTCCAAGGGTGAGCCTTCACAAAAACTTCAAACATACATATTGTTTTTTTTAACAACCTGAACAAACAATGTGCAATCATGCATACAAACTCACTCAGATGACACATGCAGCAGTCTTAATCTCACCCCAATAAAATATGATAATACTGAGCAAATCTGACCTTTCTAAAATGATGTGAAATGTTTGAAAGAGCCTGGAGTCAATTTAACATTTAATTAAACTAAACACAGGGCCCTGCATTGTGTACCGTGTACACAATGCAGTATCTGATTCTCCGCTCCGCTCAGGATATTATGCATTGCCAAGGTCAGAAGAATAAAAATCAACCATATTACTTTGTCACTGTATATAGGCCTCCTGGCCCATATTCTGAATTCTTAGATGAATTTGGTGCATTCATCTCTAACGTGCAGATAACATTCTGATCATTGGTGACTTTAACGTTCATATAAATAAGCCTTCTGATCCCCTCTGAAAATCATTTATGGAAATTGTGGATGCAATAGGATTTCGGCAATGCATTCGGGATTCGACGCACACCCTGGATCTGGTTCTCGCACGTGGTATTGCTGTCACGAATATTGACATCATGCCTCTTACATCAGTGGTCTCTGATCACTCACTTATTAAGTTTACAGTTTTGCTGCCGTGTTTAGTGGAACAACAACCTTATTTATCACTGCAGCGATGCATCAACTCCTCAACTAAGAGTGAACTAGAAGCTAGACTGCCTGATGTCTTAGCCTCACTTCTGACAAATACCCAGTCAGTAGACAGACTTGTGGATAGTTTAAACTCAGTGCTCAAAACGACACGATTGCACCACCTGTGTTGAAACCGCGCTCCCCCAAACCGCAGTCACCTTGGTTCAATGATTACCTGCGTGACCTCAAACATAAAGCAAGAGGTCTAGAACGGAAATGGCGTCATTCAAAATTAGAAGTATTCCACCTTGCGTGGCGTGATGCTATCTTAGACTATAAGCATGCATTATTGGCTACAAAGCGGACCTATTACTCTGATTTGATCAACAAAAACAAGCACATGGCTGCAAGCAACTGAAAATTTTTTGACTGAACATTTTCCATGAGTGGACGGACTGTGCGGCGAAGTCATCTAGGGGGGTCTGGGGGCATGCCTCCCTGGAAATTTTGAAGAAAAAAAAAATGGTGCAATTTGGTGCATTCTGAGTGCAATTTGGACAGTTTTCCTTTGCCTAAAACAATGCTTTTTGACTCTTATCATACTGCAAAAAATGACTAAAGTGTATTAATTTCATCACAATTTATTTACTATTTTGTATGACAGTATGTGTCCGTAATAAGTTACCATCCACAAATGGAATGACTGTCTGCATTAATTTAATTGACTATAATTTCTGCTTTCATTCTACACAATTAATCAAATCCTAAGTGTGTCTTACAAAATAAATAAATTATTCGAACCTTTATGCTATTACCTGGTAAAACAAATAATACACTTAAAGACACTAAAAGACACGATAAGTATTGCCAATGAAAAGTCTTTTTCCCCGTTGTTGAAGCTTATCTCTTCTTCTGCCATGTAGGGCAAATGAAGTTCCTTCAAGTGGCATCCAACTTCCTCGGTCATAAACTCCCACACTTCTGGCAAGTACTGGTCATCAACCCTGTACATCTTCACCTCTCTCCAAAGACCTGGTGTGCGGATGGATGGCATGTGGCCGTAGGCCTTCTCCACATTGAGTAGGTCCACGATACCTACATAATTCAGCACCTCAACCTGCAGTTCTACTGGCAGCAAGTCCATGGCTGTTATTAGATAAAAAAAAATGGAAGTCTATGGTGGCATTCTACATTCATGTTATCTGTGTGGCACTGCTGAGTTTTCTTTTTGAATGTTTTATTTAATTTGAAGATCACTTTTTGGGGGAAATTGTAAATATATTTAGGTATTGTAAATTAACTGCAGTTGTATTTACTGTCAATTAAGCAACCACTGAAGATATGTGCACTGGGGTGGGATTTTTACTTCTTCCCACTCCCTTTCGAACTTTGTCATTTTTTGATTTGCTTCTTTTTTGATCTTGTTTATTTTTTCACGAGTGTAGAGGTACAGAGAGTACAAAGAAGCTTTGTTCATTTGATTTGCTTATACTGTGAACTGCCATGATACTGGAATTGACAACTAAGTTCGAAAAAAAAAAAAAAAATAAATGATTGAACCACCAGACCAACTGAATTTTAAATAAAGTTTTGTGAAATACTGTCACCACAATCCAGCACTTTCAAATGGCACAAGTTTTAATATAAATGATAAAAATCATAACCAATGAACACTTTTACAGTATTAGCATTTTATTTTACTTCAAAATATTTTATTTTACAAAATATATCTTGTCATTTTTGAATCGATTAAAGAGTAAAAACTTAATAAATCAGTTGTAAGTATTAAAAGAAGTTTATGTAGAAAGCAATTTAGCAAGAAGGTCGAGAGGGAGAAGTGTTGACTGTTTAAGTACTTGAAAGACACTGGACTCATCAAGAGGATTTAGAACTACTATAATGGACTGATGCAGCAGGTGGCAGCAGTGCGATGCCATTAAGTGCCGTAGAAGAGAGGGGTAAGTTAGATTTCATCACCGGGACACACGTTTGGAGAGGAGTGCATTTCATGTCAAAATAAAGCTATAAAGTGTAAAAACGGAAGGAAATCAATTGTAAGGCCTCAAAGGAGTTTCTTTAGGAAGTATTTTAGCAGTAAAGTCCAGTGAGAGGAGGAAGTGTTGCCTGTTTAAATACATGAAAGACACGGGACTCAATGAGAGGATTTAGGGTTGCTCTAACGGCCTGATACAGTAGGTGGCAGCAGTCCAACAATAAGGATGCCGGCTGCCATTAAACGCCATAGAAGAAGAGGGATGAGTTTCATTTTCTCATTTTCTTGTAAGCAAAGGAGAACTGATGACCAAAAAAAAAGTCATTTCCTTTAACACCATACTACTATAATCGCAATGTCACCAAGTCATCCAGAGGCATACATGTTTAACTTATGGTTCAAATTTTAACCACTCATTTTAGACAAGTTATTTAAAATTATTGTCATGTCTGAAGTTTATAAAGTGAAAATATCAGATATATGTTTTCGTTTTAAAGTAATGTGCTAATTTTTAAGGTTTTGTGAGCACATGCTGTGCCAGGCAGCAATGCATTATGGGTAGCATAAGGTAATCTCAGACGTTCACGACAGGACAAATGCATTTCAGACACTCTGTTCAGGGTCCACAGATAACAGCATTAAACTCTAGTGCCTAAAACTCTCGTGAATATATTCTCTGGGTTTATAGACGTTAGTGTATTTGCGTTTGTTAAATTCCACGCATCTTAAATGTAGCAGACACGGATTATCTGGAATTTTGTTTGACATTTTTTCAAGGCCGCTACTGCCATCTACTGGCCAGGACTGTTCATGGCAGTATTAAATGTCTGGGTACCTGGCTGCTCTCTAAGTGTTGGTATTGTCCATTATCCAGGCGCTTTTTGTGTGCATATATTTGTTAACTTTGTATTCTAAAACTACGGTTAGAAGTAATTCCGACTCCTTATCGGTCCACACGAACGAGGTTGGCGCCATGTTTTTAGTTTTTGTGGAAGTGACGACAAGAGAATAAGGCTCCTGATTGGATAGAATTTTAATCAGTACCGCCACCCAAAGGTTTGGCAGACTAATTACAACACATTTATACGGTTCGATGTGGATGGATTTTTTTTTAAACGACGTAGTGTGGATGAAGTTTTTTCCCCAAACTGAAAGGGTAAGATATTCTGTTTTACAAATACCCGACAACGTGTGTACATGGCCTTATGTCTGTGAAAGGCACTATATAAATAAATTTACTTACTTACTTACTAATATTGAGTGCACGTTTTACAACATCATAAAAGTTTTAAAACATGCAATTGCGATGACACTTCCAGGGCTCCGTAAAAATGCCTGTTTTTACAAATAAAAATGGAATATTTTACAAAAGCACATTTATCTTTAAACCAACACACGTCACATTAACGTGTTGGTTTACATAATGGATTACTGAACCAATCACTGTTTAGCAGTTTTACCCAGAATGCTTTGCGGTTTGTGTTTGTTACAAAACCTCAGAATTAGTGCCTTATTCAACATTAAAAGATATATGTTATATTTTAACTTTGCACAAATGACAGAATTGACATTAATGGAGTTATTCTACCAGTATATTCAAAAAACAATAAGATAGTATGACTTTAGAGTTAGTAAGACCTCCGCCTGACCGGAGTGTTGAAATTGATAGAGAGTTGGCCTTATGGCTGCTCTTGGTGTGCCTCTGTGGTGGGAGCGCTGTTGTAAACAAGAGCTTCCAGCAGGGGCAGAATGTTGAAAGAAAAATGATTATGATTGGTAAAGAGTTGATTTTGTGGGTGCTCTCAGGATTTGTCTGTGCTGCTTCCTGCAGGGGGCAGCATGGTCAAACATTCTTGGTTATTCTTTAGGTCTTTTACCGCTTTTAATGCTTTCAAAGGAGATCATGTTAAAAATCAATTTCAGCTCTTTAGTAACTGCAAATGTCCCATAAACAACACTGGAATTTATCGGTTATCGATTATCTGTAACTTCCAATACATTTTTGGGTGGTTTATCGGTTTATCTTTATCAAAGATAACTTTTCAGTTATCTTATTATCTGTTATCGAAGTTAATTTTTTGGTTATCTGTGCCCACCACTAGTCCAGTGAGACATCGGCATCAATTTGACCAGTTAACACTCAGCCTAGGCTCGTGTGTCATACATCACACTGACAAAGTGAGAAACCTTGGGGTAATTTTTGATCCTTCATTGTCCTTTGGCCTCCATATTAGAAATATTACTAGGACTGCTTTCTTCCACCTGTGAAATATAGCGAAGATTCGTCCCATCCTGTCTATGGCTGATGCTGAGACCCTGATCCATGCGTTCATCTCTTCTAGATTGGACTACTGCAATGTTCTATTTTCTGGTTTACCGCAGTCTAGCATTAGGGCTCTCCAATTGGTCCAAAATGCTGCAGCCAGACTTCTGACACGAAGCAGAAAGTTCGACCACATTACACCCATTTTGGTGTCTCTTCACTGGCTTCCTGTCCCAGTGAGATCAGATTTTAAGGTTCTGCTACTAACCTATAAAATTATTCATGGACTGGCACCTCCCTACCTAGCTGACCTAATTAAACCTTACGTGCCGGCCCGGGCTTTACGTTCTCAGGGTGCAGGACTACTTTGTGTCCCTAGGGTGAATAAGAAGCTCTGTGGATCCAACTTGTTCTCACAGAATATCTGCTGCTGATGGCTTAAAAACCTTTTCACACCTTCATGCTCAAGTGAACTGCCACAACAGGGGGTTTTCAAGTGCCACTCAGAAAGCTGTGATTTCCAATGCTTTATCTCTCTCTCCTTCTCTCTCTCTCATGCTCAAAAAGAACCAGTATGTGAGTTTAAATGGCAATAGTTTCTTTTCTTTTTCTTTTGTTTGGGGGGGGGGGGGAGCACACACGAGCTCTGAACTTTGTCATCTAACGTTACAAGCCGTGACGAGACAGCAGTGTGTCCCACTGTACGTCGAAAGAACGTGAGTGCTCTTTCCTTTTCATGAAACATTTTAAGAATGGAGCGCACTTCCACAGAGGCAGAAAAATAGCGGCGATGGCTACATACAGTAGTGTTCAGACTAATAGTAGTGCTATGTGACTAAAAAGATTAATCCAGGTTTTGAGTATATTTCTTATTGTTACATGGGAAACAAGGTACCAGTAGATTGAGCAGATTCTCGCAAATCCAACAAGACCAAGCATTCATGATATGCACACTCTTAAGGCTATGAAATTGGACTATTATTTAAAAAAAAAAAGTAGAAAAGGGGGTGTTCACAATAATAGTAGTGTGGCATTCAGTCAGTCAGTTGTCAATTTTGTGGAACAAACAGGTGTGAATCAGGTGTCCCCTATTTAAGGATGAAGCCAGCACCTGTTGAACATGCTTTTCTCTTTGAAAGCCTGAGGAAAATGGGACTTTCAAGAGATTGTTCAGAAGAACAGCGTAGTTTGATTAAAAAGTTGATTGGAGAGGGGAAAACCTATACGCAGGTGCAAAAAATTATAGGCTGTTCATCTACAATGATCTCCAATGCTTTAAAATGGACAACAACAAAAAAAAAGACACGTGGAAGAAAACGGAAAACAACCATCAAAATGGATAGAAGAATAACCAGAATGGCAAAGGTTCACCCATTGATCAGCTCCAGGATGATCAAAGACAGTCTGGAGTTACCTGTAAGTGCTGTGACAGTTAGAAGACGCCTGTGTGAAGCTAATTTATTTGCAAGAATCCCACGCAAAGTCCCTCTGTTAAATAAAAGATGTGCAGAAGAGGTTACAATTAGCCAAAGAACACATCAACTGGCCTATAGAGAAATGGAGGAATATTTTGTGGACTGATGAGAGTAAAATTGTTCTTTTTGGGTCCACAGACAGTTTGTGAGATGACCCCCCAAACTCTGAATTCAAGCCACAGTTCACAGTGAAGACAGTGAAGCATGGTGGTGCAAGCATCATGATATGGGCATGTTTCTCCTACTATGGTGTTGGGCCTATATATCGCATACCAGGTATCATGGATCAGTTTGGATATGTCAACATACTTGAAGAGGTCATGTTGCCTTATGCTGAAGAAGACATGCCCTTGAGATGGGTGTTTCAACAAGACAATGACCCCAAGCACACTAGTAAACGAGCAAAATCTTGGTTCCAAACCAACAAAATTAATGTTTTGGAGTGGCCTGCCCAATCCCCGGACCTAAATCCAATTGAGAACTTGTGGGGTGACATCAAAAAAGCTGTTTCTGAAGCAAAACCAAGAAATGTTAATGAATTGTGGAATGTTGTTAAAGAATCTTGGAATGGAATAACAGCTGAAAGGTGCCACAAGTTGGTTGACTCCATGCCTCGCAGATGTGAAGAAATCATGAAAAACTGTGGTTATACAACTAAATACTAGTTTAGTGATTCACAGGATTGCTAATAAAGCAGTTTGAACATAATAGTTTTGAGTTTGTAGCATCAACAGCAGATGCTACTATTATTGTGAACACCCCCTTTTATACTTTTTTTTTTTTTTTTTTTTTTTTTTTACTAATAGCCCAATTTCATAGCCTTAAGAGTGTGCATATCATGAATGTTTGGTCCTGTTGGATTTGTGAGAATCTACTGGTACCTTGTTTCCCATGTAACAATAAGAAATATACAAACCTGGATTAATCTTTTTAGCCACATAGCACTATTATTATTCTGAACACTACTGTACGTGGCAGTAATGCAACTGTAAGCAAGACTAGGAACACAAACATGCAATCACACACCAGCCTACACAGGGACTATGCCAAATGTGCGCACTTTTCCAGCGTACTCCACACGCATTGAGGGATGGGTATTGATATGATTTTATCAATATCGATACCATTATCGATTCCGCTCATCAATCCGATTCCTTATCGATTCCCTTATCGACTTTCTGTGTACTGAAAATAGGCTTTACAGGTTTTTTTTTTTTTGTCAACAACATTTTATTGAGTCTTAAAGTAAATATGAAATTGGTCACTGGATCCTTAACCTCTGGACATAAATAAACTCTACATGGTGGATCCTTGATCTCTGAGCATAAATAGAAATAATAAAAAAATCTGTAGTTTTTGTCAAAAGCATTTCCTTTCAGACATAATTGGCATGAATGTCTTTCCATACATCTGAGTTTAGCTCTTGCAGCTGGCTGTGCTGCACATCAAGATATAATTCATGAAGAATGCAGGACGTCTCATTTTGGGAGGAAAAAAACTTTTTAGTCGATTATAGTTTATTGTCTGCATTACAGTGTTTGGAAAGAGGTGTCATTTTATTTAAAGCAGCAATTCGTTTTGAAGTTATTAATTCTGACTGGACTCTGTTTCAGCAGAGTTACTCGCAGCATTTGGAGCTGTGCCAACAGAACGGAGGATGATTCTCATTTCTTGACTGCAACAAGACAAGAGTCCCAGTTAGTGACTTTAATCCACACAAAAGTGACTCACGACTGACATATTTTAATGGCTTTGAGAGGGGTTAACAAGCGGACTTGTCGCTTCTGAAGAGTTATTATTACTATTATTGCTGTTGCTATTATTATTATAAATTTATATATACAAATAAAGAAAAAAATAATTACAATTTTTTAATACATTTTACTTTTACGACAACAAACGCTGAGCCATTAATTATTATACAGAAAACAAATGCACACAAATGTGCTGAGATGTGAACAACTAATGCTAACTAACATTGAAAATGCCATAGACATGCTAACACGTTACCATTGGTCCCGTTTTTATTAAGTTATAAAATACATCTATCAACTGTTTCAGAAGACCATAACAGGTTAGTTTAACATAAAAAGGTATATATTACTCACAGACATATGCTCTTTAGGGTTTTAGCAGGGAAAAATTAAGATAAAGCAAAATAAAACAAAGAACCAGCAAGCCAGCGGATCGAAGCACTGCTTCATTGGTTTACGCGTCAAAGTGGAGTTGCACTGCAGAAGCGAATGACTACAGAGCCGCTGCATATGATCATTTTCCCGACAAACACCCTCAAAAACAACAGCCGCTCTGAAGGACCAATAAGGGAACTGTTAAGCAAAAACACTATTGATATCGGTGGATCAAATCATTTCTTAACGATACCCAAAAAGAACCGGTTCTCGATACCCAACCCTACACGTATCATAACGCAACTGTATGCAAGCCCGGTGTGAAAGGGGCTTAACAAGTTGCTCACCTGGCATGCTGAGGGAATCCCATCTTGTAGAGAGTGACAACCACAGCTCCTCCTAATCCAATGTTGTGTTGGAGTGCAATTCTCGCTCCTGGGACCTGCCTCCTGCCAGCCTGTCCTCTGAGCTGCCAGCATAATTCTGCACATTGAGCCAGACCTGAGAAGGTAAACGGTGGGGAGTATGAGAGTAGCTGTGGTTCATGGACCACAAGTGTCAAGTCAAACTCAAGAAAGTAATGAAAATAAAGACACAAAAACAAGACTGTGAGGTATGATGCCAAGTGGAATATGCCTTAATGGTTGGTGATGCAGACTAATCATCTACACATCTGATGAAAGTCCAGTTCAACTTGAATGCAAAATTTTAGACTTGCAAAAGTCACATTTTGAAGTGTAGGTGACACATAATGCCATGTTTTCATGAATATTTAAGACTAAAATTAAACAACAGTTTGAAATTTATCCTTTCCTGGTGCACAGTTCTTAAGAGAGAAAAAATCGGACTTTGAACTGCGTGCCACTAAAAACCAGGAAATTCTCGGCGTGCCGATATTGGACAAGAAGGAGGAAGTGGTGTCAGCTGCAGAACCATTATCTTAATTGCCCCATTAATTTATGGATTAATTTATGGATTTTTACAGGCTACTGACATCCCCGTGGTTTGGGTTGGAGCTGCACCGTTTTCGGTGAACGCTTATTCTCATCGGCAGAATCTTTTTCGATTGGCAGGTGGAAACACTTATACTGAGGAGCATGCATGCAGACTGTTGTGCAGATTCTCCACTCCACACAGAGGCAGAACTGGCTATTTTCACTTTATTTTATTTGATGTTATTGTTTTTGGATCATGGGAATTTCACTGCATGCAGACTGAAATGTTAGGAGCAAACAAGGAACTGTGAGTCTTTTAACTTGAAGCGCAAAGCAGCCTGCTGTGGAACAAGAGGATCCATTCGCAGGAAAGACTCGAATGATCAGACGCAAATGCAATGAACAGATTACACCTGCGGCAGCGACCACACCGGTCATGGATCAGTACAGCAGACTCGAAACATCATGGACTTTTCTTCTGTCAGGACAACGAATTAAAATATTTTCACACGTTTTCATTCAAAATTAAGATGATCTCACTGAAACGAACAGGTAAGACTATTATTTTCTCCTTGTGTGAATGGTTTTAATATTTAATGTGTTACGCTATTCAAGAAGGAAACAATATTTATTAAAAAAAAAAATAGCTGATATTTTCAGTCCCTTGTGACATTTTTCAGATTTCAATGTACCTTTTTCTCGGGGGGGGGATCATAATTAAAAAAAATCCACACCATCACCAAAACTTTTTTTTTTAATCATGAGTTGATTAGCTCAAAGAGCTGGCAAAAAAAGAATCACTGTCTAAATCTCCTCCCGAAATCGCCTGCATTATTTATTTATTCATTTATTTTATAATCACCATTCTGTCTTCTGAACTCTGTCAATATCATCACTGTTGTCAGACTGAAGGTTTTCCTCCAAGTTTGTTCTCCCTCATTGTGATCTAAATAAGTCTAAAACCCATAACGCTGTGTCCTCCACAGCTTATTTAGACACACGTTCAGACTGGACTTAAAAAAAAAAAAAAGCACCATACTAGGGAAAAAAAAAAACAAAAAAAAAAAAACGCCCAAAAACAGCTGGACCTCCGCTGTGTTTACAACTGATTTGGACTTGAATTAGCAGGTGCCGTTCCGGTGATGATGTAGCAACAATATGGCCGTGGCTGAGGGCTGAAATAGAGCGCAGGCTTCAGACAGCTGGAGTTTATCCTTCACCTTCACACTTATTGATTTTTATTGTTCAGGAACTTTTTAAATATCAACATTTCATCATTTTTAGGGATTATTTGTACACATCTGGTGTCACCTACACTTTAAAGCACAAAACCTTTCAGCTGAAACCAGGATTTTTTGACTCACACAACATTTTGACCAGGAAGCAAAAGTTATTGGTTTGAAGTGAAGTCAAAACTTTTTGATTTGCAAATGATTGTGATGCTTCTTATTCTTCTACATCTGACTTGAAAAAACTTTTTGACTCGCATAACTTCTTTTAAGCATGTCTTTTTGATTGTAGTAGGAAACTGGAGTGTCTGGAAGAAATCCAAACAGAAACAGGGAGAATAAGGAAATTCCACACAGAAAAACCCAGGCAGGAAACGATCCCAGAAACTTGTTGCTGGGTGGCAACAGTGCTAACCACTAATCCAGCGTGCCACCACAACTTGCATAACATTTTGACCAGGAACCAAAAGATTTTGATTTGGAATGAAGTCAAAACTTTTTGATTTACCAACAATTCTGATGCGCAAAACCTTCTGGCTTGAAAACATACTTTCTGACACATAAAACAATTTGACACACAAGCAAAAGTTTTTCTGATTTGGTAAATGGTAAATGGACTGCATTTATATAGCGCTTTTCCATCTGCATCAGACGCTCAAAGAGCTTTACAATAAACACCGGGAGCAACTGGGGAGTAAGGACCTTCTCCAAGGACCCTTAATGATTGAAATAATATTACAGTCAGACTGGGATTTGAACCAAGGATCCTCTGGTCTCAAGCCCAACACTTAACCACTAGACCATCCCCTCCCCTCCCTTCCCCATTCCATTTACCAGTTTTTTGATTTGAAGTGAAAGAGGGTCGATTCTTTTTTTCTTTGTTTTCTTTTACTTTAAAAAGTCTACCTTGATTTTTGTTCTCAAAAACTGCATTTTTTTTAAATGCTTACATTAAATAGACAAAATTCACTCCATTTTACCGGGCATTTTCACATCAATCTATGCAATAAAAAGTATATATAAAAATGAAGTAAAATTTAAAAGTGCAGGAAAGCGCTTGGTGATTCAATGGTACAGACTTCTCCATCTCAGTCATTTCAACTTTAATGTACGAGACGATTAATGAAACTTGACAAAGCACTAACCAGCTGCTGCCTTATGATTATTTATGCTCTGTAACAAACCTGCTGCACATCACTGTGAGACTGATGCCACCTGGTGGCCTACAGCATACAATATCTTCACTTCACAAAATTTTTTAATTGAAAACAATCAAAGGAGTGACGTCATTCCTGAAAGACAACCAGTCAGTTTCTAGGTATAATAAGTAAACATGAAATACAGTGTTTTCTTCTGGAAATATGATATCTGCCAAGACTTTGTTCTGAAAGAATTTCCTTACTCCTGTGGTTAAGAGGAAAAAACTCCCATGAGGCACAACCCATGAGAACAGAAAAATATAGTATACGCCATCTTGTGGCAGTACAGCAGTAAGACACAGACACTGATGAAGTGACAAATTTAAACATTTGTAATTTATGACATGGGATATGATAAGCAATAAAAAGTAAACGTGAATTGAAGCTACATTATAGTTCATGTTGATGTAAAAGAAACTAGAGCACCATGGTCTTAGCCCTATAACGCCAAACATATCATATGTGATACATAATCTTTTTAGCCCACCACGTGAGCAGTGGTACAATTTTTTCTCTGAAAAACCCAATGTATATAATGAGGTACATGCAGTGCACGGATAATTCAACAAGGGGCAGTAATTTGTTCACTGGAAGGTTTTCCAGTGATGCTAGAAGATTGCTATTAGCAAGGAACAGGACACAGGTGGTTTTTGACAAAGAACTTTGCCAATTTTGAAAAGGTTAAGAAAATAATTATCTTTTTTTTAATGAAACATCAATAGGAACAGTTACTGGGTTGATGTAATGTGAAATTACTTAATATTTCATGATTTGTGTTTTAGTAAAACCGTGTTGAAAATTACGTAGCAAATTTGATACAGCCGGTATATAAGGTCATGTAACTCTAAATCACTCGGTTGTCACTTTATTGTATTTCATGCATCGTACATTCCGTTTACTTACTGATTTTCACTAAAAACTGACCAATTCAAAGAAAAAATACACAATCTATTTTTGTGTTTTTAGATGGCAAAAAAAATAGTGTTGAAGATGTTCTGAAGATGATTATGGATGGGAATTCAAGTGACATGGAGCAGCTAGAAGAAGATGATGATGATGATGATGATGACGACGAGGAATGGACTCCTACTGCAAGGATTGGGGAAAACCCAGATAGCAATGATGAAGAGGAAGAGGAAAACCCAGATAATAGTGATGATGAAGAGGAAAAGCCAGATAATAGTAACGATGATGAAGGCTCAGAAGAGGACACAACACCAAAGCAGTCTGCAAGGGACAAAGTGAAAACGAAGTAGTATCTGTGGAAAAGAAAACAGTTTGAACCTCCATCTGTTGAGTTTGTGGAATGTGTTGAGGAAGACTCTGAAGAGAGGCTTGACTGGACACCATATAAGTATTTCAAAGACTTTGTGACTGAGGAAATGCTACAGGAAATTGCAGAAGAAACAAACTTGTACAGTGTGCAGAAAAATGGAAAATCTGTGAACACAAATGCCCAAGAAATTGAACAAATTCTGGGAATGTACATGCACACTGGGTTAGTGCAGATGCCCAATGTACGAGCTTACTGGGAAATGGAGACATGGTATCCCCCAGTTTGTGATGTGATGTCACGGGGTCAATTCCTGAATTTGCTGACGCCGATTCACTTTCAGGACAACCTCAATGTGTCTGAGGATGCAAAAAAAAAAAAAAAAAAAAAAAAAAGATAAATTGTGGAAAATCAGGCCATGGTTAGAGTACCTACGTCAACGCTTTCTTTGCATACCTCCTGAAGAATGTCACGCTGTTGACGAAATCATGGTGCCTTTCAAAGGAAAATCACATCTACGGTGCTACATGCCAGGAAAACCTCACAAGTGGGGGTTCAAGATGTGGGGACGTGCCAGGCAAAGTGGCTATCTATATGACTTTGACGTGTGTCAAGGGGGAGAAAATCGTGACAAAAAGAAGTCTGATGTTGGTGCTACAGGAGATGTTGTCCTGAAAATGACCTCAACCCTTCCATCCAGTAGGGGGAAAAAAAAAAAAAAAATAAATAAAAAAATCACAAAGTTTTTGCTGACAACTTCTTTACATCACTTCCATTGGTAGAGCGCTTGAAACAAAGAGGAATCTACTACATAGGCACTGTCCGAATGAACAGGGTGAAGAACTGCCACCTGATGGATGAGAAAGAACTGAAGACAAAGGGAAGAGGGTCTCTGGATTTCAGAGTAAACCAGGAAGACAACATCATTGTGAAATGGTATGACAACAAAGCTGTGAGCCTGCTCTCTTCTTTTGTTGGCACTGAACCACTGGGCAATGTGAAGCGTCGGGATAGGAAAACCAAAACCTACATAATGGTTCCCAGACCAGCCATTATTGACACATACAACAGGTTCATGGGAGGTGTTGACCTTCTTGATATGCTATCTGCACTGTATAAGTTCAACTTCAGATCCCGAAGATGGTACATCTACATTTGGTGGCACGCCGTTACAGTGGCAGTAATCAATGCATGGATCCGCTACAGAAGAGACCTGGAGAAACTGCAGCCCAGGCAGAAACCCATGCCCCTGCGAAGATTTCAGGCTTCTGTTGGCACTGCCCTCACAAGTGCAGGAAAGGTCAAAAAGTGTGGCAGACAACTGTCCACTCCAGAAAGAGTGCCAATCCCTCCCCGGAAGAGGAGAACAACTGAAGTGCCTCCTGATGTAAGAAAGGATGGCCTTAATCATTTCCCAACATGGGAAAACCGACAGAGATGCAAGCACTGTGTAGGCCACTTTGCCCATGTGTACTGTGAGAAATGCAGAGTGCATCTTTGTCTGAACAAGGACAGAAATTGTTTCCAATCCTACCACCATGCAAAATAAAACAATTGTGAACTGCAAAATGAGTAAAAATAACTCAAATGTTATGCCTTCCAAACTTCCACCCTGCCAGTTCCATTGGTAGATTTCTCATTTCTTTGGAATTCCCAGTTTGTTTGTTTTATTTATTTATTTATTTATTTTTTTGCTTATTCGAGAAGAAAGAATCTTTGAGCATTGTGACCGGGTGTATCAAATATGATACAAATTGAAACTCATATGGAAACTGATATTTGATTTTTTTTTTTTGTTGTTGTTGTTTGTGTGTTCAAAAGGGCCAATAAAGGCTCCAGTTTCAAAAGATTGGAATTTTCTGTCAGGTATTTAATGGTTTGGGCTTTACAGGGTTAGAGTGCAATCCTCTGCCAAAATTAGTTACCAATTCCACAAATTTTTACCTTGGAAAAAATTTTTCAAGATCAAAGTCCTGTTAGAAGTGGCTTTTCTTAAGAAAAAATATAACAAAATACAGATCAAAATTAAATATCCGCTAAATCTGCAATACGGATCAGATGCCGATCAAACTTAGTCTTTTCATTAAGAGTGCCAGTTTGCACCTCATTATCACAAATGAGAGTTATTGAAGCACTTCTGATTGAGATATAATGCAAAATTTACACCAAATAAGCTCAATATTAAATTCAAATGTCCAAAAAAAAAAAATCCACAATCCAGACCAGATCCTGATCAAACTTTGTCAGGCGATAGTGAGTGCCAGTCTGCACCACAGTTCCAAATAGAGTGAGTGATTGGGGCATGTTTGATTAAGATATAATGTCAAATATACATTAAATGGAGTTTTCAATGTTAGATTTAAATGGCCACAAAATCTGTAATCTGGATCAAATCCTGATCAAACTTTGTCAGTCGATAAAGAAAACCATCCTACATAACGCTCTCAAATATGAAAACTGAATCAGTTCTTGCCTATCAGGATATAAATCTTCAATAAAAATTTCTTAATATATTGTGGGTTCCAGGCTGTTCACAAACAAACAAACAGACGAGCGAAAACAGAACCTCCTCCAACTTTGTTGGTGGAGGTAATAACTGAAAGCATGTTGGATGTTGTCACTCTGTAATCATTTTATGCTTGTTAGATTAATTTAAATTCTAACAACCAATGTGTGGCTGCGAGTACACAGGAGAAGTGGTTTCAGAGGCAATGCTATTTCCTTTTTTTTGGGGGGGGGGGGGGTTTGATTAAATTAATTCATGCAATCAACATGCAATTTAAAAAACAAACAAAAAATTATTCAATCTTGTGAGCATAATCACTTGCAGCAGTAACATTTATTTGTTCAGCAAAGCCCATAAATTATAGAAATAGTAACACTACTGAAATATTACAAAAATACTCTCTGACAGGTAAAGGACACTTTTGGAAATATCTTCAGATAAGGAATTGTGTCAAGTCACTGCCTCAGTCTTCGAATGCCAATCCCATTTTGGACTATTTGAATCTCCCACCTCATCATCATCGAGCTTCAACATTCTACAGGAGAATCAACTCAGCACTCAGTGATGGCTGTAAAGCTTTGAAAGTTTTATGGGAGAAAGACATTGGAACTGTGTTAAAAGATGAAGAGTGGTTTAAAATTATATCTGAAAATGGAAAATTTTTAAGAGAATGTAGAGGTAAATTTACACAATATAAAATACTTCAGAGATACTACTGGACTCCAACAAAGCTGCATAGACTGGGCCTTGTGAATAATCCATTATGCTGGAAATGCTGTAATGAGGCTGGGACTCTTATGCACTGTCTGTGGGAGTGTACAGTTATAAAACCCTTCTGGTTAAAGGTCGTGCAAATTCTTAGTGATTGGCTGGGGAAGCCCTTACCTTCCTGTCCCAGATTATGTTTATTGGGGGACAGAGCACAGATACCTAACATCTCTGCTGGGAAATTCTCAGTCATCATGATAGGGGTCTCAGTAGCTGCTAGAGTTATTCTAACCCACTGGAAAATACAGACCGCTCCAGAAGTTAAAGAATGGGCCAATAAGATGACAAAATGGCTTCTCATGAGTGCATGCTTAACAAGCTTAAAAATAAGGACAAAACTATAGTATCAGTATGGGATCATTTTTGGTCATACATCACGACAAATAATTCTTAGATAGGAATAGGTTAAACATGCTTTAATGTGTTGGTTACTGATGCCTGAGAGGTTTATATAATGATATACTTCTTTGTGCTTACCTGCACTGTTTTTGAGTTACAACCCCAGTTCCAACTGACTCTTGGTTTTTTGTTTTTCTTGTGTGTATTTCTCATGTAAACATGAGGTCTGTAATATTGGATTTGCCATGTACCAACTGAAACACTAATAAATACTTGAATTATAAAAAAAAAGAAAAAAAGAAAGAAATAGTAACACTACAACATCATTGTTATTCATTAGCCTGTTGAAAACCACAACTAATAAATAAATCAAAGGCCAACATGTCCAGAATTGATCATGTTCCCCTCCAAGCACTAATTTAGGCTGATCCCTTCTGACATCAAATGCTTTTTTTTGTTTGTTTGTTTCTTCACACTTGATCTTGGATTTTTCTGTTTTCTTCAAGAGCTTCCAATGTTTTTCAATTGCCACTGTTCTTGTTTGTAAGCTTTTGCTCCTGCGAAAGATCGTTCCCATGCTGTTATGGTAAGCAGGCATACTAAAATGTGTGACAGAACCAAATATAGAACATAACCAAAACAGTCAGTGAAGTAAGTAAATAACAGATTCTAAGCCTGTAAGTCGCAGTGGTTTCACTTTCAAACTTTTGTATTTAAACCAAAATTAACTGATAGTGAGAGAAAATAGAGTAGCAAGTGACTGAGTGCCTTTAACGTGTTGATATAAAACATCAAAAACAAAGACAGGTTATAAACATTTGGGGAACACTAGTGGAACCTTTTTAATCACTTGCTGCTACACACTGTGAAAGAGTTACAGGACGAAAAAGTCACCATACCTGTGGCACCCAGAGGATGGCCTTTAGAGATGAGACCGCCACTGGGGTTGACTACAAACTTTCCACCATAAGTGTTGTCTCCTCTGTCAATCAGCTCACCTGCTTTACCTGGAGGCATTGTGAAACATGTAAAATTATTAGGCATAACATCAAAGCATACAAGTTAGACAAGTCTGAAATAAATGAGGCCAATATTTGTGTAACACCTTTCGCGCAAACAGTTGCTAATACATAAAAACAGTCAAGGACAAAATAAAGGGAAGGCGGGAGGTGAAAATAAATGAGAAAAAAAAGGGAACAGGAAAAAATGTGCATTCAACACAGACTTTAACTCATCTTGCTGACAGTCATCAGTGGGTTACTTGTTTTCACTTGAGTGTGTCAGTGTCCATGAACAAAATATCTGTAAAACTATTTAGGAGTGTTAATCACATTTTCTACAACCCCAATTCCAATGAAGTTGGGACACTGTGTGGAATGTAAATAAAAACAGAATACGATTTGCAAATCCTCTTCAACCTATATTCAATTGAATACACCACAAAGACAAGATATGGGTTGTGCAGCCAGTACATTCCGAGTGCCGGTCCCAAGCCCGGATAAATGAGGAGGGTTGTGTTAGGAAGGGCATCCGGTGTAAAACAAGCCAACCCAACTATGCAGACTAAGAATCGAATTTCCATACCGGAACGGTCGCGGCCCAGGTTAACAACGTCCGCCACCCGTGCTGTTGCCCAACAGGGTGCCAGTGGAAATTGGGCTACTGCTGGGCGAAGACGACGAAGAAGAGGAGGAGAACGTTTCCATAAACAGCGGGAGAAGAAGAAAACTAGAAGGGTGGAAGTGGGGACTTTGAATGTTGGTAGTATGACTGGTAAAGGGAGAGAGCTGGCTGATATGATGGAGAGGTGAAAGGTAGACATATTGTGTGTGCAAGAGACCAAGTGGAAGGGAAGTAAGAGCAGGAGCATCGGCGGTGGGTACAAGTTGTTGTACCATGGTGAGGACAGGAAGAGAAATGGTGTTGGGGTCATTTTAAAGGAAGAGTATGTTAAAAGTGTGTTGGAGGTTAAGCGAGTGTCTGACAGGGTGATGAGTGTGAAGTTGGAATTGAAGGGGTGATGATGAATATCAGTGAATATGCCCCACAGGTAGGTTGTGAGATGGAGAAAGAAGATTTCTGGAGTGAGTTAGATGAGGTGGTGGAGAGTGTGCCCAAGCATGAAAGAGTGGTGATAGGAGCTGACTTCAATGGGCATGTTGGTGAAGGGAACAGAGGTGATGAGGTGAAGTAATGGGTAGATATGGTATCAAGGATAGGAATGGGGAAGGACAGATGGTAGTTGATTTTGCAAAAAGGATGGAAATGGCTGTAGTGAATACCTACTTTAAGAAAAGGGAAGCGCCACAGGGTAACATAAGAGTGGAGGAAGGTGCACACAGGTGGACTACATTCTTTATAGGAGATGCAAGCTAAAAGAAATCAGAGACTGTAAGGTGGTGGCAGGAGAGAGTGTCGTTAGACAGCATAGGATGGTTGTTTGTAGGATGACTTTAGAGGTAAAGAAAAGAAGAGAGTGAGAGCTCAACAAAGGATCAGATGGTGGAAGCTGAAGGAGGTAGACTGTTGTGTGAAATTTAGCGAGCAGGTGAGAGAAGCACTGGTTGGAGGGGAAGCAATTTTGGACAACTGGAAAAGTACTGCAGATGTGGTGAGGGAGACAGCTAGGACAGTACTGGGTATGACATCTGGACAGTAGAAGGAAAACAAGGGGACTTGGTGGTGGAATGAAGAGATCCAGGAAAGCATAAGGAGACAGAGGCTGGCGAAAAAGTTTTGGGATAGTCGGAGAGATGAAGAAAGTACACAGGAGTACAAGGAGATGCAGTGTAAGGCGAAAAGAGAAGTGGCAAAAGCAAAGGAAAAGGCATATTGCAAGCTGTACAAGAAGTTGAATAGTAAGGAAGGAGAAAAGGACTTGTACCGGTTGGCCAGACAAAGGGACAGAGCTGGAAAGGATGTGCAGCAGGTTAGAATGGTAAAAGATGCACATGGTAATGTGCTGACAAGTGAGGAGTGTGTGCTGAGAAGGTGGAGGGAATATTTTGAAGAGCTGTTGAATAAAGAAAATGAGTGAGAGAAAAGGCTGGATGATGTGGTGAGAGTAAATCAGGAAGTACAAGAGATTAGTAAGGAAGAAGTGAGGGCTACTATGAAGAGGATGAAGAGTGGAAAGGCAGTTGGTCCAGATGACATTCCAGGAGTGAGGAGTGGAGACGAAGTGTGCTGGTTCCTATTTTCAAGAACAAGGTTGATGTGCAGCGCTGCAGTAACTACAGAGGCATAAAGTTGATCAGCCACAGCATGAAGTTATGAGAAAGAGTAGTAGAAGCTAGGCTTAGAAAACAGGTGAAGATCTGTGAGCAGCAATATGGTTTCATGCTGAGAAAGAGCACTACAGATGCAATGTTTGCTCTGAGAATACTGCTGGAGAAGTACAGAGAGGGCCAGAAAGAGTTGCATTGTGTGTTTGTGGACTTAGAAAAAGATTATGATAGGGTGCCAAGAGAAGATTAGAGTAAAAGAAGGAACAAACGGTATACAAATCAAAAACATGGAGGACCTCACAAAATACAGACCTGAATAGACAATCAAATATGACGTCTATTGGTAATTGGACCAACAAAAAAGCAGATCAAACATGGAAACAGATGATAAAATATATGACATAGACACTAATATTGATGAAAGTATATTTGACTTAAAAACGATTGGTTGTGAGTATTATATGGTGGAACAGCTGAATAGTGGAAAAAAATTGCAGAAGATACCCTGTCACTCATACATATAAACAGCCGAAGCTTGTATTGTAAAATGTCACAAAAAAAAGATTATTTAAATCAGTTTAAAAATAGATTTAGTATTGTTGCAATCACTGAATCTTGGCTTAAAGATGATCTCATGGATGAAGTTCAAATGGAGGGATATGAGCTGTATTTTGTAAACAGAAGATATAAAAAAGGCGGTGGTATTGCTCTGTATACAAAAACAGATCTGATGGGTACAACTGTTGAAGAAATGACAATTATGAATGATGTCATAGAAATTGTAACAGTGGAACTTGTACATGAAACATCTAAGAAAATTCTAATCAGTTGTGTATACAGAGCACCAGATTCTTGTGTTGTGAAATTTACAGATAAAATAGTAGAATTATTCCATCAAATTAAAAACAAAACACTTTTTATGTGTGGGGACTTTAACATTAACATAGAAAGCTCCAGTTGCCAAAGATTAAGTGATTTTGTGAACTCAATGTATAGTTTGGGGTTATTCCCCTAGATAACAAAACCAACCAGAATTACATCGCAAAGTGCAACGGTAATCGACAATATATTTACAAACAGAACAGATGAAATTATCAAGAATGGGATCTTCATGACAGATATTAGCGATCATTTACCAATTTTTTCAATATTTAAATATAAAAATAGGTACAACAAAAAAACTGTTATAAACTTTAAAAGAGATTAAGTCAGTAAAAGCCTTAGAGGCATTAAATTATGACCTTAAAAATCAAAATTAGGAAGAAGTTTATGTCAGTGATGTCAATGTAGCATATAATTCATTTATGAAAATATTGATGAAATCATATAATAAAAATTGTAAATTAAATGAAAGTCAGTAGAAACAAGACTGAGTACATGTGTGTGTGAATGGGAGGGAGCCCAGTGGAATAGTGCAGTTACAAGGAGTAGAAGAGGTGAAAGTAGATGAGTTTAAATATTTGGGGTCAACTTTTCAAAGTAATAGAGAGTGTGGTAAAGAGGTGAAGAAGAGAGTGCAGGCAGGGTGGAGTGGGTGGAGAAAGGTGGCAGGAGTGATTTGTGACTGAAGAATATCAGCAAGAGTGAAGGGGAAAGCCTACAAGACAGTAGTGAGACCAGCTATGTTGTACGGTTTAGAGACGGTGGCACTAACAAAAAGAGGAGGCAGAGCTGGAGGTGGCAGAGCTGAAGATGGTGAGATTCTCTTTGGGAGTGACAACAATGGACAAGATTAGGAATGAACATATCAGAGGGACAGCTCAGGTGGGACGGTTTGGAGACAAAGTCAGAGAGGCAAGATTGAGATGGTTTGGGCATGTGCAGAGGAGGGACCCAGGGTATATAGGGAGAAGGATGCTGAAGATGGAACCACCAGGCAGGAGGAGAAGAGGGAGGCCAAAGAGGAGGTTTATGAATGTGCTGAGGGAGGACATGTAGGTGATTGGTGTGACGGAGGAAAATACAGAGGACAGGGTGAGATGGAAATGATTGATCTGCTGTGGCGACCCCTAACGGGAACAGCCGAAAGACAAAGAAGGAGAAGACTTTAGTGTTTTTGTGCAAATATGTGCTCATTTTGAAATGGATGCCTGCAACACGTTTCAAAAAAGCTGGTAAAGGAGCAGCAAAAGACTGGGAAAGTTGATAAATGCTCAATGAACACCTGTTTGGAACATTCCACAGGTGAACAAATCAATTGGAAAGAGATGAGTGTCATGATTGGGTAAAAAAGGAGCATCCCCAAAAGGCTCAGCCATTCACAAGCAAAGATGGGGCGAGGATCACCACTTTGTGAACAACTGTGTGAAAAAAAGAGTCCAACAGTTTAAGAACAATGTTTCTCAATGTTCAATTGGAAGGAATTTAGGGCTTCCATCATCTACAGTCCAAAATATAATCAGAAGATTCAGAGAATCTGGAGAACTTGCTACACGTAAGCGGCAAAGCCGAAAACCAACATTGAATGCCCATGACCTTCGATCCCTCAGGCGGCACTGGATTAAAAACCAACATCATTGTGTAAAGGATCTTACCATGTGGGCTCAAGAACACTTCAAAAAACCATTGTCAGTTAACACAGTTCGTCGCTACATCTACAAATGCAAGTAAAAACTCATGCAAAGCAAAAGCCATACATCAACAACGTCCAGAAACACCACCACCTTCTCTGGGCCCGAGCTCATTTGAAATGGACAGATGCAAAGTGGAAAAGTGTGCTGTGGTCTGATGAGTCCACATTTCAAATTGTTTTTGGAAATCATGGACGTCGTGTCCTCCGGACAAAAGAGGAAAAAGTCCATCCAGATTGTTACGAGCACAAAGTTCAAAAGCCAGCATCTGTGATGGTATGGGGATGTGTTAGTGCCCATGGCATGGGCAACTTACACATCTGTGATGGCACCATCAATGCTGAAAGGTACATCCAGGTTTTGGAGCAACACATGCTGCCATCCAAGCAACGTCTTTTTCAGGGATGTCCCTGCTTATTTCAGCAAGACAATGCCAAGCCACATTCTGCACGTGTTACAACAGCGTGGCTTCGTAGTAAAAGAGTGCGGGTAATAGACAGGCCCGCCTGCAGTCCAGACCCGTCACCCATTGAAAATCTGTGGTGCATTATGAAGCGCAAAATACGACAACGGAGACCCCGGACTGTTGAACAACTGAAGTCGCACATGAAGCAAGAATGGGAAAGAATTCCACCTACAAAGCTTCAACAATTAGTGTCCTCAGTTCCCAAATGCTTATTGATTGTTGTTAGAAGGAAAGATGATGTAACACAGTGGTAAACATACCACTGTCCCAGCTTTTTTGAAACGTGTTGCGGGCATCCATTTCAAAATGAATAAATAACGTTTATCAGTTTGAACATTAAATATCTTGTTTTTGTGGTGTATTCAATTGAATATACTGTAGGCTGAAGAGCATTTGCAAATCATTGTATTCTGTTTTTATTTACATTTTACACAATGTCCCAACTTCATTGGAATTGGGGTTGTACATTAAGTACCACCCAAGGAAGAACCCATTAATTTTCCAGGTTCAGGGATCAAAGGCCAAGGTCTCAGCACAAGGTCATATTTTTTTCTCCAATGAAAATAGATAGGAGGAAATTTTTCGAAGCCTTGTGACTCATGAATCAGAAGCAACAGACCCATGGGTACAATAAAACCTGTACGAAGTCATATGTGGCCTTTCACATTTCACAATCAAGTTCACTCAAGACTTGATTGTTCGTAGTTTCTAAATGGTGCCACAAGGTTACTAGATGGCATGAATAAAAAAATCATATGTGGGGTTATAATATGCAACTTTTAATTTGACCTTTGAACATGCTGAAGATCAAACCCAGATTGCTCCAATGAAGCAGAACTTTCCCCATGTGTACCGTATCGCTATGGCAGCAGGCTTTGTACTCACTAGCATCCCTATCCAGTTGCATGTTACTTTACATGTTGGAAGTTATTTGTCCTAACTAAAAGAAAAAAAGGTTCTGTGTAGTGTAGTGGTGTAACAGGCCATAGTTGATCTGTGATCTGTATGGACCACCCCCATGGTTCTGGATGTATAGGAATCACAAATTAATTGCAAAGTTTACATAACTGTGTGAAATACGGACTTTTTGTCACTGTAAATTGTTTTTAAAGCTATAAGTGCAAAGCAGAGTTCCAGTGGAAACCAGAATATGAGTGAGGAAAAAACCAAAAAGCCCCTGGACATAAACGCTGTCGGCTTGTGCTCCGCTCAAGGCGGTCTGGGGCTCCATGTGCTTCAAGGCCCAAATTTTAAAATACCATAAACTGGTGACAGAATGTGTGTGGCGTTTCCCTTTTTTTCCTTGCTGTTCTGAGCTTCACCAATTCAGGTATTGATGGCGCTCTGAAAAGGATTTTTGCTGAGTGGTATGCCAACTCAGGAGGACCAGAAAGTGCTACATAAATTTAGCTATTATTATTACTACTGTAACAGTACATGTAGTTGTACAGAAAGATTTTGGTACAAGCCTTTCAATTTGGTATACATGTGTACCAAGCAAATACAGTGAATGCACATGCGTAACTTTCTTAACTTTCTTCTATGTACATGGAAAACACTTTGTAAGCCCGTATTTCATTTAATTATAATGATGAACAAAGACGTGCATATGACAACAGTTATATGCTTGCATTGTTCATCTGCTGTTGGATTTGGAGTTGGCTGTATGTTGAATATCTCCCTAACTAAATGTAAGCAGGGAAAAATAAAAGTGAGTGACTGCAGTGCAAACAGCCCCCACAGTACGAGTATTTTAGCCTCTTGCTAGCAGTTAAGACTGGACCAAAGCAATAACAATAGCAATCGTGTTTTTATAGGTGCGAACATGAGACTATACTCTGTTGTTGAGAACACGTTTCAAACGTATTATAAATGTAAATGAGCCTTGGTATGAAGTTTCCCCTCTCTCAATTAATTAAGAACACACACACACACTTTAATATTATGATTCATGTTTCCACTGTGGCCAAAACGTACCAACCCATTAACTCAAACCCATGGTACGAACCGAGCTGCGATTTTTCTTTAAGGTGCGTTTACACATAACCAAGATGCGTTACGAATGTCATTTTTCTGTCATTCGTGACACATTCCTGACATTCTTAATGTGACTTAACGCATCTGAATAGGTTTCTTAATAGTGCGTGTTGGTGCGTGATATTCTTGATATTTGTGGAGCAAGTTTTTGCCTGTCAAAAAATCTTCCACGAATGTCACACACCACCCTCATTTCATCTCACGTCGTGGAGGTCGCAACTGAGCATGTTGATCCGTCTTGATGCGTATTGATCCTTAACAGAACGTGACAACGTTCACAGTGGTTCCTGTGATGGTTCTTGGAGACCAAATTGTCACGCGTTATTACGATGTGACACGGAAACTGTCAAGTTTTGACACGACTTGTAACGCGGCGTCACATTTCACTGCGCGCCACGACAAATCAGTTTTATATCACGTGCACACAATTAAACTCGGCTCCAAATGTCGTTCCACAGTTCCTGCTGAAGCTCCTCAGGACGCTCCTGCAGGTGTTCCACCTGCTGTTGTAACTGATGAGCGGGAGAACGAGTCTGAGCAACCAGAGGAGCGAGAGGAGACTCACGTGCAGCCAGACATCTCTGCACCTCCTCCAGTCCGGCGGAGGAAGAAGCGTGCGCACAATTAAACCCTGCTGCATCGCAGTCAGTTTGACTGCTGACACCAAGTCAGCTAAAAGTCTAATTTCAGTGCTCTTCAGCACGCTCCTGCAGGTGTTCCACCTGCTGCATGTGCCTGATGTTTGGGAAAATGGGCGAGACAAGAGCCGCATGAAGCCACACATCTGGCTCTGTCCGTCTCCTCCTCCTCCTCTCTGCGCCACTCCATGGCACAGAGCTCAACTATGCATGCAGTCACAAAGTTCTTCTGAAAAACTGGAGTGATCTGAATTCGGTTGGATGAATATGGATGTGTGTGTGGAGACAATTCACCTCATTCACAATGCGCTGTTACGCGCAATAGCGAGCAACAACGTGGAACACTATTCTTGACCGTGCGTAATGGTTCCTGATAATTCTCCAGCAACACGTGCCATTAATCGTAATGCATGGTAACAGGTTGCAGCAGTTCCTGAGGACACCTGACGCCTCTGCCCCGAATCATCACATTTGTGATCAGCGGCCAAGAATGTGTACTTCGTGGCATTCGTGACTTGTCGTCATTATGTGTAAACGCAGCATTACAGTTATATCTGTAACTATTACCTTCAATGTGGACATCATAATGTTTTAGAAAAAAAATCTGAAGTTAGAAATTCAGGCCTGATGGAATGTAGCAAGAATTATATCAAGATTAAATTTATTTGGAATAAGAAATGTCCTAGAGTCTGTCTGTCTTTGCTTTATCTTCCTTTTGATATTAGGGGTTGAACTGATCAAACTGCTACTGGTATTATCTGGCAGTTCAGCTGAGAACTGACATGATATGAGCCTCAAAAGCTCAAACACTAAATAGTAGAAACACTGCGGAGAGGGCACAACTGTCATACTGCAAAGCTCATCTCACAACATACATTGAGATGACTTCAAACAAAATACACACTGAAATTTATGTAGGCAAGTAAATGAGAGACTAACAACCCAATTAAAAATTTTCAGGATAATATAGATTTCTTCCAGGATATGTAGTAATTATAAACAATTTCCAGGTTGTTTCAATGACTATAAAACTACTCAAAATTTCCAGGATACATGGGAACCTTGATTTCTAAACATATTGTCATTGTAAAGTTAAAGTTTAAAAGTTAAAGTGTAACTTTTTTTTAAAGAACTCTCACCCTCTGCACACAACCCCAGGGCCTCATATGTAATCAGCTCATTGGCTGAAAAGCAGTCATGCAGCTCAATCACGTCGACATCACTGGGCTTCAGACCTGCAGCTTCATAACACTTTTTAGCAGCCAACCGAGACATATCATATCCCACCTGGAAGGGGAGAACAGAATGGGTCAGAGCATGTTTAGAACCTTTATTTAAGGGAAATAATTACCGTTATGTCAATAGTTAACTCACATCACCTTACAATATCATCACAGTATTATCAAAGTACCAGTATAAGATGTTCAGTAAGTGTACCAGTAATGTGATCCCGGTATTTTCCAATATATCAGCACTGGATGTTGCAAGCAGTTAGTCCTCCATTTCTGCAGCAGCTCATAGTCAAAACAACAGTGTCTCACAGTGTGGTGACGACACAGTGAGAAAGAGCAGCACATCTGCAGCGAGCTTTAAAAACATATTTACACTTTGCTTTTCTTTCTAAGTCAGTGTGCGTCCTCTGGCTGTGTTAGCGCAGCTAAAGCAAGAGTCTGGAAGGATGCTGTTGTTATCCCGCTCCCAAAAATCAGTTCTACCAAAACCCTCAATGATTTCAAACCAATCGCACTAACATCGATTGTAATGAAATCTTTTGAGAATTTTGTAAGATTTGAAATTCTGAAGACAACTGAGCTTGACCTTGATCCCATGTAATTCACTTATAGGCCCAACAGAGGGGCAGAAGATGCTACAGTCACTTAAATTTGCCTTTTAAACATCTAGAGGGGAAAGGAACACATGCAAGACTTTAATTTATAGATTTTTCATCCGCTTTTAACACAATACAACACCATGTGTTAGCCTCAAAGCTTTTAGAACATTTTAAATTTATTTTAAGCTAGAATCTTGTGGGCTGGATTTTGAACTTTTTAACTGACAGGACACAGAAAGTGAGAGTGAATGAAACAGTTTCGGATCAGGTTACATCACCCACTGGTTCCCCACAAGGATTTGTGCTCTCACCTCTCTTGTTCAACCTCTATACAAATGTGCCATAGTAGCAGAGAGGATAGAACCATTTTAAAACATGCAGACGATAAAGTAAATGTCAGCCTACTGAAAAACAATGATAGGAGCCACAGCCCAGCTGTTACTGATTTTTTTTGATGAGTGCAGTAAGTCTTTTCTTGAGATGAACATTTCTAAAACAAAAGACATTATCCTTGACTTCCACAAAAACAGTGCTCCCAATCAAGAGGTAATAATTTTAAAAGGTCATACAGTGGAGTGTGTCAGCACATAGAAATATCTTTGAACTGTCATAGATAACAAACCGGACGCAAGAGCCTGTTGTGTCTGAGAAAACTGTTCACTTTTAACATTGACAGGACCATGCTGACCTTGTTTTTTCATGCATTTAGAGAATCAGTTTTATCCTTTTGTGTTGTTTCATGGTTTGGAAATGTGTCTCTCAAAAACAAAAATTGTTTAAATTAAATTGTGAAGTGGTCGAGCAAGCTGATTGGAGAATCTCAGCTTCATCCAGCATCCCTGTATGCTAAACAGGTACAGAGGATAGCCAGCTTGATTGTAAGAGATGACGCCCACCCTCTTAACGGTGAGTTTCAGGTTGCTTGTAAAACCAAACGCTACAAAAACAGCTTTGTACCAGCAGCCGTCAGTGCTGTTAACAAGTGAGAGAACCTGCAATGTAACTTATATATTTATTTCTTGTATTGTTTCTTTCATGTTTTTATGAACAGCACATTTTTATTCTATGGCTTGGTGTGACATATTTTTAGGCTTCTCATCTGTTGATGTTTTAACTTATCTTGCTTTTTATCTTGGGGCCTTCCTTTGTTGTTCTTTTAACCTTAGCACCATCGTCACTTTGTCTTGTCCTGTGTTGCTTTGTGTGTTTACAAAAGGAGATGACTCACTTGCTGTAAACCAAAATTATTCAAGGGTACAATAAAAATCTGAATCTGAAAGCATGTGAAAAACAGAGAAGCACATCCGCAAATTAGTTAAAGAAATTAACAATTGGCTTTTTTCCTGACCAAATACACCTAAAGTCTCTGAGGACGGCACGACATAAAAACATTGACAAAACCTTCTCTTGTCAAACAGATCATGCTTTTTACATAAATACAAAAGATCTCATTCTTCCTGCTCACAGCCTTTGCAAAGCAGGGGCTTATCCAGAGAGAAAGAAGACACAATCCCCCCCCCCCCCCACCACACACACACACACACACACACACACACACACACACACCCTTACATCAAAGGTCCACTTTTGAAGGCATTTTTTTCATATTAATAATACTACTAATAATAATAATAATATTCTAACAACTATAATGTTGAATCAATATTATTCTGTGCTTAAATCTTACTAGAGTTCTGCACTGTGTAACTGATGAGCCACTTAAAAATATATTTACTTAACTTTTCTGCCTAAAGTGCGATATGAAGCAATATCTTTTTTGAAAGCGATGTCTAAGCGCAGACATAACTGGGTCTGTTTGGGGTTCCAGCTTTAAAATCAGGTCAGTTCGGGTCAGGGAAGCCAGAAATATTTTAAAAATTATTAAGGCTCCTGGTGTATGTAATCGTATCAAACAAACATGTAGGTTGTGATGTCAATTTTGGACACGGTAAAGGCAAAGAAAAGGTGAAAATGTGCAAAAGAAAATAATAATAATACAACACACATTACAGCTAAATTATTAAAAAGCTACACTATACACTGTAAATCATGGATGCATTTAAATACAATTTATATAAGTAGTATTAAGCACATAAATGTATCAATATGATAGATATCAAGGATCTGATGTCCAATGTATCACATCAAGTTTTGAGAAATAATATACAGCCCTAATAGTTTACACTGGTGAAGAAACCTGATAACGACATGCTATACAACACACCGCAACACAATTACAAGAAAGCAGACCCACGACACACCCAGACACATTTGTCTCATAATTGGGTTGCAGTGTATAAGAAGTTAAAACAAGAGTGCTCTGAGAGCACAATATCCCCGCTGGCAATTGTTGCTTTTATACAAGTGATTGCTACATTCTGATAACATTTCAAGGTATTTGGTAGTTGATTTCAGAACGCAGACAACAAGTCATGAAACTGGCCGTGTCTACATTTGCTAATCAAAGGCCATAACTCAAGGGCCAACGTGTTGTACAATATTACATTGTGTGTATTACCAACCTATAACAAGGACTTGTACCACTTTTCTCAAAATTCCTACTAAAAATGTAAGAGGAGTTGATTTCAGAATGCAGGCACCCACTCGTGAAACTGATGGAGTCTAGATTTGTTAATGAAGGGCCATAACTCTGGAAAAATGGCCAAATTTGAACGATCTGATAATATGCGTATTACCAACCTATAACAAGGACTTATACTATGTTTCATAAAGTTCCTCCTAAAAGTATGAGAGGAGTTGATTTTACGTTTATACCCTTTAGGGATGGACAGAGAGAAATTGCCATGACATAATAAGCACACAATGAACACAAAACAATTTTGCAGAGTCACAACAAAGAGCACTGTGATGTCCAAAAGATTTTTAATCCAATCTGGAGCTGGAAGTTGTTGCATTCGTAGCTGCATACTATTATTGTGGGGTGGCTGGGGAAAAGGCTCAACAGATGAAGGAGTGAACACAGCAAAGAAGAAGGCAACTGCTGGGTGAGAGAAAGGAAGAAAGACTGAAGTGGCAATAGGTCAGTTGGGAGAGCGAGGGCTCCGTCTTATGACCGAAGGGTCGGCAGTTCGAATCCGGCTCCCAACCAGTCTTTGGGCAAGACACTTAACCCACGTGGTCAGAGGGGCCGTAGGTGCAATATGGCAGCCACGCTCCTGTCAGTTTGCCCCAGGGCAGCTGTGGCTACACTAGTAGCTTACCACCACCCACGTGTGTGATTGTGCAAGTGAATGAATAATGCAACTTGTAAAGCGCTTTGGGTGTTTTTAAAAGCGCTCTATAAATCCAAGTCATTATTATTATTGTCACAATCCACATTCTACAACATAAACAATCTCCAGCCTGTGAGTATGTTGATGTGATGAGCACCGCAATCAAAACAAAACTACATTGTACCACCACAAATCAAAGAAATATTATAAGGAATAGGTAGCAATTATGAAAAAGCAGTGTATGTCACAAAACCATGTCCCAACTGCGCACCCACCCAATGAACTGTGTCATAATCCAACCGATGTGTATATGTTGTGTGATATATATATATATATATATATATATATATATATATATACACACTCAACAAAAATATAAACGCAACACTTTTGGTTTTGCTCCCATTTTGTATGAGATGACATTCCACAGGCCACAATTGACAACCTGATCAACTCTATGCGAAGGAGATGTGTTGCACTGCATGAGGCAAAGGTGGTCACACCAGATACTGACTGGTATCCCCCCCCCAATAAAACAAAACTGCACCTTTCAGAGTGGCCTTTTATTGTGGACAGTCTAAGGCACACCTGTGCACTAATCATGGTGTCTAATCAGCATCTTGGTATGGCACATCTGTGAGGTGGGATGGATTATCTCAGCAAAGGAGAAGTGCTCACTATCACAGATTTAGACTGGTTTGTGAACAATATTTGAGGGAAATGGTGATATTGTGTATGTGGAAAAAGTTTTAGATCTTTGAGTTCATCTCATACAATACAAAATACCAAAAGTGTTGTGTTTATATTTTTGTTGAGTATATATATATATATATATATATATATATATATATATATATATATATATATATATATATATATATATATATACACATACATACACACACATACACACATATATATATTTATATTTTTTTATTATTATTTATTTATTTTTTTTTACACTCCAATCATGTCAGACTGTTCCCGACATGCCTCCTGTGTCGTCAATCCCACAGCCCTGACACATCGGGGATGTTTTATGTTCGGAAGTGTGTCATAATTTCTGTCATACTGCTGACTGCTGTGGGTGGGTTCACCTCTTTACTGATGACTATAAGTGTAATAACACTATAGCATTTGTTTGGTATGCATGCTACATTTAATTTTTCTAAGCTGTATACAGAATCCTATTTTTTCCCCAAACAGACACGCAAACACATGCACACACACAAAACTAGTTACTTTTGCTGCCATCTGTTAAGAGCATAATTTAAACTTTGATTATTTAAATTACATCCAACTCAGATTTAAGAATAATAACAATAAGAAGAACTTTATTAATCCTAAAGGAAACTGTTTTGCCAGAATGCCTAAACAGTAAACATTGTTTTTGTTGTTTTGTTTTGTTTTTTGCTTACAGTCGACCTGACTGGATTATCACAAGATACAATAAATAAATAAAAAGAAAATAAAGAGTTAAAGGGATATTTCACTTTTAAACAATTAACATAAGAAAAGTAACATCCTGAGTAACCTCTAGCGATTTCACTGCAATCTAATGTACATTTCCTTCATTTCTTCTGCAACAGAGCAAGATTTTATAGGCATAGTCATATCTGCACTTTTACTATATTCACGTTATCCAAACTGGTGGATGTTACGACAAGGGTGTATCATTATAACATTAGAATAATAGAAATTGCAGACAAGTCACATTTGTTCACTAAATACTCTATTTTCCAGAGTATGTGTCACTTTTTTTTTTCCTAGTTTGAGAGATCCTGCAACTGTATAGTCATGATTCTCTACATTTTCATGACAGTGGAAATGAGAAACACAACACTAAACTCCCTGCTTTTGTTTTAAATAAATAAGACAGGGGTGAATTTCATATTGGGGTTCAATTACTTTAAACATGAGCTTAAAGCGTAGGTGACATTATATGTAATATTTTTTGAGTATTTAAGACTAAAATTAAACAATAGTTTGAAATTTATCCTTTCCTGGTGCGGTTACTGAAGAGATTCAGATTTTGAACTGCACGCCACTAAAAACCAGGAACTTCCAGGCGAGCCCCGACATTGGAGAAGAAGGAAGAAGTGGCATCAGCGCCACAACCATTATCTTAACAGTCCCATTAATTTATGGATTTTTACAGGCTACCGACAGCTCTGTTTCCACCAAGTGGTTCGGGTCAATGCTGCACCGTTTTTTTGGTGTCATAACGGTTAATTCTCACCGGCGGAATCCTTTTGATTGGCAGGTGGAACACTTATATTGATGAGCACACATGCACAGTGTCTGCGGCTTCTCCACTCCACACGGAGGCAAAACTGAGTATTTTCACTTTTTTTTTTACTTTTTTGTGGATCATGGAATAATTTCACCACGTGCAGACAGACGTCATGAGCAGATGAGGGACTGTGATTGTTTCAACTTTCGGTGAGAAGCGACCCGCAGTGAAAGAAGAGGACGCTCCTTTCAAGTACTGTTGCAGACATATGAGTGGTTGTGATGGATTCACTACTTTGAGCTTTTCCTCATATCTTTGCCAATTGTTGGGCTCCACAGATAATATACAATTAATAGTCATGCTCATTTCAAGCAAATATGAATAAACGTCTTTGCCAAACAGCAAAATGCACTAATTACACGACCTGAGTAAATAGATGCGTGTTCCTGCATAACGCTGCAACACACAGCAGAGAAACACTACATAAACATTAACAGCTAAATGAGTTTCTTGAATCACTGTCATTCACTTTTGGAAATGTTCCAAAAAAAAAAAGGAATGCCACAACTGAAACTGGAGTCTTCCAAAAGGTCAGTCTGCGCTGTGTTAATGGGTTAAAATGATCCAATCCATGTGTGATAATCCACCGTCTTTTTCCCCAACAGTAGACTCTACACTGTGTACATAGAATCAAATAAATTCCAGTCTTTTGTCCAATCACAAAAAGGTGGTGTCCAAAAGACTGAGGCTAATATATTAGCAGAGGCTACCTTCTTTTCTCCTCCTCCTTCTAAAGATGTGGTAGATGCAGTGTGGAGAAGAAACAAGAAGAAGAAAAGAAAAACCATGTTCTTTATTCTTAAAGTTTTTTTAACTGGAAGACCACACTTTTGAATAAAAAGAAGGAACATACATTTTGGCTATGTGAAACAAGAATGACAGCTCTTAAGAATCCTGTGCAAAAACTAAAGAAGAAGAAAATTAACGGTGAGTTTATTATCTCTTACAAATGTACTACAAAAGAGTTTTCAAACATTTAACTACACTACACATTTACCTCAAATATGATCATCTGTTCAGTAGCTTAAGAAGCACTTTACTCACATGTTGTGTCTAGTATAGTGACATTAATTAGCTCATTAGCTGCACTCTAATACTGTGTGTCTTATAAATAAATAATGCAGCAATTAAATTCAGAACTCAGAATTGAATAATTGGGATAAATTCTGAATTTTTGAAGTGCACTTGTGAGGTGCCCCAGGGCTCAGTCCTTAGGCCTTTGCTGTTTCTTTTATATATTAATGACATATGTTTGGTTTCTAAGTTTGTGAGTTGCACTTTAGTTGCTGATGACACGACTGTGTTTTGTAGTGGGGATCATTTGGGACAGCTTCTAGACATGATGGAGAGGGAACTACAGAAGTTCAAAGAATGGTTTGATTCAAATAAATTATCGATTAATTTTGGTAAAACAAAGTGTATCGTATTTGGAAATAAACCCAGGAATTTATATAGAAATTTCCGAGTACACAATAGTTGATACTGAAATTGAACTTGTAAATTAAATTAAATTTCTTGGGGTTTTCATTGACGATAAATTGAGTTGGAAAACACATAAATTATGTTAAACCAAAAATGTCAAAAGCCATTGCCATTTTGGCTAAAACACAAGACTTCCTCCCCAACTCTCATTAGTGACCTTATATCATTCATTACTTGTTCCGTACATGACCTATTGTATTGAAGTTTGGGGAACCACCTACAAAACAAGTACAAATTAATTTTTTTTTTTTACTACAAAAGAAAGCCATAAGAATTATTAGCAATAGACCATATCGTGAGCCAACAAATCCACTGTTTGTCTGTTTACACATTTTAAAATTTTGGGACCTGACTGATTATAGCATAATACAAATTATGTTCAAAGTAAAAAATAAACTTTTACCACAACATGTCCAGGACCTGTTAAAATGAGGGACTCCAGTTATAATTTACAAGGAACATTATTATTTCAAAAATCAAAGATTCAAACTACTGTAAGAAGTCATTGTGTTTCTGTTAAAGGTGTTATTTGGAATTTGTGCCCAGATAACATAAAATCACTCGGTAACTTAGGTGACTTTAAAAGCCTCTACAAAAATCATTTAATTACTTGTTATGGTGTGATGAATTGGTTTATGGATTTTATTCATGGATTTTGTTTTTGATACACTGTTTATGTTTTTAAATTTTAGTTCAGTGATGAATTTATATTCTGTATATGTTATCATGGGTATATGTACATTTTTATATACATATGTATACATTTTTACTTTTTTGGTTGGGTGAGGCATTTATAAGGTTTTGCTTCTGCTTACACCCTTTTCGGCACATGGGTGTGTTGTTGGATTGTTTTCTTTGTGAGTTTATTTTGTTATTTTGGGTCTGTGTGCTGAATAAATTCATTCATTCATTCAAATTCACGTTACTTCTTGTTGCATGAAGTGATAAATGTGAGTTAAACTCCATTGTGACTTATGCACACATTGTTTCCTCTTGAAGACGCATTTTTGGTGCCATTTATACTTCGGAAAGCACAGTAGCCATGTGTCGGTCTACTGGAACAAACACTGCTGTCCTTAAACTGCAGATGAAGTATGTTTGCTGTCTTCAGCGGCTGAGAAATGTGGCCACACTGCCAGCACACAGTACGGGCATGCACATTTATCATAAAATGCTTTGGGAGGAATGATTCTACAAATAAAAGGCAGATCAGGAAGGGACTCACATAAATGCAAGAGAATTTTCACACAGCCTGGCATTGTGTTTTAGAGGATGTTCGAAAACTTTAATGCCGACACAGATATCTGTAAAGTATCCCCTTAATAACAACCATGTATTTGCACACAAAACAGAAAACTGTCAATCAAAAAGCATTTTAATTGTGACCATCAAAGTGAGCCAGAAAACAGAAATGGCATCCAGCCTCCATGAGAAGCTACAAATAACATGCCGGCAATGAGTGGGTCTTCACTTGCTTTATGGGGTAGTTCTACCTAGAAATCCTTGGTATTCATGATCAAATTTCTATACTAGTCAATGCAATGTTGGTTTCATGAAGGTTTGATGTGGGGATCAGTGATCCTTTGGCTAAATGTGTATGTGTGCACTTGCTCTCAAATCATTTCCCTGATTGATGTGTTGGCTAGTCTCAGTTGTTCGTGAACAACATACATCACTGGTTGTTCATTAATTTAAATTTTTGGAAATTAAAATTTTGTTCATGAATTAATTAAATTTTAATTAAAATATCTTAAATGTATGCAGCCATTTGTTTGTCATAAAGTTCAGATGAAGACAAACATTTTGCAGGAAATAGAGCACCCACATTAAAACATACATATAGGTCCTAAGACCTGCGGAAAGCTAATACTGTGTGATCATTAATGACATTTCTGCAAAGATCTGTGTGTTTTAGAAAAGCTGGGAAGGAACATTGGCATGCATCTTTGAAAGTCAATTAAATAGCAAGAGGATGCCTCCAAAGGTTACAGCTTGAAAGTCTGAAGATATACAGTAGTGTTCAGAATAATAGTAGTGCTATGTGACTAAAAAGATTAATCCAGGTTTTGAGTATATTTCTTATTGTTACATGGGAAACAAGGTACCAGTAGATTCAGCAGATTCTCACAAATCCAACAAGACCAAGCATTCATGATATGCACACTCTTAAGGCTATGAAATTGGGCTATTAGTAAAAAAAAAAAAAGTAGAAAAGGGGGTGTTCACAATAATAGTAGTATCTGCTGTTGACGCTACAAACTCAAAACTATTATGTTCAAACTGCTTTTTTTAGCAATCCTGTGAATCACTAAACTACTATTTAGTTGTATAACCACAGTTTTTCATGATTTCTTCACATCTGCAAGGCATTAATTTTGTTGGTTTGGAACCAAGATTTTGCTTGTTTACTAGTGTGCTTGGGGTCATTGTCTTGTTGAAACACCCATTTCAAGGGCATGTCCTCTTCAGCATAAGGCAACATGACCTCTACAAGTATTTTGACATATCCAAACTGATCCATGACACCTGGTATGCGATATATAGGCCCAACACTGTGGCTTGAATTCAGAGTTTGGGGGTTGTCTCACAAACTGTCTGCGGCCCTTGGACCCAAAAAGAACAATTTTACTCTCATCAGTCCACAAAATATTCCTCCATTTCTCTTTAGACCAGTTAATGTGTTCTTTGGCAAACTGTAACCTCTTCTGCACATCTCTCTGCAGGGGATTCTTGCAAATAAATTAGCTTCACACAGGTGTCTTCTAACTGTCACAGCACTTACAGGTAACTCCAGACTGTCTCTGATCATCCTGGAGTTGATCAATAGGTGAGCCTTTGCCATTCTGGTTATTCTTCTATCCATTTTTTTGGTTGTTTTCCATTGTCTTCCACGCGTCTGTTTTTTTTTTGTTGTTGTTGTCCATTTTAAAACATTGGAGATCATTGTAGATGAACAGCCTATACACACACAGAACTACTCACATAGCACTACTATTATTCTGAACACTACTGTATTAAGGCCCAATCACAATGAATGCGCACAATGAAAGGAAAAGGTAAAGGGAGAGTATTGGGATCATTTCCTAACTGTGCTTTGAAACCATCTTTATTCAAAACATACAACTAGTAAGCTTTAGGTAAAAGCCACGTTACTTACCATCTTAATGCAGCTGTTTTCTTCAAACGTAGATGTGAGATCTGTCACCATCTCCTGAGCCAGAATCTCAACTGCCTGGTTCTCCAGGTTGTGGCTCCTCACAAACGCTTCGCTTGCCAACACTGCTGCTCCTGCTCCATCTGAGGTGGGACTGATAAGAAAGCAAGAGGGAACCCAACTAACATTCACAGAATGCCAAGTGTAAAAATTTCACTTCTCTTTTCTTTCCTGCTACGGTCACAGCACAGCTGTATTTTTACACTCACGTCAAAACAAAATGACTTACTCTGAATATGTGAGCATCTTACCAGCACTGTAGAAGAGTGAGGAACTCAAACACCTTCCTGGACTTCATAATCTGCTCCAAACTGTACTCGTCTTGGAACTGAGAATTACTGTATATAAACGCACGCGCAAACACACACACACACACACAGTGTGATTAAAAAATTACTGCCAATAAAATAAAACTATACCACAGCTGAGGAGCCTCAATTAAAAGCAGTTACATGCATGAGAACAGGTTTCATTCACACAAGTAGGTTTACCTTCACAAAATAACTTAGGCCTCCACAAAGCCAGTAAAAATCTAATTTATGTGCACATCTGATCTGAATTCCATTCCATGTTGCAAGTCTAAACAGTCAAAAATGGCATGAAAACCATTTTTAATCATTTGTAGGTAATTTGAAATATGATTAAATTTGCATTTTAGCAAATGTGTCTTGGTCTCAACAAACAGATCAGATTCTAGAAGTGTCTAAATGATGTGTGTAACATGATGAATGCCACAAATGTGTGAATCCCAAGCCCATTAACGAGGATAATGAATACCACATATTAAGGGTGTCATGTTACACAAGTCATGGTTCGCTTCACACCTCAGTTTAGACATCATGGTTTGGTACAAGGTCAGTTTTTGAAAATTCTTCAATTCTTTATACAGTAACTTTAATCTGTGAGCAGCAGAGCGCTGCCATCAGCCACTTTAGCACTGTGAGACAAAGTGTAAATATAAACTTTTCATTAAATATTTATGAACTGAATTACAGTACATCTCTAATCATTTGTGTTGGGATGAATTTACTGCACAGCGCATTAAGTGTTTTTTGTTTAATTGGTTTGTTTTTATGTTGTGCGACATGTCAAGCCAGATCACCTTCAACAATTTGTCCATTTTGAGTTGGTTTGATTTTTGCGCAAATAATGGCATCTCATAAAACCTCACTGTCGCTGTTCGGCAGCCATGTCATCCGTGAAATTTTACACTCACCTTCAACCACTTACTCCATTTAAGGGTCGCAGGGTGCTGGAGCCTATCCCAGCACCGAACCTGTGTTCACCTTTTCTTTGTTTTATGTTTTTTAGACTCATTTTAAGCATTTTTTTTTAAGCCTTCCCTTTGCCCAATGTATATGTGACTTGTTAAAAATTGCCTCTCGCTGCCTGGTAGGCTGACAACGCTACCTCACTTACAGTGGTGGGCACAGCTAACCAAAAAGTTTGCTTCAATAACAGCTTATCAGCTAACTGAAAAGTTGTCTTTTATAAAGCTAAACTGATAAACCACCCAAAAATTTATCGGAAGCTACAGTTAACCGATAACTTTCAATATTGTCTCCAGTACACTTGCAACTACTAATAAGTTGATTTTGAGTTTTAACACCACAATCGCTTTTGGTAGCATCAAAGGCCACCACAGACCCAAACAATGAGTCAGTACTTCTGACTTTGTGTGCCCTGCCCACTGCTGGAAGCTCCTGTTTACTACATATTTTGCAGCAGTGAAGCAGTTGGGAGGAGCTCACCTCAACGCTGCACACACAAAAATAAGCCATTATTCCTTAACAGGATATAGCAGTGCCACCGTGAGGCAGAGTTCTTGGAAAACAAAGCTGTTTTGACTTATGGTTTTGATTTAAAATCAAATTAATCTGGATAGAATAACTCCATTAATGTCAATTCTGTCATTTCTATAAAGTTAAAATACAACACATATCTTTTAATTTTAAATAATGCACTAATTCTGAACTTTTGTAACAAACAGACAGATGCCAAAGGGATTATGGGTGAATGAGCCTCCACTAACACTAATTGGTTGACTCATTCATTCTATGTAAAAAAAACCAACACGTTAATGTGACGCGACGTGTGTGCTGGTATTTACATATAAATGTGCTTTTGTAAAACATGGCATTTTATTCATATGTAAAAAAATCCATTTGCAAAAGCCAAAAGTCAAGTTGTGATTAGACAACAATGCATAGAACACTGCCATCTACTAGCGCCCAGATGTTCAGAACCTAACCCATAATACTTTGCCCACCAGTTTTTTTTGGCGTGCCACAGAGTTGCTACAGTTTAAACAGCACAGAGAATCCACAACGACAATTGTAAATGAACATTACACAACCAAAATGTACATTTATTTCTTTAGCTGCAGCAAGAGGCTGCAACAACTCTCTGCCATGCAAAGGATTATGGGATATCTCAATACTTAGGGCCAATACTGCCATGAACACGACTGGTCAGTAGATGGCAGCAGAGACAGTGAAGACTTGCCAAAGCAAATATTTCAAATAAATAATTCATGTCTGCTACATTTAATGTGCGTGGAATTTAGTAAATGCAAACCGAATTTTACTCTGGAACAAAGACGACAAGCAGTGTTGTAAAGGACAATAAGCACGACATTAAAGAGCAAACAGGAAGCGAATGCAACTCACAGTGATTCCAACTGAAAATAATGGAGAAGCAACCCGATGATGGTTTTCAAAGTTATCTGAAAAGCTAATCTGATAATGAAAACATTAGCTTCTATAATTAGCGGTTAGCAGATTAGCAGAACTGTGCCCACCACTGCTCACTTACACCCGTGAGCGCCTGCTCTCCCTACACCTAACTGATGTAGCTCCATCAGTTATTCTACCTGCCGACTGTGTAGAAATCCAACGGCCTGTCAAATGTCAGAGGAAGATGAAAGGCAGGAAAAGGCAAGGCTCAAGCGGAGGCGTGGAACACAGACTATGGAGACGCAGTAGCAGATTCTTACTGCCTGCCATCACTCTGACTAACGCTTGCTCAGTAAACAACAAAATTAACGAACCAGCATTAAGAGCACAGTATGACTGAATTCAGACAGAGCAACCCTGTCTGTCTGACAGGAAACATGGCTTAACAACTACCATGAAATGCCTCGCCTGGCCAGATTTACCACCATAACAGCTCACAGAAATGAGCACCGCTCACACAGACCTGTTGGAGGGGGGCAGTGCTTATTTGTTGACAACCACTGGGCTGCACAATACCACGTTCATAAAAACGTGTGTACACCGGAGTACAAAATATTAACAGCATCCTTCAGACCATTTTATCTGCTGCGAGAGTTTGGCCAGATTACTGTTATTCTTGTCTATGTGTCTGGACTGAATGATGAAGAAGCAGGAGAGAGAACAGCAGAGAGCTGTAATAATGCACTCACCCATTCTGAAGACCAGCCTGTCTTTGTCTTCAGGAACTTTAACTCCTGCAACGTTTCTATGCACCTGCCCACTGTTCAGCAACTGCCCTACATGTCTAAATCGGACCCTTAACTGCTGTTACGGCAACATTCCTGAGGTGTATAAAACGGTGTGCAGACCACCGCTCAGAAAATCTGACCATAAAGTAATTCACCTCTTGCCTAAATATAAAACTATGGTAGAAAAGGACAAAAACAGTTATCAGACAGATATCGGTCTGGTCTGGCATAAACAAAAACGAACTTAGCAACTACTTTGATAACACAAATTGGAATGTTTTCTTTGAATCCTGCCAGTGTGTGAGAACTGTGTGTGTCAAAGTCTGTTAAAATATTCCCAAATAACAAACCCTGAGTATCGAAAAAATTGAAAATTGGTCTCAAGGAAAGAGAAAGGCTACTTTCTGCTCAGGCAATACTGAATTAGTGCAGGAAAAAAGCAAACAATTAAGGAGGAAGAAGCATCTCCTGTTGTGTGGGCCGCTGAAGAGGAGGTACTGCTGGCCCACCACCATTAGAGGGCGCCCTGCCTGGAGTGCGGGCTCCAGGCACTGGAGGGCGCTGCCGCCTTACAGGAGCAGCCAGGATGACAGCTGTCACCCATCACTGGAGACAGCTGATTCTAATCAACAGGGAGGTATATCAGCAGGACGGCATCTCCACCTCATTTGCCGAGATATCGCCTAATCAAAGAGGTAACAATCTCTGCCCGAACATATAAATAACCATTGTTGTATTTCTTGTTGAGTATTTGTAGGACAGCAGACTTCTGGACAACAGTTGGATAAGTACTCACCTTCCTACACTCCTGCATTGTTGTTAACGAGAGGTGGAGGTAGACTCTCCACCCTCCGTGTTGCTGGGTGCAGCCGCATCCACACCTGACTGTTTTTGTTCCTTGCCAGCAGTACCGGATCCGACGAGCGGAGGCAGTGGCCACCTGGGAATTCGTGACTTGGCGGCTCCAGTATTCCCGGGGTTCGGTGGCAGAGGAAATCGGGTTGGTTCCGGTTCGACTTGGACAGACGTCTCCTATCGTCGAGCCTGCCCACACGACACCGTTGTAATTGGACTCAGTCTCAATATTGTAATCGGCTGTGTTGTTGTGCCTGTTTTCACAACAGTAAAAACAGTGTTATTTGACTCCTCCATTGTCCGTTCATTTGCGCCCCCTGTTGTGGGTCCGTGTTCCTACACTTTCCCAACAGGATATCTCGGCCAGCGTCATGGATCCCGAGGGGCGTCAACCGGCTGTTGAACGGCCAATGGAAGAACAGCACGCGCAGGCGTCCTCGGGAGGGGTGACCTGTGAGTTGCAGCGGATCCTCACCGCTTTTACGACTCGGATGGATTTAATGACCGAGCAGAACGTCCTCCTGAACGGCAGGGTGGAGGCTCTCGCCGCACAAGTGGAAGCGCGCCCCCCGGGCGCCGCTGCGGCTCTCCCTCCCGTCGACCCTGTGCGTAACAGCGATGTTCCACTGGTCGTTCAACGACCCCCCCCACCTTCCCCTGAAGCCTACATAAGCCCCCCAGAACCGTACGGAGGCTGTGTGGAGACGTGCGCAGATTTTCTTATGCAGTGCTCGCTCGTCTTCGCACAGCGTCCCGTCATGTACGCGACTGATGCTAGCAAAGTAGCTTATGTAATAAACCTGCTTCGCGGTGAGGCACGCGCTTGGGCTACAGCGCTCTGGGAGCAGAATTCACGGCTCCTTCTGACATATGATGGGTTTGTGAGGGAGCTCAGAACCGTGTTCGATCACCCTAATAGAGGAGAAACCGCTTCAACCGTGCTACTGTCAATGAGACAGGGGCGTCGGAGCGCAGCTGCCTATGCAGTCGACTTCCGCATTGCGGCTGCGAGGTCCGGCTGGAATAGCACTGCCCTCCGCGCCGCCTTTGTAAACGGACTGTCTTTGGTTCTTAAGGAGCACCTGGTGGCTAAGGACGAACCGCGGGATTTAGATGGGCTCATCGATCTTGTCATACGGTTAGACAACCGGTTAGAAGAACGTCGGCGGGAACGAGACGAAGGGCGTGGCCGGGCACGCGCCGTCCCTCTCCCTTCCGGTTCCGACCGCGCTCCGCCTTCCCCACGCTCCACGGCCCCTGCGCTCCGTGGGGTCACAGCTCCCCCTGCTGACGAAGCTATGGACACGAGCAGGGCAACATTTAGGGCACAAGATGCACAGAGGAGACGGGCCCACGGAGCTTGTTTTGTTTGTGGTGCAATAGAGCACCATATGAGAGACTGCCCCGAGCGGTTAAACTTCAACGCCCGCCCCTAGAGACTGGGCTAGGGGTGGGCCGAGACATTCACGTGGGACACACCCACATTGCCACACGACTCCCAGTTACGATCCTTTATGAGGACTCAACCCTGAAGGCCCCAGCACTGGTGGACACGGGCTCTGAGGGGAATCTGTTGGACAGCAGATGGGCCAGGGAGATAGGGCTCCCTCTGGTGGCGCTTACCTCGCCTGTACAGGTTCGGGCACTAGATGGCTCCCTACTCCCTCCAATCACACATAAGACACCACCTGTAACTCTGGTGGTGTCAGGAAACCACCGGGAGGTGATCGAGTTTTTTGTGACTCAGGCCACTTCCCGTGTGGTTTTAGGATTTCCCTGGATGTTGAAGCACAATCCCCGGATTGATTGGCCGTCTGGGGTAGTGGTTCAGTGGAGCGAGACCTGCCATCGGGTGTGTCTAGGTTCCTCGGTTCCTCCCGGCTCCCGAGCTAAGGAGGAGGTCAGAGTCCCGCCCAATCTGGGGACGGTGCCGGTGGAGTACCACGACCTTGTCGACGTGTTCAGCAAGGATCTAGCTCTCACTCTTCCCCCCCACCGTCCGTATGATTGTGCCATTGATTTGGTTCCGGGCAGTGAGTTCCCGTCCAGTAGGCTGTACAACCTCTCACGGCCTGAGCGCGAATCAATGGAGACCTACATCCGGGACTCGTTAGCTGCCGGGTTGATCCGGAATTCCACCTCCCCGATGGGCGCAGGTTTCTTTTTTGTGGGTAAAAAAGACGGCGGACTTCGTCCATGCATTGATTATAGGGGACTGAACGAGATCACGGTTCGCAACCGATACCCGTTGCCCCTGTTGGATTCAGTGTTCACACCCCTGCATGGAGCCCAAATTTTCACCAAGCTCGATCTTAGAAATGCGTACCACCTGGTTCGGATCCGGAAGGGAGACGAGTGGAAGACGGCATTTAACACCCCCTTAGGTCACTTTGAGTACCTGGTCATGCCGTTCGGTCTCACAAACGCTCCCGCCACATTCCAAGCGTTGGTTAATGATGTCTTGCGGGATTTCCTGCACCGGTTCGTCTTCGTATATCTAGACGATATACTCATCTTTTCTCCGGACCCTGAGACCCATGTCCAGCATGTACGTCAGGTCCTGCAGCGGTTGTTGGAGAACCGGCTGTTTGTGAAGGGCGAGAAGTGTGAGTTCCACCGCACGTCTTTGTCCTTCTTGGGGTTCATTATCTCCTCCAACTCCGTCGCTCCTGATCCGGCCAAGGTTGCGGCGGTGAGAGACTGGCCCCAACCCACAAGCCGTAGGAAGTTGCAACAGTTCCTAGGCTTTGCTAATTTCTACAGGAGGTTCATTAAGGGCTACAGTCAGGTAGTTAGCCCCCTGACAGCCCTGACCTCACCAAAAGTCCCCTTCACCTGGTCGGATCGTTGCGAAGCCGCGTTCAAGGAGTTGAAACGGCGCTTCTCGTCTGCACCTGTTCTGGTGCAGCCCGATCCTAGTCGCCAGTTAGTGGTTGAAGTGGACGCCTCGGACTCAGGGATAGGAGCCGTGCTGTCCCAGAGCGGGAAGACCGATAAGGTCCTTCACCCGTGTGCCTATTTTTCCCGCAGGTTGACCCCGGCCGAACGGAACTATGACGTCGGCAATCGAGAGCTCCTTGCGGTGAAAGAGGCTCTTGAGGAGTGGAGACATCTGTTGGAGGGAACGTCCGTGCCATTCACGGTTTTCACTGACCACCGGAACCTGGAGTATATCAGGACCGCCAAGCGGCTGAATCCCAGGCAAGCCCGCTGGTCACTGTTCTTCGGCCGTTTTGACTTCCGGATCACCTACCGTCCCGGGACCAAAAATCAAAGATCGGATGCTTTGTCCCGGGTACATGAAGATGAGGTCTAAACGGAGTCGTCGGATCCCCCGGATCCCATCATCCCGGAGTCCGCTATCGTGGCCGCCCTCACCTGGGACGTGGAGAAGACCGTCCGGGAGGCCCTGACACGAGACCCGGACCCCGGAACCGGACCGAAGAACAAACTCTACGTCCCACCAGAGGCTAGGGCTGCAGTCCTGGACTTCTGTCACGGTTCTAAGCTCTCTTGCCATCCTGGGGTACGTAGGACCGTGGCAGTCGTCCGGCAGCGCTTCTGGTGGGAGTCCCTAGAGGCCGACGTCCGGGGTTACATCCAGGCCTGTACCACCTGCGCCAGGGGCAAGGCCGATCACCGCAAGACCTCGGGTTTGCTACAGCCGCTGCCCGTCCCTCATCGCCCCTGGTCTCACATCGGCCTGGATTTCGTCACGGGTCTCCCGCCGTCCCAGGGAAACACCGTCATCTTCACGATAGTGGACCGATTCTCCAAGGCGGCCCACTTCGTGGCCCTCCCGAAGCTACCAACGGCCCAGGAGACAGCGGACCTCCTAGTCCACCACGTCGTCCGTCTGCATGGGATACCATCAGACATCGTCTCCGATCGCGGTCCCCAGTTCACCTCGCACGTTTGGAGGAGCTTTTGCCGGGAACTGGGGGCCACGGTCAGTCTCTCGTCCGGGTATCACCCCCAGACCAACGGACAAGCAGAACGGGCCAACCAAGAAATGGAGCAGACCCTACGCTGTGTGACAGCCGCGCACCCGACGGCCTGGAGTACCCACCTGGCCTGGATCGAGTACGCCCACAACAGTCAAGTGTCATCAGCCACCGGCCTCTCCCCTTTTGAGGTGTGCTTGGGGTATCAGCCCCCGTTGTTTCCGGTGGTTGAGGGAGAGGTCGGTGTGCCCTCGGTCCAGGCCCACCTACGGAGATGCCGTCGGGTGTGGCGTGCTGCCCGTTCTGCTTTGTTAAGGGCCCGGACGAGGGCGAAGAACCATGCAGACCGGCGGCGGGCCCCGTCTCCCACGTATCGTCCCGGGCAGGAAGTGTGGTTGTCCACCAAGGACATTCCCCTACAAGTGGACTCCCCAAAACTACAGGAACGATACATCGGGCCGTACAAGATTCTCAAGATCATCAATCCCGCCGCAGTGAGGCTCCAGCTTCCGGCCTCACTGCGGATTCATCCAGTGTTCCGCGTCTCCAGGATCAAACCTCATCATACCTCACCCCTCTGCACTCCGGGTCCGGCACCACCTCCTGCCCGGATCATCGACGGAGAGCCGGCTTGGACCGTACGCCGGCTCCTCGACGTCCGACGGATGGGCCGGGGTTTTCAGTATCTGGTGGACTGGGAAGGGTACGGCCCCGAAGAACGCTCCTGGGTGAAGAAGGGCCTCATCCTGGACCCGGCCCTCCTGGCCGACTTCTACCGTCGCCACCCAGACAAACCCGGTCGTGTGCCAGGAGGCGCCCGTTGAGGGGGGTCCTGTTGTGTGGGCCGCTGAAGAGGAGGTACTGCTGGCCCACCACCATTAGAGGGCGCCCTGCCTGGAGTGCGGGCTCCAGGCACCAGAGGGCGCTGCTGCCTTACAGGAGCAGCCAGGATGACAGCTGTCACCCATCACTGGAGACAGCTGATTCTAATCAACAGGGAGGTATATCAGCAGGACGGCATCTCCACCTCATTTGCCGAGATATCGCCTAATCAAAGAGGTAACAATCTCTGCCCGAACATATAAATAACCATTGTTGTATTTCTTGTTGAGTATTTGTAGGACAGCAGACTTCTGGACAACAGTTGGATAAGTACTCACCTTCCTACACTCCTGCATTGTTGTTAACGAGAGGTGGAGGTAGACTCTCCACCCTCCGTGTTGCTGGGTGCAGCCGCATCCACACCTGACTGTTTTTGTTCCTTGCCAGCAGTACCGGATCCGACGAGCGGAGGCAGTGGCCACCTGGGAATTCGGGACTTGGCGGCTCCAGTATTCCCGGGGTTCGGTGGCAGAGGAAATCGGGTTGGTTCCGGTTCGACTTGGACAGACGTCTCCTATCGTCGAGCCTGCCCACACGACACCGTTGTAATTGGACTCAGTCTCAATATTGTAATCGGCTGTGTTGTTGTGCCTGTTTTCACAACAGTAAAAACAGTGTTATTTGACTCCTCCATTGTCCGTTCATTTGCGCCCCCTGTTGTGGGTCCGTGTTCCTACACCTTCCCAACATCTCCAAGGCAAAATTCGAGTATAAAAATGAGAGAGCAAATATTTCAGCGGAAATATAAAACAGGCCTGGTGTTGTGAAAGTGTAGGAACACGGACCCACAACAGGGGGCGCAAATGAACGGACAATGGAGGAAGTCAAATAACAACACTTTACTGTTGTGAATGAGCACAACAAACACGGCAGGTCACAATAGTATGTAATGAAGTCAATTTACAGAACGTGTCATGTGGGCAGGCTCGAAGATAAGAGACGTCTGTCCAAAGCAGAACCGGAACCACACGATTTCCTCCGCCACCGAACCCCGGGAATACTGGAGCCGCCAAGTCCCGAACTCCCAGGTGGCCACTGCCTCCACTTGTCGGATCTGGTACTGCTGGCGAGGAACAAAAACAGTTAGATGTAAGTGTGTTTACACCCAGCAACATGTATGGTGGGAAATCCACCTCCACCTCTCATCAAAAAGCTGGTAAATGCAGGAGTAAGGTTACTTATCAACAGGTAGGAGAAAAGTCCAACTCGGTCTCCAGCTGCAAGCACTCACTCTGCAGTCAAAAACACAAAGCAACAATATTCTGCTGTCAGAAAGACAACTCAATTGGCTGAGCTCGTTACCTCCTAAGAATAGCGATATCTCGGCAAAGAAGTGGAGATGTCGTCCTACTGATATACGATTGAAGATCTGATGATTAGTGACAGCTGTCACAGGTAATAAGTAACAGCTGTCACCCCGGCTGCTCCTGTGAGGCGGCGCCGCCCTCTTGTGCCTGGAGCCCGCACTCCAGGCAGGGTGCCCTCTGGTGGTTGTGGGCCAACAGTACCTCCTCTTCAGCGGCCCACACAACAGGACCCCCCCCCCCTCAACGGGCGCCTCCTGGCGCCCGACCAGGCTTGTCCGGGTGGCGGCGGTAGAAATCGGCCAGGAGGGCCGGGTCTAGGATGAAGCTCCTCTTCACCCAGGAGCGTTCTTCGGGTCCGTACCCCTCCCAGTCCACCAAATACTGGAAGCCCCGGCCCATCCTACGGACATCCAAGACCCGGCGCACAGTCCAAGCCGGCCCACCATCGATGACCCGGGCAGGAGGCGGTGCTGGACCCGGAGCACAGAGGGGTGAGGTGTGATGTGGTTTTATCCGGGACACATGGAAAACAGGATGGATCCGCAGTGAGGCTTCAGCTTCCGGCCTCACTGCGGCTGGACTGATGACCTTGAGCCGATGTAACGGTCCTGCAGTTTAGGGGAGTCCACTTTGAGGGGAATGTCCTTTGTCGACAACCACACCTCCTGCCCTGGCCGATATGCAGGGGCCGGGGTCCGCCGGCGGTCTGCATGGGCTTTTGCCCTCGTCCGGGCCTTCAGCAGGGCAGAACGGGCGGCACGCCACACCCGACGGCACTTCCGCAGGTGGGCCTGGACCGAGGGCACACCGACCTCTCCCTCGACCACCGGAAACAACGGGGGCTGGTACCCCAGACACACCTCAAAAGGGGAGAGGCCGGTGGCAGAAGACACCTGGCTGTTATGGGCATACTCGATCCAGGCCAAATGGATACTCCAGGCCGCCGGGTGCGCGGCCGTCACGCAGCGCAGGGCCTGTTCCACTTCCTGATTGGCCCGTTCTGCCTGCCCGTTGGTCTGAGGATGATACCCGGACGAGAGACTCACCGTGGCCCCCAGTTCCCGGCAGAAGCTCCTCCAGACTTGTGAGGAGAACTGGGGACCGCAATCGGAGACGATGTCTGTTGGAATCCCATGCAGGCGGACGACATGGTGGACCAGGAGGTCTGCTGTCTCCTGGGCAGTCGGGAGCTTCGGGAGGGCCACGAAGTGGGCCGCCTTGGAGAATCGGTCCACTATCGTGAGGATGGTGGTGTTGCCCTGGGACGGCGGGAGGCCCGTGAGGAAATCCAGGCCGATGTGGGACCAGGGGCGATGAGGCACAGGCAGCGGCTGGAGCAGTCCCGGTGCCCTGCGGTGGTCAGCCTTGCCCCTGGCGCAGGTGGTGCAGGCCTGGATATAATCCCAGACGTCGGCCTCCAGGGACGCCCACCAGAAGCGCTGCCGGACAACTGCCACAGTTCTTCGCACCCCCGGATGACAGGAGAACTTGGAGCCGTGACAGAAGTCCAAGACTGCAGCCCTGGCTTCTGGTGGGACGTAAAGTTTGTTCTTCGGCCCAGTTCCGGGGTCCGGGCTCCGTGCCAGGGCCTCCCGGACGGTCTTCTCCACGTCCCAGGTGAGGGTGGCCACGATAGCGGACTCCGGCATGATAGGTTCCGGTGGATCCGACAACTCAGTTTTGACTTCGTCTTCATGCATCCGGGACAAGGCATCCGATCTCTGGTTTTTGGTCCCGGGGCGGTAGGTGATCCGGAAGTCAAAACGGCCGAAGAACAGTGACCAGCGGGCTTGCCTGGGGTTCAGCCGCTTGGCGGTCCTGATATACTCCAGGTTCCGGTGGTCAGTGAAAACCGTGAATGGCACGGACGTTCCCTCCAACAGATGTCTCCACTCTTCAAGAGCCTCTTTCACCGCAAGGAGTTCTCGATTGCCGACGTCATAGTTCCGTTCTGCCGGGGTCAACCTGCGGGAAAAATAGGCACACGGGTGAAGGACCTTATCGGTCTCTCCGCTCTGGGAAAGCACAGCTCCTATCCCTGAGTCTGAGGCGTCCACTTCAACCACAAACTGGCGACTAGGATCGGGCTGCACCAGAACGGGTGCAGACGAGAAGCGCCGTTTCAACTCCTTGAACGCGGCATCGCACCGATCCGACCAGGTGAAGGGGACTTTTGGAGAGGTCAGGGCTGTCAGGGGGCTAACTACCTGACTGTAGCCCTTAATGAACCTCCTGTAGAAATTTGCAAAGCAGAGGAACTGTTGCAGCTTCCTACGGCTTGTAGGTTGGGGCCAGTCTCTCACCGCCGCAACCTTGGCCGGATCAGGAGCGACGGAGTTGAGGGAGATGATAAACCCCAGGAAGGACAAAGAAGTGCGGTGAAACTCACACTTCTCGCCCTTCAAAACAGCCGGTTCTCCAACAACCGCTGCAGGACCTGACGTACATGCCGGACATGGGTCTCAGGATCCGGAGAAAAGATGAATATATCGTCCAGATATACGAAGACGAATCGGTGCAGGAAATCCTGCAAGACATCATTAACCAAAGCTTGGAACGTTGCAGGGACGTTAGTGAGGCCGAACGGCATGACCAGGTACTCAAAGTGACCTAACGGGGTGTTGAATGCCGTCTTCCACTCGTCTCCCTTCCGGATCCGAACCAGGTGATACGCATTTCTAAGATCCAGCTTAGTGAATATTTGGGCTCCATGCAGGGGCGTGAACACTGAATCTAACAAGGGCAACGGGTATCGGTTACGAACCGTGATTTCGTTCAGCCCCCTGTAATCAATGCATGGACGGAGCCCGCCATCTTTTTTCCCACAAAAAAGAAACCTGCACCCATCGGGGAAATGGAATTCCGGATCAACCCAGCAGCTAAAGAGTCCCGGATGTAGGTCTCCATTGATTCGCGCTCAGGTCGTGAGAGGTTGTACAGCCTGCTGGACGGGAACTCAACGCCTGGAACCAAATCAATGGCACAATCGTACGGCCGGTGCGGGGGAAGGGTGAGCGCCAGATCCTTACTGAACACATCTATAAGGTCATGGTACTCCACCGGCACCGTCCCTAGATTGGGCGGGACTCTGACCTCCTCCCTAGCCTGGGAACCGGGAGGAACCGAGGAACCTAAACATACCCGATGGCAGGTTTCGCTCCACTGAACCACTGCCCCGGATGGCCAATCGATCCGGGGATTGTGTTTTAACATCCAGGGGAACCCGAGAATCACGCGGGAGGTGGAAGGAGTCACAAAAAACTCAATCTCCTCCCGGTGGTTCCCTGACACCACCAGAGTTACTGGTGGTGTCTTGTGTGTGATTAGAGGGAGTAGGGAGCCATCTAGTGCCCGCACCTGCACTGGTGAAGTAAGCGCCACTAGAGGGAGCCCTGCCTCCCTGGCCCATCTGCTGTCTAGCAGATTCCCTTCAGAGCCCGTGTCCACCAGTGCTGGGGCCTGAAGGGTTAAATCCCCATAAAGGATTGTAACTGGGAGTCGTGTGGCAATATGGGTATGTCCCACGTGAATGTCTTGGCCCACCCTTAGCCCAGTTTCTAGGGGCGGGCATCGGTGTTTAACCGCTCGGGGCAGTCTCTCACTTGATGCTCTATCGAGCCACAAACAAAGCACGCTCCGCGGACCAGCCTCCTCCGTCTATCTGGTGGCCTAAATGTGGCCCTGCTCGTGTCCATAGCTTCAACAGCAGGGGGAGCTGTAACCACACGGAGCGTAGAGGCCGTGGAGCGTGGGGAGGGCGGAGCTCGGTCGGAACCGGAAGGAAGAGGGACGGCGCGTGCCCGGCCACGCCCTTCGTCTCGTTCCCGACGGCGTTCTTCTAGCCGATTGTCTAGCCGTATAACGAGATCAATAAGCCCATCTAAATCCCGCGGTTCGTCCTTAGCCACCAGGTGCTCCTTCAGGACCAACGACAGTCCGTTTACGAAGGCGGCACGGAGGGCAGTGCTATTCCAGCCGGACCTCGCAGCCGCGATGCGGAAGTCGACTGCATAAGCAGCTGCGCTCCGGCGCCCCTGTCTCATTGACAGCAGCACGGCTGAAGCGGTCTCTCCTCTATTTGGGTGATCGAACACTGTTCTGAACTCCCTCACAAACCCATCGTATGTCAGAAGGAGCCGTGAATTTTGTTCCCAGTGAGGTACGCCCAAGCGCGTACCTCACCGCGAAGCAGATTAATTACATAAGCTATCTTACTAGCATCAGTCGCGTACATGACGGGACGTTGTGCGAAGACGAGCGAACACTGCATAAGAAAGTCCGCGCATGTCTCCACACAACCCCCGTAAGGCTCTGGAGGGCTTACGTATGCTTCAGGGGAAGGTGGGAGGGATCGTTGAACGACCTGTGGAACGTCAATGTTGCGCACAGGATCGGCAGGAGGGGGAGCCGCAGCAGTGCCCTGAGGGCGCGCTTCCACCTGCGCGGCGAGAGCCTCCACCCTGCGGTTAAGGAGGACGTTCTGCTCGGTCATTAGATCCAACCGAGCAGTAAAAGCGGTGAGGATACGCTGCAACTCACCAATCATGCCTCCTGCAGACGCCTGTGCGCCCTGCTCTTCCATTGGCCGTTCAACAGCCGGTTGACGCCCCTCGGGGTCCATGATGTTGGCCGAGATATCCTGTTGTGAAAGTGTAGGAACACGGACCCACAACAGGGGGCGCAAATGAACGGACAATGGAGGAAGTCAAATAACAACACTTTACTGTTGTGAATGAGCACAACAAACACGGCAGGTCACAATAGTATGTAATGAAGTCAATTTACAGACCGTGTCATGTGGGCAGGCTTGAAGATAAGAGACGTCTGTCCAAAGCAGAACCGGAACCACACGATTTCCTCCGCCACCGAACCCCGGGAATACTGGAGCCGCCAAGTCCCGAACTCCCAGGTGGCCACTGCCTCTGCTTGTCGGATCTGGTACTGCTGGCGAGGAACAAAAACAGTTAGATGTAGGTGTGTTTACACCCAGCAACACGTATGGTGGGAAATCCACCTCCACCTCTCATCAAAAAGTTGGTAAATGCAGGAGTAAGGTTACTTATCAACAGGTAGGAAAAAAGTCCAACTCGGTCTCCAGCTGCAAGCACTCACTCTGCAGTCAAAAACACAAAGCAACAATATTCTGCTGTCAGAAAGACAACTCAATTGGCTGAGCTCGTTACCTCCTAAGAATAGCGATATCTCGGCAAAGAAGTGGAGATGTCGTCCTACTGATATACGATTGAAGATCTGATGATTGGTGACAGCTGTCACAGGTAATAAGTGACAGCTGTCACCCCGGCTGCTCCTGTGAGGCGGCGGCGCCCTCTTGTGCCTGGAGCCCGCACTCCAGGCAGGGTGCCCTCTGGTGGTTGTGGGCCAGCAGTACCTCCTCTTCAGCGGCCCACACAACACCTGGGAGGGCTTAAACACTTTAATGGGGAAAAACTGGTAAAAAAGCTTGCAGTTTGCAAAGTTTTGTTGATGAACTGAACAAATTCTTCTGGCGGTTTGATGTTGTGGATATGCTGCACGGGGAATGAAACTAGAGTGACAGTCTGTGGACATGAGCAGTGCAGCTCGTTGAAATCCCTGTAACTTATGGAAACAAATACATACATGTGTATGCGTATTCTGTGTACAGTTCTGTGCACCAAACCGTTGCCGCACGGTTCAATACAAACACATGTAGTGCAACACCCCTACAATATATGGCTATGCACCCTGCTAATAAATGTCAGAAATGTCCAATCAGGACACAGAGGAACTTCACAAGTTCAGAAAATGACCTCCTTAACAACATGACATCTTTAACAGCATGAACAGTGGAATTAAGGAACATACTCGAGTAAGGAATGGAAAAAAAAAATAATGACAGCCAGTAATGTAGTTTCACAGAAGAGGGTCAGACTTGGTCACTTAAACAGGGAAGTAATTTGACTGATTAAAAACCTCTTGCCACAGGAAAGTCATTCAGGACAACCACAGGAGAGCTTCAATGCTAAATCTCTGTCACAGAGATAAATGAAAGAATATGACTCATACGTGATTTTGCTGTGTAAATAGACTATGGTCCATCCATTCCAACGCACCTGCAAAACCCACCCTGCCCCATGGAAGCAGAGGCTCACTCACGTGAAATACTCCTTGTGATACATGCAGATTTCACAGTCGGGGGTGAATAAAGTATTATCCTGGCTATATGCATAAATGCAGAATCTCATTGCACGTGAAATTCTGATGTTAAACATGTCAAATAAACATAATTTTGATGTGTAATTTATGTAGTTTTCAAATTAAACTGCTTCAAAGTAATGAAATCATATACTGAAAAGAAGTTTGGATGACAGCTAACTTAAATGCATGATTCCAACTGCAGGTCTGGACTACTCGCAAATATTGTTGTATCTGGTCCACTGTGTGTTACCAAGTCATTACACAGGGAAGCAATACAAAGACAAAAAAGACAAAAAATGTGCAACTTACGGATTGTTAGTTGAATGCTTGTGGTTTTTCCAGGCAATTTTGGCAAAATGTTCTGGTTTCGTGCCTGGCAGAAATGCAAATATTTACTTAAGTGTTTTATGACACAATCAATGCATGTATGCTGTACACATGAAACAAAAAGAGTAAAATTGTGAGCACAATGAAACACAACCTGAACTTTCAACGTTTAGGCCTTAGAAACATGTTTCTGCTTAAAACATGGAAAACCTGTACCGTATTTCTCCATGTGCTCTCTGCCTGCATTGCCAAACATCTGTGGAGCTCCTGGGGCTGCTGTCAACCCATATCTGTTGATCATCACCTCCATGTGCTTATCCATGGGACTGGTCCTGTCTAAATACTGCAAGGCAGGTGTTTTAAGTTACATTGAAGGATGTACAGTGAAACACAAACACAACAAAGCACAAGTGACAGCTGTGACTACGAAACTGTTCAAAACATAAAAAAAGAAAGAACTGTCTTTAAAAGAAAAAGTATCATATTACATACTGATAATATTTTGAAATTCTGTTATTTTGGTGACGATCATAAATTAGATGAAAAACCTTTGTTATGGCAGTGAGGTGTTACGTCCCATTTGTACATGAGGTTGGTTTAAATACAATTATAATACTCAACCCTTGTCCTTGTGGGACTGTTACTATGGGTTACATTATATCACAGTGTTTTTTTCAATACCTAGATTTTTTTTTTTATTATTACTTTAAGACATCAAATCTTGGCAGATCTGCCACATTTTAGAAAGGCTGTTACTCACCCACTTTTTAAAAAGCCTAATGCTGACCTTTCCATTGCTCAGAATTTTGGACTGATTTCAAAATTGTCGTTTATCTCCAAAATAAAAAAAAAAAAAAAGTTGTGGCCAAACAGCTTAATGAGGTTTTAGCTGAAAATAATATTCCTGATTAATTTCAATATTTGTTCTGTCACTTGCACTCCACTGAAGTAGCTCTTCTAAAGAGTTTCAAATTATATTTTAATGCATAGAGATGCAGGTGAATATTCTATACTTGTAATTTTGGCTCTACCTGCAGTATTTGACACAATTGATCACTGTGTTTTGATTGAGAGACTTAGGACATGGGTGGGCATCTCCGAGTTGGCCCTTGAGTGGTTTTCTTACTCTCTCTTCAACAGGATGCAGTATGCCCCAAGGTTCTATTCTGGGCACCATTTTGTTTGTGTTGTATTTTCTCCCAGTTGGACAAATCTTGAGTATATTTGAAGATGTATCATATCATTGTTATGCAGATGATATCCAGCTGTATATCTCACTTACACCTCAGAATGTTGCTAATGTATCTGTATTTCAAGAGTGTGTCAATGTCAGAAAGAACTGGATGGCTACTAATTATCTCACTTAAAACAACAAAAAAACTGAAGTTCTTGTTTGTGCCCAAGACAAGTTTGTTCCCATAGTGATTAAGAACCTTAGCTCTCTGTCATCATTGGTTCACTCAACAGTTAGAAATCTGGGTGTTACATTTGACCAGGTTCTCAACTCTGACACACGTTGTGCAAATTTGTTTCTTCCGTTTACGGAACACTGCTTGCCTCAGATACTCGTACATCGTGTCTCAAGCTGAGCTGGAAATGATCATCTATGTTTTCTTCTTTCACATTTGGATAATTGTAAATCACTGCTCAGTAAGTCTCCTCTGAATCATTTACAAACCAGTCCAGAATGCAGCTGCAAGGCTTATTATGAGGTTCTCTAAGAGGTCTCATGTGACCCCCATTATGTTGTACTTACATCGTCTCCCCATACAGTTCAGACTTCAAGTTAAACTCTTGGTGACCACTTTTAGAGCCCTGCATGGTCAAATGTCCGTTTACATTAGTGAACTTCTGTACCTTTGTATAACACGCAGGTCTCCGAGGTCCCTGTTAGTAGTGATCAATCAGTCAAGGCTGAAGACCAAAGGAGACTGTGTTTTTGACGTTATGGCTCTCAAACTGTGGAATGCACTGCCACTACATCTGAGATTGGTGGACACTGTTGAAACTTAAATAGAAGCTCAAGATCCATCTGGACAGAGTTCCTATTAATTAGTTTTATGTTACTGCTGTTTTAATTCTGTATTTCAACAATGCCTCATAAAGTTTCCATTTCTTAATTACCTGAAATCTTCTTGATGGACCCTTCTTGCATCCTTCCCTAAAACCAACTGGCTATAAAGTCAAGACTGAAGGCATTTCTGGGTTATAGTTTCTAGCCCATTTGTTAGGTTCCCCAAATGCTGTTTTAGATTTTCATTTGAAATTTGCTTAAAGTTTGAGATTAAAAAGCATATTTTTAAAGAAGCCAGCTTTTTATTTATTTATTTATACACACACACACACACACACACACACACACACGCATGCACGATGACATAAAACAACAAAAGCATCCTAAGGTCAAGAAGGAGATTAATTTTACAGGCTTGTACATTCTTGTTCCTTGCCTTTGTTTGTACGTACAGTACGCCCAGAAAGTATTCACAGCGCTGCGGTTTTTCCACATTTTTTTTATGTTCCACCTTATTCGAAAATGGATGAAATTAATATTTTCCACAAAATTCTACAAACACTACCCTATAATGACAATGGAAAAAGTTTGTTGCTAGGTTTTTTTGTTTTTTTTTTTTTGTTTTGTTTTTATTTTTGCAAATTTATTAAAAATAAAAAGCTAAGAAATCACATATACAGGTGCTGGTCATATAATTAGAATATCATGAAAAAGTTGATTTATTTCAGTAATTCCATTCAAAAAGTGAAACTTGTATATTATGTTCATTCATTCCACACAGACTGATATATTTCAAGTGTTTATTTCTTTTAATTTTGATGATTATAACTGTCAACTCATGAAAATCCCAAATTCAGTATCTTAGAAAATTTGAATATTGTGGAAAGGTTCAATATTGAAGACACCTGGTGGCACACTCTAATCAGCTAATTAACTCAAAACACCTGCAAAGGCCTTTAACTGGTCTCTCAGTCTAGTTCTGTAAGCTACACAATCATGCGGAAGACTGCTGACTTGACGTCTTGCCTGGGCTAAAGACAAAAAGGACTGGACTGCTGCTGAGTGGTCCAAAGTTATGTTCTCTGATGAAAGTAAATTTTGCATTTCCTTTGGAAATCAAGGTCCCAGAGTCTCGAGGAAGAGAGGAGAGGAACAGACTCCACGTTGCTTGAGGTCCAGTGTAAAGTTTCCACAGTCAGTGATGGTTTGGGGTGCCATGTCATCTGCTGGTGTTGGTCCACTGCGTTTTCTGAGGTCTAAGGTCAGCGCAGCCGTCTACCAGGAAGTTGTAGATTGTAGTTAGTTGTAGTTGAAGTTCATGCTTCCTGCTGCTAACCAACTTTATGGAGATGCAGAGTTCATTTTCCAACAGGACTTAGCACCTGCACACAGTGCCAAAGCTACCAGTACCTGGTTTAAGGACCATAATATCCCTGTTCTTAATTGGCCAGCAAACTCGCCTGACCTTCTATCTATGGCGTGTTGAGAAGAGGAAGATGCAACACGCCAGACCCAACAATGCAGAAGAGCTGAAGGCCACGATCAGAACAACCTGGACTCTCATACCACCTGAGCAGTGCCACAGACTGATCGACTCCATTCCACGCTGCATTGCTGCAGTAATTCAGGCAAAAGGAGCCCCAACGACATATTGAGTGCTGTACATGCTCATACTTTTCATGTTCATACTTTTCAGTTGGCCAACATTTCTAAAAATCTTTTTTTTGTATTGGTCTTAAGTAATATTCTAATTTTCTGAGATGCTGAATTTGGGATTTTCATTAGTTGTCAGTTATCATCAAAATTAAAAGAAATAAACATTTGAAATACAACCCTAACTCCAATGACGTTGGGACGTTATGTGAAATGTAAATAAAAACAGAATACAATGATTTGCAAATCCTCTTCCTATATTCAATTGAATACACCACAAAGACAAGATATTTAATGTTCAAACTGATAAACTTTATTGTTTTTGTGCAAATATTTGCTCATTTTGAAATGGATGCCTGCAACACGTTTCAAAAAAGCTGGGACAGTGGTATGTTTACCACTGTGTTACATCACCTTTCCTTCTAACACTCAAACGTTTGGGAACTGAGAACACTAATTGGGAGTGTCATGATTGGGTATAAAAGGAGCATCCCCAAAAGTCTCAGCCGTTCACAAGCAAATATGGGGCGAGGATCATCACTTTGTGAACAACTGCATGAAAAAAATAGTCCAACAAGTTTAAGAACAATGTTTCTCAATGTTCAATTGCAAGGAATTTAGGGATTCCATCATCTACAGTCCATAATATAATCAGAAGATTCAGAGAATCTGGAGAACTTTCTACAAGTAAGCGGCAAGGCTGGAAACCAACACTGAATGCCCGTGACCTTCAATCCCTCAAGCAGCACTGCATTAAAAACCGACATCATTGTGTAAAGGATCTTACCGTGTGGGCTCACGAACACTTTAGAAAACCATTGTTAGTTAACACAGTTTGTCACTACATCTACAAGTGCAAGTTAAATCTCTACCATGCAAAGTGAAAGCCAAACAACAACATCCAGAAACACCGCCACCTTCTCTGGGCCCGAGCTCATTTGAAATCGACAAAGTAAAAAAATGTGCTGTGGTCTGATGAGTACACATTTCAAACTGTTTTTGGAAATCATGGACATCGTGTCCTCCGAACAAAAAGGAAAAACACCATCCAGACTGTTACCAGCGCAAAGTTCAAAAGCCAGCATCTGTGATGGTATGGGGGTGTGTTAGTGCCCATGGCATAGGCAACTTACACATCTGTGATGGCACCATCAATGCTGAAAGGTGCATCCAGGTTTTGGAGCAACACATGCTGCCATCCAAGCAACGTCTTTTTCAGGGACGTCCCTACTTATTTCAGCAAGACAATGCCAAGCCACATTCTGCACGTGTTACAACAGCGTGGCTTCATAGTAAAAGAGTGCGGGTACTAGACTGGCTTGCCTGCAGTCCAGACTTGTCACCCATTGAAAATGTGCGGCGCATTACGAAGCACAAAATATGAAACAGAGATCCCGGACTGTTGAACAACTGAAGTCGTACATCAAGCAAAAATGGGAAAGAATTCCACCTACAAAGCTTCAACAATTAGTGTCCTCAGTTCCCAAACGCTTATTGAGTGTTGTCAGAAGGAAAGGTGATGTAACAGTGGTAAACATACCACTGTCCCAGCTTTTTTGAAATGTGTTGCAGGCATCCATTTCAAAATGAGCAAATATTTGCACAAAACAATAACGTTTATCAGTTTGAACATTAAATATCTTGTCTTTGTGGTGTATTTAATTGAATATAGGTTGAAAAGAATTTGCAAATCATTGTATTCTGTTTTTATTTCAAATTTACACAACGTCCCAACTTCACTGGAATTGGGGTTGTATTTAAAATACCTTGATTTGTATAAAGTAAGGTCTCTTTCATAAAATAAATCCATATAATGAAGTTTGGTTGGATAATGGGTTGCAGATTTCAAGAAATAAGACAAAAATGGAACCGTTTTTACCCTTCCACAAATAAAGGGTTAATTTGACTAGTTGTGCACATTTGTGGCACCAACACCACTTTTCTTAACTGTATCCATTCAGATGATTAAAATGACTCCCATTTACCCAAGTTATACCACTGTTTTCTGCTCACCAGATGAGAAATGTATTTGATGCTTCTGTAAAATCTGCTAAAATTTTCAATATTTTTGGTACATTTTTGGTCATAAAGTGTTCCAAAGTTCTTCAAATACCTTGATTTATATCATTGAAGGTCTCTTACGTCAAATAAATTCATATAATGAATTTTGGTTGGAATGTGGGTTGCATATTTCAAGAAATGAAAGAAAATCTGGATATTGCATTTTTTTTTTTGTGGTTTTCTGCAAATAAGGGGTTAATTTGACATGTTGTACATTAAGCAAGAATGGGAAAGAATTCCACCTACAAAGCTTCAACAATTAGTGTCCTCAGTTCCAAAATGCTTATTGAGTGTTGTTAGAAGGAAAGGTGATGTAACACCTAACCTCAGGACTTGGTCTGCTTCTAGAGGGGACTGTGAGGTGCCCTTCAGATGAACTGCCACAGGACAAAACACCATCTCTGTGAAGGGTTGTACAAACTGGAACAGCCTTCCAAGAATGATACGAGACAGTCCCACCCTGAGTGCTTTTAAAATTGAGCTTAAAAAATGGCTCAAAAACAATCAAATCTGTCAACACAGGTGAGATGTATTGTACATAATATGTTTTGTTTTAATTTATTTATTGTAATTGTTTGTTATTGTGTGTCTGAGGACTACAGATGGAAAGTAGCTTTTAGCTAAATCTGGCATATTAAGGCATGAAAATGTACAAAGTATTCATTAATGTGCATTGTCCTCATCAAATAAACAATAAAGAAAGAAAGAAAAACACAGTGGTAAATATACCACTGTCCCAGCTTTTTTGAAATGTGTTGCAGGCATCCATTTCAAAATGAGCAAATATTTGCACAAAAACAATAACGTTTATCAGTTTGAACATTAACCATCCTGTCCTTGTGGTGTATTCAACTGAATATAGGTTGAAGAGGATTTGCAAATCATTGGGTTCTGTTTTTATTTACATTTTACACAACGTCCCAACTTCATTGGAATTGGGGATGTATATCAGTGTGTGTGTAATGAATGAATATAATATACAAGTTTCACCTTTTGAATGGAATTACTGAAATAAATCACCTTTTCCATGATATTCTAATTATATGACCAGCACCTGTATTCACAACCTTTTTCAGATCTCTCCAGAGATGTTCAATCGGACTGAGGTCTGGGATCTGGCTGGGCCACTCAAGGACATTCACGGAGTTGTGCTGAAGTTCTGAAGATATCATGTGTAAAATGTGGTAACTGTGAAGTGCTGTGAATACTTTCTGGAAGGACTGTATGTATGTAAATTAGTTTTATACCTTTGCAGACAAAGATCCCCTTTCCATCTTCTCAAACCCAAGAGCAAGAACACAGTCAGCAAGACCTGCAAAAGGACACTGAAGTATTAACAAAAAAAAAAAAAAAAAAAGCACTGGGTCATGTACTTCAACTTCCTTATTTTATCTTTAGCTGTCTCAAGTGTCTCAAATGTTATCTGGGGATTTGTTCACAGCACCTAATCCCTAAAGATTCTCTCCACAATTTTTCTTTCCTTAAGCAAGTCGGCACCTTATGCTTTGTGTTTGATATTTTGAGATTTCTCCTATTGTGATTTGACGTGATATAAATAAACAACTGTAACAAGTTAGACAAGTTCAGGGTTTTTTTTTTTTTTTTTTAAAGTTAGGTTATATTTGTCATGTATCATGTTAGTGTTGGGGTTTTTGTTTGTTCCCTTTTGTGGCTGGGTGGTTTGTGTTTGGGTTTTTGGGTCTGTATGTCTCTTGGCTGCCTTCACTGTGCTTGGTGGGGGCGGTACTCGGTGAGTGGGTCACGCCCTGTTCTGGGCCTTTCTACACTTGTTTCTGGGAGTATTTAGACGCTACTAGTTGCACTTGGTGTTGCCTGATCGTTGTGCCCTGTGCCAGTGCTTCAAGCTCAGTACTACGTTTTGTTAAGCTGTCTCTTGGTGTTTTGACTGCCTGCCTGTGTTTTTGTCTACGCCTCTGCCTGATGTTTCGGATTTGGTTGCTCTTCTTGGACTGTCTGTTTGTGTACCGAACCTTGCTAAGCACCTCAGTAAAAGCCTCTCTGAACCAGAACTGTTCCAGTGAGTCCTGCATTTGTCTCCTGCTTTCATCATCTGACAATTGTGATAGAACGATCAGGCCAACAATGGAGACAGCGGACTCGGATCCATTCCAGCAGGCCGTTCGCTTCCATAGCCGTCAGCTGGCCCAACAAGAAGACCGCATCACTGCTTTAAGCACCAATATAGCCGACCTGGCCACAAGACAGGACGCCTTCATGTCCTCTGTCAGCTCTCAGATCAACCAGCTCGTAACCTCTCTGACGCCACAGACACTGTCTGCCTCGGCAACCACCAACCAGCCACCGATGGGACCAAGTACGGCCCCGCCGGTACCCACTGCTGCTCCTGATGTCTGCAATCAGCTATTTCGACCTGAACATTTCTCTGGTGAATCCGGAGACATCAAACCGTTCCTAACACAATGTGACCTGCACTTTGAGTTGATGTCAGCCATGTTTCCGTCCGACCGGGCGAAGATCGCCTTCATTATTACTCACCTCACCGGCCGGGCCGCGGCGTGGGCCTCGGCAGAGTGGAGCAGACAGTCCACGGCGTGTAGTACTCTCCAGGCGTTCCAGACCGCTCTCCGCCAAGTGTTCCAGCATACGTCACCAGGCCGTGAGGCAGCCCGTTCCCTGATGCGCCTCCGGCAGGGTAACAGAAGAGTTGCCGACTACGCCATTGACTTCCGCATCCTCGCGGCTAAGAGCGAATGGAACCCGGCCGCACTCCATGACGTGTTCTTTCAAGGCCTGTCCCCGCAGATCCAGGACCAGCTGATCGCCATCGACCTCCTGGAGCAACTCGATGAGCTAATCGCGTTAGCCATCCGCAACGATCGCCGGCTGGCGGATCGACCCCGGCGGGACGTGCGAGCCTCGTCCCAGGACGCTGGTTCCGCTCTCCACGTTGGGTCCTCGGCGTCCTCCTCCAGCTCGCTCCCGGCTGCCACTGATGAACCGATGCAGCTGGGACGAACCCGATTGACCATCGAGGAGCGGCAGCGTCGGAAAGACCAGGGCCTGTGTTTCTATTGTGGTCAGGCGGGGCATGTGGTCACCGAGTGCCATGCCAGGGGTGCCCCCGTGCGGTCACAACGGGTATGCCGGGTGAGTCAACATTCCATTCTTTCCGTCTCTCCCCGAAACATGGTCACTGCCAAGTTAATATCCAAGCATACGTCATGTTCTGTTCCGATTTTTGTCGACTCCGGTTCAGATGCTAATTTGATGCACTCCTCCCTCGCTAGGTCTTTGCACCTCAAACTTCACCATCTTTCACGACCGTTGGGTATACATGCCGTGGACGGTCACGTACTGGGTCACATCACCCACCGCGCAGAAACCGTTCAATTAATCATAGCCGGTACTCATTCCGAAACAATCAGTTTTCATGTCTTCGATGAAATGACCCACTCCGCCATTTTGGGGCATCCCTGGTTACGTAAACATTGTCCATACGTAAACTGGTCCGACGGGCAGATCACTTCCTGGGGTTCCGCTTGTACCGGGCGCTGTTTTGCCATGACCGTCAGGGACGGCAAGGTCCCTAATCCTGAGTTGGCGGGTGTGCCCGCGGAGTACCACGATGTTGCCGACGTATTCAGCAAGGTCAAGGCTAAGTCACTGCCACCGCATCGTGCATACGACTGTGCCATTGAGTTATTGCCGGGCACCAGTCCCCCGCGGGGAAAGCTGTTTTCTCTGACTGGTCCTGAACGTGTCGCTATGAACGACTACATCCGGGACTCTTTGGATGCCGGGTTGATCCGCCCATCGTCGTCTCCTGCGGGGGCGGGGTTCTTTTTCATTGAAAAGAAGGATAAATCACTCCGTCCCTGCATCGACTATCGCGGGCTTAATGACGTCACAGTAAAGAACCGTTATCCTCTGCCCCTAATTGCCTCCGCGTTCGACCTGCTTGAAGGCGCCACACTCTTCACCAAACTCGATCTCCGTAATGCCTATCATTTAGTGCGAATCAGACAGGGTGATGAATGGAAGACCGCTTTTAACACCCCCACTGGCCATTATGAATATCTAGTCATGCCTTTTGGTTTAACTAATGCCCCCGCAGTGTTTCAAAACCTGATTAATGATGTACTACGGGAATGTCTGGGAAGATTTGTGTTTGTGTACCTCGACGATATCCTGATCTTCTCCCCGGATGCGGAAACACATACCCGTCATGTCTGTACTGTGCTTGAGACCCTATTACACAATCAGTTGTACGTAAAGGCAGAAAAGTGCGAATTCCATAGGTCCTCAGTGACCTTTCTGGGAATCATCATATCGCCTGGGTCTATCCGGATGGACCCAGCCAAGATAGTCGCAGTGCGTGATTGGCCTGTACTTAAGAGCCGCAAGGAAGTCCAGCGGTTTCTAGGTTTTGCCAACTTTTATCGGAAGTTCATCCATAATTTCAGCTCGGTGGCCGCGCCTCTGCATAACAGCACGTCCATACACCGGCCCTTTTCCTGGACGCTGGACTGCGAGGAAGCTTTTCGAAGCCTGAAGAGACGGTTTACCATGGCCCCAGTGTTGCTCCTCCCCAACCCCGCTTTACAGTTTGTAGTCGAAGTTGACGCCTCCGACGTAGGGATCGGGGCCGTCTTATCCCAGATCCAACCCTCAGACCAGAAATTACATCCCTGTGCGTATTTGTCCCGAAAACTGACGCCGGCAGAGCGTAATTACCACATTGGAGACCGCGAACTGCTGGGGGTGAAGGTGGCCCTGGAAGAGTGGCGACACTGGTTGGAAGGGGCTCAATTACCATTTTTGGTATGGACCGACCATAAAAATCTAGAGTATCTCTGTTCCGCGAAACGACTCAATGCCAGACAGGCTAGATGGTCCATCTTTTTTAGCCGTTTCAACTTTGTGTTATCTTATCGACCGGGAACAAAGAACGGTAAACCCGACGCGCTCTCCCGTTGGGGCGAACCTGTGGCTGTACCGGCAGACCCAGGTCCGGTCTTGTCCGCATCCTGCTTCCTGTCAGTTCTCACCTGGGACATAGAAACCAAGGTCCGGTCCGCAACGCGCGGTGACCCTGTACCACGGGACTGCCCTCCGGGAAGACTGTACGTCCCAGAGGCTCTTAGGGGGGAGGTGATAAGGTGGGCTCATAACAGCCGTTTTTCGTGTCATCCCGAAATCGGGAAGACAGCCACGATCATCCAGGGAAGATTTTGGTGGCCTCGGTTACTTCCCGACGTCACAGCTTATGTGGTGGCGTGCATTGTCTGCGCTATGCACAAGTCAACCAACCGCTCACCGTCCGGCAAGCTCCACCCATTACCCGTCCCCACCCAACCATGGTCACATATCTCGGTGGATTTCTTTACCGGGTTGCCGCCATCCAAGGGGCATACTGTTATTCTGTCAGTGGTGGACCGTCTGTCTAAGATGGCCCATTTCATACCGCTACCGAAACTCCCATCAGCTAAGGAAACCGCGGAGGCACTGTTGCACCATGTGTTTAGATTACACGGTTTCCTGCAGGACATCGTGCCCAATCGTGGGCCACAGTTCGTGTCACACTTCTGGGGAGAGTTTTGTCGACTCCTGGGAGTCACCTCGAGTCTCACCTCCGGGTATCACCCTCAGGCGAATGGGCAGGCTGAGAGGGTCAATCAGGAATTGGAAAAGGGGTTACGTATCCTCGCCTCTCAGCACCCCGCTTCCTGGTCGTCACAATTAGTATGGGTAGAGCTCGCTCACAATAGTTTACCGTCTGCCTCCTCTGGTTACTCCCCAATCCACGTGTCACATGGATATCAACCTTCTTTGTTCTCTCCTACAGTCTTAACCACCCGGGTGCCTTCTGCCCTTTCCTTAATCCGTCATTGTCGTCTAATCTGGGAGCGGGCCCGTCGAACGTTGCTGCGCTCTTCAGCGATCTACAAGGCTGCTGCCGACAGGAAAAGGACTCTAGAACCACATTACTCCCCGGGACAGCGGGTTTGGCTCTCCACCCGGCACCTATCCCTCCGGGGTCTGCCACGGAAACTTGCTCCTCGGTTCGTGGGGCCGTTCCTCATCACGAGGGTGATCACTCCGGTCTCTGTACGCCTTCGTCTGCCCCGGACTATGAAGATACATCCCACCTTCCACGTCAGCCAGGTCAAGCCTGCTCGGTCCTGTGTCTTGTGCCCTCCGGCCGTTCCCCCGCCTCCCACCCGGTTTGTGGCCGGGGGCCCGGTTTTTACTGTGCGCTGCCTTGTGGGGTCCCGGTGGCGTGGGCGGGGGGTGCAGTACTTGGTGGACTGGGAGGGTTACGGACCTGAAGAACGCTCATGGATTCCTTCTCGTTTCATTTTGGTTCCTGGACTGATCGCGGACTTCCATGCTCGGCATCCTGGGTTCCCTGGGCCGTCAGGTGCCGGCCGTTGAGCGGGGGGTCCTGTCATGTATCATGTTAGTGTTGGGGTTTTTGTTTGTTCCCTTTTGTGGCTGGGTGGTTTGTGTTTGGGTTTTTGGGTCTGTATGTCTCTTGGCTGCCTTCACTGTGCTTGGTGGGGGCGGTACTCGGTGAGTGGGTCACGCCCTGTTCTGGGCCTTTCTACACTTGTTTCCGGGAGTATTTAGACGCTACTAGTTGCAGTTGGTGTTGCCTGATCGTTGTGCCCTGTGCCAGTGCTTCAAGCTCAGTACTACGTTTTGTTAAGCTGTCTCTTGGTGTTTTGACTGCCTGCCTGTGTTTTTGTCTACGCCTCTGCCTGATGTTTCGGATTTGGTTGCTCTTCTTGGACTGTCTGTGTACCGAACCTTGCTAAGCACCTCAGTAAAAGCCTCTCTGAACCAGAACTGTTCCAGTGAGTCCTGCATTTGTCTCCTGCCTTCCTCATCTGACAATTGTGATAATATTAGCTGCAATTTTGCTGTGACTTAGTTGTACCATTTCACTGTTCCACACATTTGTAAGCATCATATCAGATTTGAGTTGAAGCAGTTTGGGATGAGTTGCACTTAAAAGTCAATATTATACAGTGTTATTGATGATGACTGACAGTGCGATGTGGACTCACCACCATAATGCTACCCCTCCCAATGTGGCACACACCAATTCCACTGTCCCTGCTATAACATAAATATATATTTGTTCACGCCAGGGTTTTCCATTGAGATCAAACTGAGCCCTGTGTACATTAAGGCGTGTCAATCAGAAAGTGCACAAACAAAGGATGACAGCAAGTCTTTGTGAATCAGCTGAGATGCACCATGACTGTGCTAGGCACCGAGCAGGCTGCAATGAGGCCAGCAGTTCAAGGGAGCTCCATGCAGTGTGTCCTGCTGCTTGACTCAGAGCAATCTGAGCCCAGCAGCTGTGGTGGCTCCCCATCTAATTTTAATGCAATGTGCAGAAAAGAATATTACTTTGCGCGCAAATACAATGGAAAGTGTCTAAAGTGTCGTGCACAGGTTGAAATGAGGCAGGCAGATATAGCTCGCTCCAGCAGAATGTCCCAGTGGGAGATACTGTGCTGCTGCTCAGCTCAGAGCTGCCGGGTGACTGCAGTGGGTCACAACTCTGTGTCAAATTTGAATACCAACCACAGAAAAAAGCAATTCAAGATATCAAGAAGGATTCACCCACCTAGAACTCCATAGACATGTTCCAGTGGCACACACTGAAAAACATCTTACTTGACTTTTGCTGGATGATGAGGAGGATTCTACTGCTCTGAAAGCAGGCAGAAGATAGATGTTCAGGAAAATCAGCTGAAGTGCACCATTACTTGCCCCGTTGCAGCAAATGAATAAATAAATGAATGGTAATCAATTGATTATTACGTATTTAAATTTCGAGTAGAAATTTTCAAAATCAGGTCATTTAGCATTCAGAAAGCCATAAATATGAACACGATTATGGCTCTTGGGTTTAGTATGTGTTTGACAGCTGTTTGAGCTTCGGTCAACAGATAAACTCTGTTGTCAAAGCAAGTTTTTTCCAGTTACGTCTTCTGGCTAAAGTCAAGTCCTTCCTCAGTAGACGTGATCTTCAGACGGTTATTCATTCTTTCATCAGCTCCAGACTTGATTCCTGTAATACACTTTAAGCTGGTGTTAACCAGTCCTCTCTTGCACGCCTCCAACTTGTGCAAAATGCTGCTGCTTGTCTTTAGATGAACACTCCAGAAGTGAGCATATTACACCTGTACTTTACTCAATCCACTTCATTCCAGTTAATTTTAGAATTGGTTTATTTTTAACAGCTATTAATGGCCTTGCACGATCTTGTCTAAAATTTTAACTTTCTGTACAGTAGGACATTACGGGCATCTGGTCAACTTTACTTAGATGTTCTGAGGTCAAAATATAAACTCTGGGGTGATCATGTTTTTGCAGTAGCTGACTGTGGAACATGTTACCTCCTGATTTATGCATCATTTCTGACCCAGAACTTTTTAAATCAAAGCTCAAGACTTATTTATTTAAAATAGCTTTTTAACACCTGGTGACATTGTAACATGTTTTGTTTTTATGTGCCTTTTAAATTCTATTGTATGTTTATTTTATTTTTGGGAATTGTTGTTCCTTGATTTCACTGTAAAACACTTTGGACACCGTCTGGCTGATGCAAAGGACTATAGAAATAAATGTTGATTGGTTGATCAATTGATGGTAATCTTAAACAAGCATGTTGGTTGTGATATCAATTTGGGATAAAAGCAAAGAAAAGGTGAAAATGTGCAAAAGAAAATACAAATACCACACACAATAAGCAGTACAACGAGATTGGGGATTGGGGGGGAGGAGATAGCAAAAAAAAAAAAAAAAAAAAAAAACACCCTCCAGAATGCATCCCTGGACATCAAAATCTCAAAATTTTCTGGGAACCCTCAGTGGCTCACAGACCCCTGCCGACAAAGGTCCGCTTTCACCAAAACAGAAACCCCCTCCCCCCTTTTCAGAGCCTGGCTACAGGCCTGGTTGTTGTTGTTCCAGTGTCACAGACCGAATGGGCCCCCCCCAAACCTAAAAATCAGTCCGCCTTGCTTCACTGCACATGCATTATTTCGGACCACAGCAACACATCTGAGACGGAGTCTCTTCACCCAAGACAATAAAATGGATTAATGGGATTATTAACCATCAGATAAAGGTGAAACCTCTTAAATCATTCTAAAGTCAGTTTTAAGCAGAAACGAGGTGTTAATCTGTGGACTGCGGCTAATGGCCCATGCGCAGTGAAGGCATGGCAGACCAATTTTTAGGAGGGACTGTTCGGGGGGGGGGGTTCCACACATCCCGTTGCTCGGTCGCTCTTCTCTCTCACATCAGTGTCGCCTTGTTTCCAGTTGACCCAACATGCATGTCCTTGCTTATTCTCTGTCTCCAATCAAAACACTGTCTCTACATCTGGAGTTGGTCCTCAGGTGCTGGACTGCCCACTGCTCCTAGTGGTTGGATTGTGTCTCACAGTATTTAGGGTGTGTTAAATGCAGAGGACAAATTTCATTGCATGTATGCATGTATATATGAAAATTCAGTAAGGTATATCTTATATATTATATTCCAATTCTAAGGTGGAACTATGCCAGTATACAAAGGTATGAGGTATCGACAGGCTGAGCGACCATTTCATTTCTAAACGGATGGCTGTATGGGTCCGTGACCATCGTGTGCAATTTCTCTGGTTAACACAAGAGCTGGACATGAACCATTTTCCGGCAGATTTCACTTTTAACAAGAGATTTTGTCAATGGAAAGCCGAGCGGACGCTTCGCGCATCACGATGGATTCGCTACTGGAGCGAGACAAAACCACCTCCGTTTTGGTCTCACACGACGGCTTTGAGATGGCGTTCAGACAGCTGTCGGTGGTTTTTTCCAATCGAAGTGATTATCCGAGAAATTGTGGATGTGCCTGGACATGTCAGAACATGTCCTGTGAGGCTTCATCACGGCGTTGCTTTGCGCCATGTGGCACCGCCGCGACGCGCGAAGCCTCCGCTCCTCTTTCCATGGCAAAAACTCCTGTAACAGTGGAATGTGCCGTTCATTTCCAAACTGGATGCTGTGTTTTATCCGGGATGTCATCTGGCTAGTACAGGAATTGTGAAAAGACGTGGACATCAGCACTTTTTCGGCACACTGAGACAGATGTGCGGAGGAATTCCGTAATAGACCTCGTATATCTAAATATCTAAAAAGAAAGAGTAAAATAGGAGAGTAGAAAAGAGTAGAGTAGAGCCACTTAGGTGCCTGGTCTTGAAAACCAGGGATGGTAGGTTAAAAAGCTTTTTTATCCCATGGGAACTCTCCCTACCCACCCAAGCAGCTCAAGAAAAAGGTATATATAATATAATAAGTAATAAGACATAAGAAGGATAAGACATCACAGGAGAAGATTGCAGTAAAGGTAATTAGTATGTAGACTAGTAGTGAAATCAAATATAGTTAGTAGGCTAAGCTGTAGAAGCAGAAGCTGTGAGTGTACTGGTATCTATCTAAAGTAACTCTGTTAGCATACTATAGGAAAATAAAAAGTATAATCATTATGCTATCAAATGGAAACCTAAGAACTTAGGTACTATATGTTGATGTCTTTGGAGGAACACCTAAACTGATGAATCATTAAAAATCTACACCATGTAAAATAGAACTGTAAATAGTGAAAATGAGCTAGTTATAGTAGAAGAGCTAAATTAGCCGTGAATAAGCCAACCGTACCCAGCAAGCTAACACGATAAACAAAAACGGTAATTAGTGTATAAAGTATAATAACGTAGTTAAACCTACAGTAACGGTATTAACAAATACATATAAAAGAAATGTTGGCAAAAGTATGAATTAATGTGGGTTATCAAACACAAAAGAACCAACTATTTTGTAAGGTATGATGAACGTTGCTAAGGCCGGCTAGATAAGCTAACATTAGCTGTTAAGAATAACTAATTGTACCCCACTCCTCCAATATTTACTTAAATATAATAATATTAAAAAGGGGGAACAAGAAAAAGTAAAGCGTGTAGAAATGTATACGGAGACATAATTACATATATTTGCAGAAAAGAGAAAAACGGCGGCCATTTTAATCACCAAACCTGCAGCTGCCAGCCTTATACATCTTGCTGTTTCTTCTTCTTCTGCTTATATTTCTAACACAGTATTCAGTAGCTTCGCCCTCGTGTGAGAACATGTAATTACACCTGATCATCCCAGTAACCACTTAAAGCGTTAAACATTAAATTGGCATATAAGTGAATGAGGGTGAGGCAGCCTATTAGATAATTAATAGCTAATAGGCTAAGCTATAATTGTAGCAGTATAACTGTAGAAACAAAGGCTCAGATATATCTTATAGGTTTTATTTAAAGTTTACCCTATTTGTTAGGTTATGATTAGCTAATCTAGGTAGAAGAAATTCCATCTTCTACATGTTTTTTTTTTTTAATGGGAACCCCAAACTTAGATATTATTTCTTGATGTCTATTAGAAAATCTTTTGAACTGAAGAACCAATTTGTTATACAGAAACCCTTGTTTAACTAATCTACTAGTAAGTTTATGGTGTCTAGTGGAAAAACATTGGTAATTATCACAGATGCGACCAATTCTGACTAACAGAGGTGTAAACACCGTATGTAGGTTCACTCGGTATGTTACTACTCATACAAGGAAATTTTACAATATGAAAGTTAAAATCATCCCGTTTGATGAAAACAGCTGTTCTAAACTGTCTATCTATAATGCTCAACTCTATATCTAAGTATGAGAGTTTTTCATTGTTTTCTGTAGTCTTTTTTAGTTCTAGTTCTGATGGATAAATATTTTTAATTTCATTCTCAAAATTAGGGTTATTTAAAGTAAGTAGGTCATCAATGTAACGGAAGGTATTATTAAAGGTTTTGGCTGACTTGCTATTAGTTTTAAGTTTATCTTTCATAAATTTGTATTCATAATAGAAAAGGAAAAGGTTAGCTAAAAGTGGAGCACAATCTGTTCCCATAGGTATCCCTATTGTTTGTTTGAAAATTCTGTTGCCAACCTCTATAAAAGATATTGTCTACAAGGAATTCTATATGCTCAATCAATTTTCCTCAGTTATATTATGATACCGTGTTGATGTAGTGTTAGACCAATATGTTGTGCTATCATTTCTAATAACGATATATTTAGAACCTCTAATTCTAAAAGCTTCCCTGACTAGTTCACTGATACTATATATAAGTTGGTCATGTTGGATGTTAGTATACAGGGTGGAAAAATCAAAACTACCAAAATGTGTAGCTACTTTAGTTTTTTTTTTTTTTACTTTTACTATTACTACTAAACTATTAGGATATTGTTGCTGGCTTTATCTGCTGGTACTAAAACAAAATGTCTTTGAAAGTTATTTAGGTATTCTAGGCAAACCTTGTCTGACAGTACATGTTTTTTTTATAAGGATTTTTCTAATACTCGACCTTCCCATTCGTCCAATGTTCTAGTATCTACTTTTTCTTTTTTAGCCCAACGTTTTTTGTAATCCTTAATGTTTTTTTTTTTTTTTTTTTTTTTTTTTTTTTTTTAACTATTATGAGGTTTGTATCCCAGTTAATATTATTTTGTTCTCTAAATGATAGTCCTTTACTAAGTAATTTTCTAAGCTTCCTGTTCTCAATTATTCTGAGATTACCGGTTATTATGTGTCCTGTTGGCTCATATTTGAAATTAGACGAGTCGCAATCACAGCTAAGGTTTGTAGTACCTAATTCAAAGTCTACATTTTTTATGCTTTGTTTGAAATTAAAAACTTCACCAGCTATAGCTTTAGTATATGAATAGCTAATAACGGGGGGGGGTTTATCATTGATGAAATTTGGTATCGTTTTTTCGAATGGTTTGCTATGTAGAATCTGTGATAGTTTGATCATTTCAATGCCTTTGTTGTGAAAAGGAATTTTCAAGAAAGATTTATCATCATCTCTGGTTATTATAGTTTTTTCCATTTTTGTAAACCTAACCTAAAGTTAGCTAAATCTTTTATGACAAGTGGAATATAGTTAGGTAATCTTTGTTCTGAAAGTATAATATTAGCTAAAGCTGTTAGGATGGCAAGTTTTTGTTGAACTGAAAAAAATGTGATAAGTTCATGTACTAACCCAGGTCTATTGTAATTGTTAATTAGTTCTTTTAATCAAAGTTCTAAATCTATCTTTGTAGTTGTATGTTGTCTATTGCACTTACCTGATCGTTTTTTGAACTTACGTTGTTTTTTGATAAAAAATGTCCATATGACAATATTTTCCATATCTTTTTTAGAAACATTACCTAGTTTTTTGACATTGTCATTAAGCCCATACGGATAAATTGTGGCTAGTTCTTTTTCCCAGTATTCCTCCGTTTGTAATAGTTTAGAGGCTAAACGAAAGCATTCACCCTCTTCCAAAAATACTTGTACAATGACAATAAAGGTCCTGCTATATAAAACCCGAATTCCAATGAAGTTGGGACGTTGTGTAAAATGTAAATAAAGACAATACAATAATTTGAAAATCCTCTTCAACCTATTTTCAATTGAATACACCACAAAGACAAGATATTTAATGTTCAAACTGATAGACTTTGATGTTTTTGTGCAAATATTTGCTGATTTTTAAATGGATGCCTGCAACACATTTCATTTTCCTTTTAATTGTAAACCAAATTATGCACTAACACAGAACAAATAAACTACATGGCATCCATAAAGACTGAAAAGACTGTTAAAGCATTTCAAAAACCACAGCTAAAGCTTGTAGAATATTTTGAAAATCATGGTAAAATATCAATAACACACCTTATAGTAAAAAAGTCACATGTGTAAATTCCTGTAAATCCACAGCATCTTTTTTTCCCATGAAAAAGTCTACATTAATAAAAACTCATTTACATTATTGTGCAAATTCATGTACAACCCCAATTCCAATGAAGAGGGATGTTGTGTAAACTGTAAATTAAAACAGAATACAATGATTTGCAAATCCTCTTCGACCTATATTCAATTGAATACACCACAAAGACAAGATATTTAATGTTCAAACTGATAGACTTTGATGTTTTTGCGCAAATATTTGCTCATTTTGAAATGGATGCCTGCAACACATTTCAAAAAGTTGGGACGGGGCAACAAAAGACTGGGAAAGTTGATGAACGCTCAAAGGACACCTAATTGGAAACAGATGAGTGTCATGATTGGGTATGAAAGGAGCATCCCCAAAAGGTTCAGCCGTTCACAAGCAAAGATGGGACGAGGATCAGCACTTTGTGAACAAGAAAAAATAGTCCAACAGTTTAAGAACAATATTTCTCAACGTTCAATTGCAAGGAATTTTGGAATTCCATCATCTACAGTCCATAATATAATCAGAAGATTCAGAGAATCTGGAGAACTTTCTACACGCAAGCGGCAAGGCCAAAAACCAACACTGAATGCCCGTGACCTTCGATCCCTCAGATGGCACTGCATTAAAAACCAACATCATTGTGTAAAGGATCTTACCGCGTGTGCTCAGGAACACTTCAGAAAACCATTGTCAGTTAACACAGTTCGTCAGTGCAAGTTAAAACTCTACCATGCAAAGTGAAAGTCATACATCAACAAAATCCAGAAACACCACCACCTTCTATGGGCCTGAGCTCATTTGAAACGGACAGACGCAAAGTGGAAAAGTGTGCTGTGGTCTGATGAGTCCACATTTCAAATTATTTTTGGAAATCATGGACGTTGTGTCCTCCAAAAAGGGGAAAAGACCATCCAGACTGTTACCAGTGCAAAGTTCAAAAGCCAACATCTGTGATGGTATGGGGGTGTGTTAGTGCCCATGGCATGGGCAACTTACACATCTATGATGGCACCATCAATGCTGAAAGGTACATCCAGGTTTTGGAGCAACACATTCTGTCATCCAAGCAACGACATTTTCAGGGACGTCCCTGCTTATTTCAGCAAGACAAAAATGAGCAAATATTTGCACAAAAACAAAGTTTATCAGTTTGAACATTCAATATCTTGTCTTTGTGATGTATTCAACTGAATACAGGTTGAAGAGGATTTGCAAATCATTGTATTCTGTTTTTATTTACATTTTACACAACATCCCAACTTCATTGGAATTGGGGTTGTAGTATATGAATGCTGCAGCAAAAAAATATTCTGTCAAAGCTGAGCAGCGCATGTTCCACTCTTTCCGCAGTGGCAAACAAGTTTTTGAAGGCTCTGCAGAATCTAAATAACAGATTGTTCCTTGAGGATTGCTCAAAGGAAGAAAGAAAAAAAAAAAAAAAAAAAAACCCTTACTGGCCAACTGCTACAGTGTCCACAAACGTTTTTGCAAAATTCAATTGCTCTGAACGTATGTCTCATATGAACGGTCATTATGCAGTCTGTACTCTACTGTTAATCACTAATTACACTCAAATACCTCCAACCAATGCCAGCAGGTGCCAAAATTCAACAAAGATCAGACTAAAAACTATGGAGACAAGTTTTAGAGTGTTGAACTGTTCCTACTAACCCACCTCCCTGGACCAGCTGACGTGTCATGAAGAGAGCAGTGGAGCCTGTGGAGCAATTGTTGTTAACGTTGATGATGGGGATCCCAGTCAGGCCCAAGCTATGGTAGATGGCCCTCTGTCCACAAGTGGAGTCCCCTGGTCGGATGAAGACAAAAGTGAGTCTGTCATCATTACAAATTGCAAGGGGTTATATGATCACAAGCACCTGGTTGTTTGACAGTCTTGCAAGTATCTGAAATTTACTGTACTTAAGTATGAAAAGTAAATTTCCATATAAAATGTACTTTAAGTACAAGTACTGAGTACTAATATTTATTATGTCAAATTAGTTGTGGACTCTGAAAATGCAGATACTAATGTATACACACTGTGTACAGTCATGGCTGTAATTCATAAATAGACAATACAATTCAAATTTTCTGTCTTTTAAACTTTTTTTATGTCAAACACGGCACTTGCTGCAGGGGTGAAAGGCGGACCCCTCTGCTACGGCTGTAGCGGAGGGGTCCGCTACAAATTGTAAAGCACTTTGAGTGTCTGATGCAGATGGAAAAGCGCTATATAAATGCAGTCCATTTACCATTGACACCAATTTCAACTTGTTATACCTCTGGTTGGGGTATCTCCTTAATTAGAGACCTTTTTTAGCCTCAGCCTCTGCAGTAATTCTGTTAATTGGGCGGTTTCATGCAGATTTCTGTGCTGGGATTTTTAAATGGTTAGAGTTCAAAAATACTTGTGGGTGTCTTTGAAAATAGTGTTGGCAGACACATTATTTATTGTTTTGTTGTCATGCCACAGCGGTGATCATATGTTTAGAAGGTAAAATAATTCATTAAATTGCTAGATTTTTATCATTTAAGTTCCCCAAAAAAAAAAAATTATTTATTTTTACAGTCATAGCACAGCCAGATATTCAGACGTTAGTCTACACTTGGATAAAGTCAGTCTTTCAGACATTTTCTATGACTGTGCTAAAAATGATTAAACTTGTGCTGTTTTATAATAGCATATTGATGTGTCTTTAATGTTTTGATTCTTTCATTTTATCGCTTTCACATTCTATATTGTACTGGCAGAGTAACTAATGCCATGATTCTACACACTCTGATACAGTCAAATACATACAAATAGAAATCTACACAAAGTGTTCTTACCATAGACGTATCCAACACAGGCTTGTTCAATGGCAGAATATGGGATTCCTGCATCTGCCAAGGCCTTTTCGCCTGATTCAAAATATTGACACAGTTATAAGACACTGTGACACATAATATAACATTATCCATTCAGATACAATAGGATTAATATGCACAACATACGTATTCTGTAAAGATAAGTACCTGCTTCCTTGGCCATTTCAGGGTAATCATAGTTCTCTCGTGCTCCAGGCTTATCAAACTGCAAATACAGAAAAGACCAACACTAAGTTTTACTCGTACACAGTATTTCAGTACAGGTAATCAGAATAAAAATAAAATAATATTTTAAAATCAGACTTAACATGTTTCCTAAGTATAATTTGATCAGAGAGAGACATATGCTTTCAGTAACATTTACCATTTCCAGACTTGGCTACATTTTACTCAGAACACAAATACACATAACACGTTCACATATCATGAATGTCTAACACATATTCACCCTATTTTTTTTGTTGTTGTTTTGTTGTTTTTAATTTTAATTAGATAAATGGCTGAAAGGATAATATGAATGGAAGAGACACTTGAAAAGGTAGAATTAAGAATATCTTCTAGGTTTGACTAGTGCAGCAGATAACAGAATATTTACAGAGGAATCCTTCAAATCTGGAAAGAAGCACCAAAATTGGCATAAATGCTCAGACATTACTCTTTTGCAAAAACTGAGTAGCCACTTGAATTTTCAGTAGGTGGCCAGGTAGGGGTCAATTGAAGAATTACACAGGGGTCAAAATTTAAAAGTGTTTCAATCATATTGAAAGCTATACCACATTATTTGTCTGATCACAGCGATACCAAAAAGGTATAGTTTGGACTATCTATGACTAAATGTTATGGAGTTATTGGGTAAAAACAGCAAGAATGGTAACAAAGGTCAGCATTAGTTTGTACACGGGTCAGATGTTAAAGTTGCTCTAAATATTGTAAAATGTGATGCAAATTATTGGTTGAGTTAATAGGGTTTTAAAAAAGGAATAGTTTGTACTATGTGGCATGCTTAGTTATCATGTTACAGGGTAACATATTTCACATGTCATAGAATCCAATGGATGTCGACATTGCTCTACCTTTACTGTGCAGACCAAGCATTCAACACAGTCAAAACTATTTCATTTATTAATCCTATTAGTTCAACCAATAATGTGCACCACTTTTTACCAAAATTGGAGCAACTTTAACTTCTAACCCCTGTACAAAATGAAATTGACCTTTGTCACCATTCTTGTTGTTTTTACCCCATAACATTCAGTCACAGATAGTCCAAACTATACCTTTTTGGTATTGTTGTGATCAGACAAATAATGTGGTATAGCTTTCAATATGATTGGAGCATTTTTAAATTTTGATCCCTGTGTAATTCTTCAATTGACCCCTACCTGGCCGCCTACTGAAAATTCAAGTGGCTACTCAGTTTTTTCAAAAGAGTAATGGCTAAGGAGTATTTGTGCCAACTTTGGTGCTTCTTTCCAGAAATAAACAATTGTTAGTTATTTGCTCCACTAGACAGGACACATGCAGAACAGGGACACAGCATAGCTTTAAGATCCGCATTTATATACAATAAAACATACTGCGTGAACTATTCATCAGTCTCAACGTGATCTTAAACTATACACTGTACAGTAACGATACTGAGAATTGATTTCTGCCCATTTGTTTATTTGGAGGATTATTCAAATGTTACAACAAATTTTCATGAAAATTGTCATTGAGGTGAAGTATGGATTTTACTAGACCAGATATTCTCAAAAAGTGATCTGTGGCTCACTGGTGGTCAATGAGCAACCCCTAGTAATCCATGACAATACCGATTAGTGATCCCCTGCCGTCTGGCACATGGCAACCGCGGATTAATTCCAAAGTTGACATAAGTATAATTTTGCATCATGTGACCTCTTTTTAAAGTGATATCTGTGATAATTTTGATGCAGTCACAGTAATAATCGAACTGTGAGAGGAGGGGCTGCAGCTCAGCATGCACGCCGTTCACTTATGAACACAGCCTGTTAAAAGCAGCATTGTGCTCCGTTCGAGAGACATACAGAAAGAATCTCTCGAATTCAAAAGAGTTGAGGAAAAGGACTCCATCAATGTGGTTTCGGTTAAGACTGTCAGCAGAAAAATACAGCTGTGCTGCAGGCAGTCTGTAAAAACCAGGCTAAACACAGCCTCGTGCTTGGCTACACACAGCAGGTTCCTCACACGTCTTGATCCCAAAACTGACAGAACCACTCAAAAATAGAGAAAATGAGTATGAAGTGTCCATCATCTAACCCTGTATGGTCTTGAGCTCACTGCACCGAGCGATGAGCTAGTAGCACGTGTTCAGCCAAGCTGGCATAAAGTCTGCAACCCAACGAGAACCATATTCCCGAGTTTTTGCGATAAGGCATCAGAGGGATAGTTTCAAACTGGGTCAAAAGCGATTCAAGTAGCAGGAGGCCATTTGTGAAGTTGGGTGACAGTTCATCTTCATGCTTAGACATCAGTTGTGGTGTCCCCCAGGGGTCAGTGTTGGGGCTGAAATTTTTCTTATCTTATAATCTTATATAGTGCATCTGGAAAGTATTCACAGTGCTTTTAATGTTACAGCTTTATTCCAAAATGTAGTAAATTCTTTTTTTCCCTTCAAAATTCTACCCACAATGACAACATGAAAAAAGTTTTTTGAAATGTTTGCAAATTTGTTAAAAATAAAATACTAAGAAATCACATGTACATTAGTACAGACAATGTGCGCTAATGTCACATGCAACACGCGGTTTTGTGTACACAGCCACATTGGACAGCAACCTCCGTGTACACCTCAGCACAGCCGATACTGGATCGTTAATGGACGGCCAAGCTAATTTGTCTGATGTAGCAAAGGCACTCAATCCTGAACGTCGCAAGAGGTATTTAGAGAAAATACAGAGAATCAATGTGGGTCCCTATGATATTTCCCTCAAGAAGTTCACCAGTTTTATCAATTTTGAGCAAACGCCAAACATTGTCGACTACTTCATCAACACTCCATCACCCTACACAGGAGAAGCCCTGAACTGGTCATGAATATTGCGCAACCCATTTGAAAACTCTGCGTGTCAATGCGTGCCACTGCACGCAGGGCATCAGAACCTGACATTAGATTATGACAAGATGTTACATCTATAATAAACATAACCTTACTGATGCAATCTCTAACTCATAAGAAGGAAGGAAAATGCAACTGTTTCACCACTCCATTACAATATAAATAAAATATTATAAATAATTACCTTGGAGACAACATTCCAAAAGCGTTCTGCGCCACAGACATGCACAAATGTCAGCTGTAGATAATTTATCTGTGATTCTGAGAGCGATGAGAGAATGGTTTCATCAGCCAAGTTCTAAGAGCAAATGGGTCATCTACAAATGGGTCGACTACAAAATGATATGGCACAGGCTTTATTTTATACAAGGTCTGTTAGAAAGGTATCGGACCTTTTTATTTTTTGCAAAAACCTGATGGATTTGAATCACGTGTGCTTGCATGAGCTAACCTTGAACCTTCGTGCGCATGCGTGAACTTTTTCATGCCTGTCGATTGCGTCATTTGCTGCCAAGCAGCCTTTGTGTGAGGATGTGTGTAGTCTCTCGGCGGATTTTCATTGCAAGGAAAATGGTGGAACGACTGGTGCAGCACTGCATCAAATTTTGCCAGAAACTGGGTGACAGCCAGGTGGAAACCATTCGGAAGATTCAGATGGCTTTCGGTGACGATGCTATGGGCATCACACAGATTAAGGAGTGGTACAACCGGTTTAAAGACGTCCGCACAACGGTGGAGAACGAGCCGCGCTCCGGGCGGCCATCAACATGCTGAAATGACCAGATCATTTCCCAAGTGAATGCTGTGGTGATGCGGGACCGTCGTGTGACTATCCAAGAAATTGCGGAAGAGGTGGACATCAGCACTTTTTCCGCACATTCCACTGTGACAGAAGATTTGGCCATGAAAAGAGTGGCGGTGAAATTCGTGCCGAAGCTGACGGCAGAGCAAAAGCACCTTCGTGTTGAAGTCTCACAGGACATGCTGGACTCCGAAAAATGATGCCCACCTCTTCCACAATTTCTCGGATAATTACACGACTGAAAAGCCACCGAAAGCCGTCTGAATCTTCCGAATGGTTTCCACCTGGCTGTCGCCCAGTTTCTGGTAAAATTTGATTCAGTGACGCTGCTCCAGTCGTTCCGCCATTTTCCTTGCAATGAAAATCCACCGAGAGCACAACACACATCCTCACACAAAGGCTTCTTGGCAGCAACTGACGCAATCGACAGGTGTGAAAAAGTTCACACATGCGCACGAAGGTTCAAGGTTGGCACATGCAAGCACAAGTTATTCAAATCTATCAGGTTTTTGCAAAAAATAAAAAGGTCTGATACTTTTCTAACAGACCTCGTATAGCATGACATCAAGTGGGACGCATCGGCACGACGAATACGAGGCATCGTGATGACATCACGTGCCGGAGTCATTCCGTGCAGGGCCATATTGGTAGTAGGGATGCAGCGATCAACATATTTTCACTTTGAACTCTCTCTCAATTTTCAATTTCAGTGGAGCTTTATTGACATGGAAAACATATGTTTACGCTGTCAAAGCAAATGTTAGAGTAAAAATTAAGTCCTTTCTCTCCCTCTCCGTCTCTCCCAATATAATTTCAATTTAAAACATATGTTTACATTGCCAAAGCAGGTGTTAGAGCAAAGAAAATTAATATTAAAATTAAGTACTCTCCCGTCTCTCCCAATACAATTTCAATTTAAAACATATGTTTACATTGCCAAAGCAGGTGTTAGAGCAAAGAAAATTAATATTAAAATTAAGTACTCTCCCTCTCTCCCTTTTCACATGCAGTGTCACTCTCTATGACTCTCTCCCTCTCTCTTCCTGTTTCCCTGAAGAGCAACTTTGGAACTTTTTGGAAGCACAAAGCCTTTCAACTGTAAAATAAACCATAAATTTCTAAATGTATCATCAGCTACGTGCCCTAGAGAAACTCTGGATTAATACTGAAGGATTTTGATGGTGTTTTTTTTTTGTTTTTTTTTGCCATTCAGCAGATAGAAAGCCTGTTCAGCTGCGCTCTGACCTGCCATTTCATACCGTTTCACAGCCTCGGGACGCTGAAGCGACTGATTTTTCAGCACACATTTTCAGAAACAATTTAGTTAATTTTTCATAAAATCCGTGCTCGGCGGCACAGCTCATTTGAACCCGAGACCCGGGCAGATGTTTTCCGGCACCTGTGGCTAGAACACTGGTCCTCAACTGCAGAAGAGACCTACCTCAAACAGCTTAGCTTCAGTTCAGAAACCTCCTCCTCCCCCCTCATGCTCAGCAGCAAACAGAGCAGAGAGCAAGCAGCACTTGAGAGGTTTCACAGACGTGGCTTCTCTCCGGTATCGGAAAACGCCGCAGTTGTATTGGAAATTTCCGATACTTGAATTACGTTGGTATTGGAAGCAGATACAATCATTGGATTGGATCAGACCCATTGTTAATTGGTAGACAGAAAACTCTTATTCAGCCACTGACTGTGCGTAATATTTGAAGATGTCACCGTTCAAAAGCGTGCACTCGGTGATCCATCACACTCTGACAGATCAGCTCAGCACTGTGCATAAAACCCATCAACACATCACATCCAGGCAGATGACAATCCGCTTTCAAGCTTTTCACTTTCCAAGCATTAGCCTCAAGGATCGGATGTGATTTGGCTCAGAAGTGTCCAGTACCACCTTCTGTATTTTTTTTTCTTTCTTTTTCCTGTGGTTTCCTCTGTGCAGCTCCATATTTAAGCGATAAGCTGTGACTGAAGTTATTATGAGGGCTGCAAACTAAATCTGATTTTCAGTTCATTCTTTTGAAATCAAACAGTTTAACATTCCTAAAGATGAGCATTTACGCAGAATGCGAGCGCACAAAAGAGTAATTTTGCAGACAACAGATGTACACAACATGAAAAGTTGGGCTCACTGATAGTCAAAGTGACTATAAGCCACAGAAGAAATAAAGCCAGTGAGAAAAAGTGCAGAGGTGACTGTCCAGGAATCCATGGTTTGGTTCTAACTGGTCTGGTGGCTTTCAGGTGAACTGCAGCCTGGCGCACGGATGAGCACACTGGCCAGACTGTACAAGAGTGTCTTTTTTGGACCGCGTTTAAAAAGTCTATCAACTTCAAGGTACGCCCTGCTGCTTCACTGCACTCACCCCACAAAGACAGGACCAGACAGTAGAAAGAGCACAGAACATCAACATCTGCAGCAACACAGTGATCATCGCATTCCCTTACATGACCACTGATAAAATAATTGTATGCCTCCAAAAACTTGAAAGCCTTCATGGTCATCATCTCCCAGATTAAATTTCTCACAATATCGCTTTCGATCTTCGGGATCAAGAGTTGACAAGTAGTTTGAAGTCATCTTCCCGTTTTCTCACTGCACCTGTTTGGAGTTTGGCATTTTCTGTCCACCAGTCTGTGCGCATGCATGGGAAAGTCATAAGTAAACAATAGCAGCTTCTCTCATATTGCACAGCAGTGCAGGGATCAAATTTGTGCAAGTGTCAAGGTGGCTTAAATCTGAGTCGATGTGAATTCTGTGCAACATGTCCATTAAACTTACAATTGCGGGCTTGTTTCTTTCATAAGATCTGACATGTATTAACTCACCCCAGTCTCCCCTACATTATGCAGAAGTAGATGAACCTTCACACACTTTGTTTGCCCTGAACTATGGACTTCAGTGTTGGATTGGGAAACAACTACTTAACCCAAAACTCTGCAAGCTACAATAATAAAATTAACTTAAGATTTTTGGTGTCTTTCGTATAATTTTTTTTTTATTTACACAAATATAAACAATACAGGCTAATAAAACAAATACAACATAAAACACAGAACAAGAGGCCAGCTCGAGGTGTGCAAACAGATAAATGCATTAAAAATAAAGAGGTTACATAAAGGTGGACATAAGACATTGTTTTGGTTTTAGCGGCTGTTTTGTTAGTGCAGTGTTTCAAGGTCCCCAAATATGATTTCAAATAAGCCAAGAAAACAATGAAATTGGGTTTTTGATTAAAAAATTTGCTGGTGTGTATATGAAATTTGGCTAAAATAATAATAAGGTTGATCAGATATGTTTTTTAGCAGGGGTTACGTCATTAAAGTATAACACAAATTCCACTTTAAGTCTTTTGTAGAATCACTTAGCTAGCAAAGATGAATGTGACGTCCGTGGAGTTAGCTTAGAACCACAACTGACAAAAAAAGGTAGTTCTTGTCGCCTCTCAAACTGAAAGGCTAAAACAACTAAATGTTACCTTTGTCATGCCCACGCCGATGACAAACACTCTGTTCTTCCGTGCTGGTGCCATGTCCGCTCGCTTTCAGCTCCACAGACAAACAGCTGAGATTCTGTGTGTGCGCGTCCGCGTGAGGCTGCTCAGCCGCACGCACAGCGTCACAAAGATCATCTCTGCTGCTCAAGATGAACCACTTACTGGAGTAACAAAAACCCGCCCAGGAGCAGACTTTTAACAGGAACTTTCCGTTCTGGAAATAACCACACTAACCACTTGGCCATGCCTTGGCCTTGAAAAGAACACCTAGTTCACTGTGGAGATTTCTACACAAAGATGAATCGGCTGCGATGATGTGCGAGAACTGGCAACTGTGTTCAAGAAGCAGCACATGTAGAAAATATCTCCAGAAAGTCAAGTTGTTCTCTAATGATTTAATAGTATCAGTTTAGGGGGCAACACAGTGCATTAGTGGTTAGCAATGCTGCCTTACAGCAAGAAGGTCATGGGATTGATTCCCAACTGCTGCCTCCCCATGTTTGTTTGGGTTCCCTATGGGTGCTCCACCTTACTCCCACATCCAAAGACATGCAGGTGGACTTTAAACTGTCCATAGGTGTGCGCATGGGTGTGAATGTGTTTGTTTATCTATATGTGGCCCTGTAACAGACTGGCATCCTGTCCAGGGTGTACCCTGCCTCCCACTATATGACTGCTGGGATAGGCTCCAGCCCCCCACGCCTAGGGATGGGCAACAAAGCCTTGTGAGGCTTTTGGATCTTCTTCCTGATTGTATCACAAATAGGTTCAAGGCATAAAAGCATCAGGTACAACTGGCGTCATCTGGTGGTTTGCTGAAATTACAACAGGAAAAAAAACAAACAAAAAAAAACAACCTAACAGTATTGACACATCTGTAGAAATGCAACTTATCTCAACTTGAGAATAAAATGTTAGAACGGGGAGAATTCATTGTCTTACTTGATTATTAAAGAAACTGAATATGTTTACCCAATTGTTTTTTGTCTATCATGTCTTTTATGTATACTAATTGCAGAAAGAAGGCAATTTCTCTACCTACTTGTATCTCTACTGGTGGTTGGTTCTCACTGCGGTATTGTATCACTTCCTGTTCCGGAGCACAGCGGTGTTTTGCTGTATCTGTTAGCTGTTTAATCTGCGCAGTTAGATTGATCTAGTTAACTAGATAACGATTTGTTTCAGAGTGTAATCTTCACGTGCCTTAACTAAAGCACTCCCTCTGCTGAATCACCTCTAAATTATTTACACATTATTCACTTTGTGTGTCTTTAGGAATCCGCTAGCTTAGCGCAGCTACTAGCTCTTAGCCGGTTTAGCATGGCGGCTTCTCCTGTCTCTCCTGCACTTTTCTGCTCTGGGTGTGAAATGTTTAGTTATTCCTCGGCCTCCTTAATCAGTAACGGTACTTGTAATAAGTGTAGCTTATTCGTAGCTTTGGAGGCCAGGATGGGCGAATTGGAGACTCGGCTCCGCACCTTGAAAAATCCTACAGCTAGCCAGGCCCCTGTAGTCGGTGCGGACCAAGGTAGCTTAGCCGCCGTTAGTTCCCCTCCAGCAGATCCCGAGCAGCCGGGAAAGCAGGCCGACTGGGTGACTGTGAGGAGGAAGCGTAGTTCTAAACAGAAGCCCCGTGTACACCGCCAACCCGTTCACATCTCTAACCGTTTTTCCCCACTCGGCAACACACCCGCCGAGGAACAAACTCTGGTTATTGGGGACTCTGTTTTGAGAAATGTGAAGTTAGCGACACCAGCAACCATAGTCAATTGTCTTCCGGGGGCCAGAGCAGGCGACATTGAAGGAAATTTGAAACTGCTGGCTAAGGCTAAGCGTAAATTTGGTAAGATTGTAATTCACGTCGGCAGTAATGACACCCGGTTACGCCAATCGGAGGTCACTAAAATTAATATTGAATCGGTGTGTAACTTTGCAAAAACAATGTCGGACTCTGTAGTTTTCTCTGGGCCCCTCCCCAATCGGACCGGGAGTGACATGTTTAGCCGCATGTTCTCCTTGAATTGCTGGCTGTCTGAGTGGTGTCCAAAAAATGAGGTGGGCTTCATAGATAATTGGCAAAGCTTCTGGGGAAAACCTAGTCTTGTTAGGGGAGACGGCATCCATCCCACTTTGGATGGAGCAGCTCTCATTTCTAGAAATCTGGCCAATTTTCTTAAATCCTCCAATCCAGGGTTGGGACCAGGAAGCAGAGTTGTAGTCTTACACACCTCTCTGCAGCTTCTCTCCCCCTGCCATCCCCTCATTACCCCATCCCAGTAGAGACGGTGCCTGCTCCCAGACTACCAATAACCAGCAAAAATCTATTTAAGCATAAAAATTCAAAAAGAAAAAATAATATAGCACCTTCAACTGCACCACAGACTAAAACAGTTAAATGTGGTCTATTAAACATTAGATCTCTCTCTTCTAAGTCCCTGTTAGTAAATGATATAATAATTGATCAACATATTGATTTATTTTGCCTTACAGAAACCTGGTTACAGCAGGATGAATATGTTAGTTTAAATGAGTCAACACCCCCGAGTCACACTAACTGCCAGAATGCTCGTAGCACGGGCCGAGGCGGAGGATTAGCAGCAATCTTCCACTCCAGCTTATTAATTAATCAAAAACCCAGACAGAGCTTTAATTCATTTGAAAGCTTGTCTCTTAGTCTTGTCCATCCAAATTGGAAGCCCCAAAAACCAGTTTTATTTGTTGTTATCTATCGTCCACCTGGTCGTTACTGTGAGTTTCTCTGTGAATTTTTGGACCTTTTGTCTGACTTAGTGCTTAGCTCAGATAATTATAGTGGGCGATTTTAACATCCACACAGATGCTGAGAATGACAGCCTCAACACTGCATTTAATCTATTGTTAGACTCGATTGGCTTTGCTCGAAATGTAAATGAGTCCACCCACCACTTTATTCATACCTTAGATCTTGTTCTGACTTATGGTATGGAAACTGAAGACTTAACAGTATTCCCTGAAAACCCCCTTCTGTCTGATCATTTCTTAATAACATTTACATTTACTCTGATGGACTACCCAGCAGTGGGGAATAAGTTTCATTACAGTAGAAGTCTTTCAGAAAGCGCTGTAACTAGGTTTAAGGATATGATTCCTTCTTTATGTTCTCCAATGCCATATACCAACACAGGGCAGAGTAGCTACCTAAACTCTGTGAGTGAGATAGATTATCTCGTCAATGGTTTTATATCCTCATTGAGGACAACTTTGGATGCTGTAGCTCCTCTGAAAAAGAGAGCCTTAAATCAGAAGTGCCTGACTCCGTGGTATAACTCACAAACTCGCAGCTTAAAGCAGATAACCCGTAAGTTGGAGAGGAAATGGCATCTCATTAATTTAGAAGATCTTCACTTAGCCTGGAAAAAGAGTCTGTTGCTCTATAAAAAAGCCCTCCGTAAAGCTATGACATCTTACTACTCATCACTAATTGAAGAAAATAAGAACAACCCCAGGTTTCTTTTCAGCACTGTAGCCAGGCTGACAAAGAGTCAGAGCTCTATTGAGCCGAGTATTCCTTTAACTTTAACTAGTAATGACTTCATGACTTTCTTTGCTAATAAAATTTTAACTATTAGAGAAAAAATTACTCATAACCATCCCAAAGACATATCGTTCTCTTTGGCTGCTTTCAGTGATGCCGGTATTTGGTTAGACTCTTTCTCTCCGATTGTTCTGTCTGAGTTATTTTCATTAGTTACTTCCTCCAAACCATCAACATGTCTATTAGACCCCATTCCTACCAGGCTGCTCAAGGAAGCCCTACCATTAATTAATGCTTCGATCTTAAATATGATCAATCTGTCTTTATTAGTTGGCTATGTACCACAGGCTTTTAAAGTGGCAGTAATTAAACCATTACTTAAAAAGCCATCACTTGACCCAGCTATCTTAGCTAATTATCACTCAGAAAAACAATTCCTGTCAAATGCAGGAATAATTGGCCTATAATTAGCTAATTATAGGCCAATCTCCAACCTTCCTTTTCTCTCAAAAATTCTTGAAAGGGTAGTTGTAAAACAGCTAACTGATCATCTGCAGAGGAATGGTCTATTTGAAGAGTTTCAGTCAGGTTTTAGAATTCATCATAGTACAGAAACAGCATTAGTGAAGGTTACAAATGATCTTCTTATGGCCTCAGACAGTGGACTCATCTCTGTGCTTGTTCTGTTAGACCTCAGTGCTGCTTTTGACACTGTTGACCATAAAATTTTATTACAGAGATTAGAGCATGCCATAGGTATTAAAGGCAGTGCGCTGCGGTGGTTTGAATCATATTTATCTAATAGATTACAATTTGTTCATGTAAATGGGGAATCTTCTTCACAGACTAAGATTAGTTATGGAGTTCCACAAGGTTCTGTGCTAGGACCAATTTTATTCACTTAGGCAGTATTATTAGACAGCATTGCTTAAATTTTCATTGTTAAGCAGCTGATACCCAGCTTTATCTATCCATGAAGCCAGAGGACACACACCAATTAACTAAACTGCAGGATTGTCTTACAGACATAAAGACATGGATGACCTCTAATTTCCTGCTTCTCAGATAAAACTGAAGTTATTGTACTTGGCCCCACAAATCTTAGAAACATGGTGTCTAACCAGATCCTTACTCTGGATGGCATTACCCTGACCTCTAGTAATACTGTGAGAAATCTTGGAGTCATTTTTGATCAGGATATGTCATTCAATGCACATATTAAACAAATATGTAGGACTACTTTTTTGCATTTGTGCAATATCTCTAAAATTAGAAAGGTCTTGTCTCAGAATGATGCTGAAAAACTAATTCATGCATTTATTTCCTCTAGGCTGGACTATTGTAATTCATTATTATCAGGTTGTCCTAAAAGTTCCCTGAAAAGCCTTCAGTTAATTCAAAATGCTGCAGCTAGAGTACTGACGGGGACTAGGAGAGCATATTTCACCCATATTGGCCTCTCTTCATTGGCTTCCTGTTAATTCTAGAATAGAATTTAAAATTTTTCTTCTTACTTATAAGGTTTTGAATAATCAGGTCCCATCTTATCTTAGGGACCTCATAGTACCATATCACCCCAATAGAGCACTTCGCTCTCAGACTGCAGGCTTACTTGTAGTTCCTAGGGTTTGTACGAGTAGAATGGAAGGCAGAGCCTTCAGCTTTCAGGCTCCTCTCCTCTGGAACCAGCTCCCAATTCGGATCAGGGAGACAGACACCCTCTCTACTTTTAAGATTAGGCTTAAAACTTTGCTTTTTGCTAAAGCTTATAGTTAGGGCTGGATCGGGTGACCCTGAACCATCCCTTAGCTATGCTGCTATAGACTTAGACTGCTGGGGGGTTCCCATGATGCACTGAGTGTTTCTTTCTCTTTTTGCTCTGTATGCACCACTCTGCATTTAATCATTAGTGATTGATCTCTGCTCCCCTCCACAGCATGTCTTTTTCCTGATTCTCTCCCTCAGCCCCAACCAGTCCCAGCAGAAGACTGCCCCTCCCTGAGCCTGGTTCTGCTGGAGGTTTATTCCTGTTAAAAGGGAGTTTTTCCTTCCCACTGTCGCCAAGTGCTTGCTCACAGGGGGTCGTTTTGACAGTTGGGGTTTTTACGTAATTATTGTATGGCTTTGCCTTACAATATAAAGCGCCTTGGGGCAACTGTTTGTTGTGATTTGGCGCTATATAAATAAAATTGATTTGATAGCCTAGAAATAGCCTATAGTTTAGGGCTGAAACTATAGCTGACAAACTTCACACACAGTGTTGTCATGATGGGAATGAGTTCAGGGTGGGGAGTGCACTTTTAGCCAATGGGCTGGAGTAAGCGGTTGAAGACAAGTATCAGTGTAGATAAAGCTGGAAAGGGGGCAAGGTCCCAGGTTTGCCTCTGATTTGCTGCTTTCTGTGTGGAGTTTGCATTTTCTTCCTGTGATTGAGTGGGTTCCCTCTGGGTGTGTCACATTACCCCCCACTTCCACAGACATGGCACTGCTGACTCTACACTGACAGCAGGTGTTGAGTGTGCCTCTCACCCGATGACTACTGGGACAGGCTCCAGCCTACGTAATGTCAAATGTATTGTTGCACTTTTATTCTGCACTGATCCAGATCACCAAGCACAGACATGACGCAAACTGTCTAACAGTTGAATTTAACCTCCAGCCATTTCTGGCCCAGTTTAATTAAACTCTGGTTGCTTTTCTACCTGATCTAGTTTTACAAATTAAAAACACATGCCCTTTCTGGGTCAGATAGGAGCACTATAGATTAATTTTGGTTGAGTTCCAAACTTTGATTTGTGTTCTTTACTAAATGAATGCAGCATCTCTTCAGCCTTCCAAAAGGCAACATCAGCAGTCGAGGTCGCATAAGTGCCCCGGGTCGATAGTAACTTAAGAAGTGAGAGCCCTTGGACTCCTTGTCACTTTTTAATGTGAAGTCAACAGATTCAATTCAATTACAAATGGAGGACCTCCATAACCAGACAACTTATTTATTTTTGCACTGACTGCATTTCTCAGTAAAATCTATGGCGACATTCACATTCCTGACTGAGTGAAAGGACCTAAATCTGGACATGCAGCTTCTGAGTATCATGAATATCAATCAATCAATCAATTTTTTTTATATAGCGCCAAATCACAACAAACAGTTGCCCCAAGGCGCTTTATATTGTAAGGCAAGGCCATACAATAATTATGTAAAACCCCAACGGTCAAAACGAGCCCCTGTGAGCAAGCACTTGGCTACAGTGGGAAGGAAAAACTCCCTTTTAACAGGAAGAAACCTCCAGCAGAACCAGGCTCAGGGAGGGGCAGTCTTCTGCTGGGACTGGTTGGGGCTGAGGGAGAGAACCAGGAAAAAGACATGCTGTGGAGGGGAGCAGAGATCGATCACTAATGATTAAATGCAGAGTGGTGCATACAGAGCAAAAAGAGAAAGAAACAGTGCATCATGGGAACCCCCCAGCAGTCTACGTCTATAGCAGCATAACTAAGGGATGGTTCAGGGTCACCTGATCCAGCCCTAACTATAAGCTTTAGCAAAAAGGAAAGTTTTAAGCCTAATCTTAAAAGTAGAGAGGGTGTCTGTCTCCCTGATCTGAATTGGGAGCTGGTTCCACAGGAGAGGAGCCTGAAAGCTGAAGGCTCTGCCTCCCATTCTACTCTTACAAACCCTAGGAACTACAAGTAAGCCTGCAGTCTGAGAGCGAAGCGCTCTATTGGGGTGATATGGTACTACGAGGTCCCTAAGATAAGATGGGACCTGATTATTCAAAACCTTATAAGTAAGAAGAAGAATTTTAAATTCTATTCTAGAATTAACAGGAAGCCAATGAAGAGAGGCCAATATGGGTGAGATATGCTCTCTCCTTCTAGTCCCCGTCAGTACTCTAGCTGCAGCATTTTGAATTAACTGAAGGCTTTTTAGGGAACTTTTAGGACAACCTGATAATAATGAATTACAATAGTCCAGCCTAGAGGAAATAAATGTATGAATTAGTTTTTCAGCATCACTCTGAGACAAGACCTTTCTGATTTTAGAGATATTGCGTAAATGCAAAAAAGCAGTCCTACATATTTGTTTAATATGCGCTTTGAATGACATATCCTGATCAAAAATGACTCCACGATTTCTCACAGTATTACTAGAGGTCAGGGTAATGCCATCCAGAGTAAGGATCTGGTTAGACACCATGTTTCTAAGATTTGTGGGGCCAAGTACAATAACTTCAGTTTTATCTGAGTTTAAAAGCAGGAAATTAGAGGTCATCCATGTCTTTATGTCTGTAAGACAATCCTGCAGTTTAGCTAATTGGTGTGTGTCCTCTGGCTTCATGGATAGATAAAGCTGGGTATCATCTGCGTAACAATGAAAATTTAAGCAATACCGTCTAATAATACTGCCTAAGGGAAGCATGTATAAAGTGAATAAAATTGGTCCTAGCACAGAACCTTGTGGAACTCCATAATTAACTTTAGTCTGTGAAGAAGATTCCCCATTTACATGAACAAATTGTAATCTATTAGACAAATATGATTCAAACCACCGCAGCGCAGTGCCTTTAATACCTATGGCATGCTCTAATCTCTGTAATAAAATTTTATGGCCAACAGTATCAAAAGCAGCACTGAGGTCTAACAGAACAAGCACAGAGATGAGTCCACTGTCCGAGGCCATAAGAAGATCATTTGTAACCTTCACTAATGCTGTTTCTGTACTATGATGAATTCTAAAACCTGACTGAAACTCTTCAAATAGACCATTCCTCTGCAGATGATCAGTTAGCTGTTTTACAACTAACCTTTCAAGAATTTTTGAGAGAAAAGGAAGGTTGGAGATTGGCCTATAATTAGCTAAGATAGCTGGGTCAAGTGATGGCTTTTTAAGTAATGGTTTAATTACTGCCACCTTAAAAGCCTGTGGTACATAGCCAACTAACAAAGATAGATTGATCATATTTAAGATCGAAGCATTAAATAATGGTAGGGCTTCCTTGAGCAGCCTGGTAGAAATGGGGTCTAATAAACATGTTGATGGTTTGGATGAAGTAACTAATGAAAATAACTCAGACAGAACAATCGGAGAGAAAGAGTCTAACCAAATACCGGCATCACTGAAAGCAGCCAAAGATAACGATACGTCTTTGGGATGGTTATGAGTAATTTTTTCTCTAATAGTTAAAATTTTGTTAGCAAAGAAAGTCATGAAGTCATTACTAGTTAAAGTTAATGGAATACTCAGCTCAATAGAGCTCTGACTCTGTCAGCCTGGCTACAGTGCTGAAAAGAAACCTGGGGTTGTTCTTATTTTCTTCAATTAGTGATGAGTAGAAAGATGTCCTAGCTTTACGGAGGGCTTTTTTATAGAGCAACAGACTCTTTTTCCAGGCTAAGTGAAGATCTTCTAAATTAGTGAGACGCCATTTCCTCTCCAACTTACGGGTTATCTGCTTTAAGCTACGAGTTTGTGAGTTATACCACGGAGTCAGACACTTCTGATTTAAAGCTCTCTTTTTCAGAGGAGCTACAGCATCCAAAGTTGTCTTCAATGAGGATGTAAAACTACTGACGAGATACTCAATCTCCCTTACAGAGTTTAGGTAGCTACTCTGCACTGTGTTGGTATATGGCATTAGAGAACATAAAGAAGGAATCATATCCTTAAACCTAGTTACAGCGCTTTCTGAAAGACTTCTAGTGTAATGAAACTTATTCCCCACTGCTGGGTAGTCCATCAGAGTAAATGTAAATGTTATTAAGAAATGATCAGACAGAAGGGAGTTTTCAGGGAATACTGTTAAGTCTTCTATTTCCATACCATAAGTCAGAACAAGATCTAAGATATGATTAAAGTGGTGGGTGGACTCATTTACTTTTTGAGCAAAGCCAATAGAGTCTAACAATAGATTAAATGCAGTGTTGAGGCTGTCATTCTCAGCATCTGTGTGGATGTTAAAATCGCCCACTATAATTATCTTATCTGAGCTAAGCACTAAGTCAGACAAAAGGTCTGAAAATTCACAGAGAAACTCACAGTAACGACCAGGTGGACGATAGATAATAACAAATAAAACAGGTTTTTGGGACTTCCAATTTGGATGGACAAGACTAAGAGACAAGCTTTCAAATGAATTAAAGCTCTGTCTGGGTTTTTGATTAATTAATAAGCTGGAATGGAAGATTGCTGCTAATCCTCCGTCCCGGCCCGTGCTACGAGCATTCTGACAGTTAGTGTGACTCGGGGGTGTTGACTCATTTAAACTAACATATTCATCCTGCTGTAACCAGGTTTCTGTAAGGCAGAATAAATCAATATGTTGATCAATTATTATATCATTTACTAACAGGGACTTAGAAGAGAGAGACCTAATGTTTAACAGACCACATTTAACTGTTTTAGTCTGTGGTGCAGTTGAAGGTGCTATATTATTTTTTCTTTTTGAATTTTCATGCTTAAATAGATTTTTGCTGGTTATTGGTAGTCTGGGAGCAGGCACCGTCTCTACGGGGATGGGGTAATGAGGGGATGGCAGGGGGAGAGAAGCTGCAGAGAGGTGTGTAAGACTACAACTCTGCTTCCTGGTCCCAACCCTGGATAGTCACGGTTTGGAGGATTTAAGAAAATTGGCCAGATTTCTAGAAATGAGAGCTGCTCCATCCAAAGTGGGATGGATGCCGTCTCTCCTAACAAGACCAGGTTTTCCCCAGAAGCTTTGCCAATTATCTATGAAGCCCACCTCATTTTTTGGACACCACTCAGACAGCCAGCAATTCAAGGAGAACATGCGGCTAAACATGTCACTCCCGGTCAGATTGGGGAGGGGCCCAGAGAAAACTACAGAGTCCGACATTGTTTTTGCAAAGTTACACACCGATTTAATGTTAATTTTAGTGACCTCCGATTGGCGTAACCGGGTGTCATTACTGCCGACGTGAATTACAATCTTACCAAATTTACGCTTAGCCTTAGCCAGCAGTTTCAAATTTCCTTCAATGTCGCCTGCTCTGGCCCCCGGAAGACAATTGACTATGGTTGCTGGTGTCGCTAACTTCACATTTCTCAAAACAGAGTCGCCAATAACCAGAGTTTGATCCTCGGTGGGTGTGTCGTCGAGTGGGGAAAAACGGTTAGAGATGTGAACGGGTTGGCGGTGTACACGGGGCTTCTGTTTAGGGCTACGCTTCCTCCTCACAGTCACCCAGTCGGCCTGCTTTCCCGGCTGCTCGGGATCTGCCAGGGGGGAACTAACGGCGGCTAAGCTACCTTGGTCCGCACCGACTACAGGGGCCTGGCTAGCTGTAGAATTTTCCACGGTGCGGAGCCGAGTCTCCAATTCGCCCAGCCTGGCCTCCAAAGCTACACTTATTACAAGTACCGTTACTGCTAAAGGAGGCCGAGGAATAACTAAATATTTTACACCCAGAGCAGAAAAGTGCGGGAGAGACAGGAGAAGCCGCCATGCTAAATCGGCTAAGAGCTGGTAGCTACGCTAAACTAGCGGATTCCTAAAAACACGCAAAGTGAATAATGTGTAAATAATTTAGAGGTGATTCAGCAGAAGGAGTGCTTTAGTTAAGGCACGTAAAGATTACACTGGGAAACAAATCGTAATCTAGATAACTAGATCAATCTAACTGCGCAGATTAAACAGCTAACAGATACAGAAAAACACCGCTGTGCTCCAGAACAGGAATATGTACTTTCCATCAGGCTTTCACTAGAAACAGAATGTCTGCTGCCATCCTCAGCAGTGGCAGACATAGTTTATCTCCCGTATTAAAGACAAAAAAAAAAGTAAGACAGTAGAGTTAGCTAAATGAATGCTGCTTTGCTAACATCCCATCTAAAGGCACTCGCAAACACAAAGAAACACCTTAAACAATACATTTTACTGTTAATTTATTTGCCGTACATTTAACCGATCCACAGCATGCAAGATGATGTAAACCACATCACTTCATGTCCTTGATAAGAAAAAAAACACACACACACACACACACACACACACACACACACACACACACACACACACACACACACACACACACACACACACAGAGTGGGTTCACTTATCCAGTCATGAAATGTGACAGGAAAAACTTAAAAGTATTGGGGTGGAGGGGGGCTCATCCCACGATGGCATCAGCACTTGACAAACTGGTGTGTGACCTCATATATACCCACTGACTCCTTGAGCTTCTCATCATAGTCCGTCCAATCCTGAAATCCAGACAAAGAGCCTTTATAAATACAAGAAGGCACTGGAACTCTCTGAGCACAAGAGAAGTAGAACAACCTGTTAACACTTGCATAAATAACGACATGTAGTAAAGCTCATCAGTGATAAAGAGCCTCGTATCATCAGGACGTGTCCCCAGACGCACTCACTTTCTCTTGCAGGTTGATTTCAGGAAACTGTGTTCCAGACCCTGCTCCTTCTGCAGCGAAGCCAGCCTGAAGATGGTTTCAAAAAATAGAAAGTGAAGAAGATTTTGCAGGATCATACTGTCCAGTTCAGTGAATGTTCCACTTACTTGAAGCCAGTGACACAAACACCACTGTGGTGTAACAGATACGAGGGACAATTGAGAAGTTTTGAGCCTGACTCAGAAAAAGTAGGACGTGGTTCTCCATCTTTTGCATTCTGAGAAAACCAATATTTCTTGAGAAAGTGTAAGTTTTGACTCCATGAGCACAACAATGAGAAATTGGTGAAATTTCTCAGAATGCAAAAGTGCAGTGCTGTAGTTCTCGAGTCCAGTCTTGAGACCACTTTTTCACTTACTTGGTCTCGTCTCCAAAACAAAAGCAATTCTACTTGATCCTGACTCTGTCTGAGACTAGAATAAGTATACATATTAATTAAAAATTATTCCTATTTATTATTATTATTATTATTATTGGCAGAGGTGGTGGCCAAGTGATAAGTGTCAGTGAGGAGGGTTCCTGGTTCAAATCCCACCCCTGCCACATTTCTGTAATGGAGAGTTGCGTCAGAAAGTGCATCCGGCGTAAAACTTGTTCAGATCCACCATGGATTTGCTGTGGCGACCCCGAGTGCAAACAAGGGAGCAGCCAAAGGGACTTATTTATTATTATGTTAATTATTAACATTAATATGAGCTATCAAAAGAGGTCGAGATCTATAAGTTTTATAACATGTTCAGTTTTGTATTTTTTAACCTTTTGACTTCAAACAATGTTCAGGTTGACCCCAACTGAGCTTCTACACCAGCTTACTCCAATCAATGGTCATGGGGTGGGGGCAGGGGGGTTACACCCTGGATAGGATGCCAGTCCATCACAGGGCCATATATAGACATACTGTGCATCTGGAAAGTATTCACAGCACTGCACTTTTCCCACATTTTTATGTTACAGGCCTTATTCCAAAATAGATTAAATTCCCCTTTTCCTCAAAATTCTACAGACAATACCTCATAATGACAATGTGGAAAAAGGTTTTTATTTTATTTTTTTTAAGAGCCAATTTTTATGAGTCAGGCAGGCTGTGAGTGACCAACACAGATTTTGCTCAAACTCTGGTAAATAGATGCACCCTCCACCAAACACACATACACCAAATTCCATATGGTGACCTTGCAAGGGGTCAAAGTTCACACCCAGTATGGCCTAAAACTGGAATTTGGTGAACAGGAAAGATTTGGACAGCTCTTACATGAAATGCATTCAATCCCCCAAAATACTTTTGTGATCAAAGTATTATAGGAAGACAGTTCTTCAAAATAATCACTAATTTTGGTTGGGGGACTGAACGCATTGACTATAGGGGGCGCTTCAAGTTGGCGAATTTCCAGAAATACTCATATTTGTGAAGGCCATTACTCAATACGCGTTTAATCCCCCAGCAAGATTTTTATTGTATTAGAAAGGGCAATACTTACCCTCTTTAAAACAAAACCAAAAAAAAAAAAAAAAAATCAGTGGGGGATTGGCCATCAGGCAGCGCCAAAGTGGTCAAATTTGTTTTTCATACAACTTTGGCTCCCTCTGGTGGCCAACGCGTTTAATGAATAATCATAAACTGCATTTCTCAGAAGATTAACATGTATTGTGTTAATATTCACTGCAACATCTTTTGTGGGCATCTCAATAAGCTCACAATGTGCATCTACAATGTTGAGGTTTGGTCACCTTGAAGCACCAGATTACACACTAATTTACATGTGAAGTTTCGAAACGATGATGAATTACCCAGAACAATGCATGTGCATGATAAAACAATGCCTGTGCTACACTACTAATGTAGGTATTTGTGTATTCCACAAATACAGATTTGAAAGTAGAAAACATGAGATGTATGTTGCATAATGATCATCGGAAGCACAGCCGGACAGGGATCCCTGTCCATTGCAAAGCAGCTATTTGTAGCTAGACTTGAGTAGCCCGCTATCTGGGCTATTTTGCTAGGCCTAGGCACAAAAAAAAGCTTTCAAGATTGCTACTTGCCATTTTATCTTCATGTAGGGCCAATAATGCTTACGTCACCATGTGGAAAAACAGCCAATTCCCGTGCCAATAAAATGCTTTTATATATATATATATATATATATATATATATATATATATATATATATATATATATATATATATATCAAAAACTGGCAAGTCCCCCATTGATTTTCCAATTGATTTGTCTAAAAGAAGGATTAGTCTCAACAGAAATGCAAAGTTTACGATAATTCATTAAATGCATTGGCCACCAGGTGGGGCCAAAGTGGTCAAATTTGCATTTTTTTCATACAACTTTGGCGCCCCCACTTGCGTACAATCCCCCACTGATTTTTTATTGTTTTAAAGAGGGTAAGTCTTGCCCTTTCTAATACAATAAAAATCTTGCTGGGGGATTAAACGTGTATTGAGTAACAGCCTTCAAATATTATGCGACAGCAGAAATTACAGGTATATCAACAATTTTAACAATGAGAGCCAGTGATGGAATGCGGCCTTCATTAACTCCATTATCTGCATCTGTGTCTGACAAGTGAAAATGGCTTCAGTGAAAAACAGACATTCAAAATTTTTACAACCACATGATGCAAAACTTGTTTGCATCCAAACAAAGGTCCTCACCTGTGGCTGGAAGTCGACAGGCTCCAGGCCTCGACACTCAAACTGCACCATCGTCTTGAATCTGTCGCTGTCCTCTGCCTTTGGACCAGCAGACGTCAAGCCCCACGACAGAAACATAATGTCAAAAGCTAGAAAATAACTAGTCAGTCCACATAGAAGAGGCAGGAAACAACACCACACAAAATAACAATCACCACCCCCACCCCCCGCCCCAACAAGCAGATGTTACTCTGCTGCTGTTTTGATTCACTCATAATTGCATTTAAATCACAACAACAAATTTCTAATATCAGCTGGTCAATTAAAAAAACATTATCAGGGTATTTTTATGGATTAACCACCATGTTGGTGGTTCCCAGGGTTAGTGGGTTAAAACTTCAAACTTTAGTTAGATTGCAGGTTACCTGGAGATAAACAATGTAGCTCCAGTGCTAAAAGAAATAGCTGCTTGAACAATTGACAGGTTCTTGGCAAAAATACTCAAAAACACATGGACAAATTCTCACAAATTTTGTGGTTTAGTCTGCACAAACATGTGGAGCAAGGAAACTGCAGCACGCACAGGTTTGGTTGTTTCTAAAATCCTACTAGGAATACGCAGTGCTTCAAACTATTTTAAACGAGACATTATTTTCATTTTCACTGCTTGATACGGTGTTAAACCAAGAGTAATATTCAGTTAGAATAATCTGGAGACAAAATTAAAGCTGGACTGAAACTGGATAAACTGGAGATAAACTGCTTTTGATTGGCCGTTAACTGGGGAAGGTAGTAACGTGCTGCAAGCAACGCAAAGACACGAGGATAAAATTATTTAACACCCCCCCACTATGAAATTTAACATTTGTATGTATGAGATTTTTTTTTTAACCACTTAACATGAGTACGCTTCACAATCACAAACTTTCACTTTTAATTGTCATCTTTTTTTTCTAAATGGTAGTAACTCCACCCGCAGGGTGGCTGGGCGCTCCCTTAGAGATAGGGTGAGGAGGTCGGTCACTCGGGAGGAGCTCGGAGTCGAGCCGCTGCTCCTCCACGTCGAAAGGAGTCAGTTGAGGTGGCTCGGGCATCTTTTCCGGATGCCCCCTGGACGCCTCGCTGAAGAGGTGTTCCGGGCACGTCCAACTGGGAGGAGGCCCCGGGGAAGACCCAGGACATGCTGGAGGGACTACATCTCTCGGCTGGCTTGGGAACGCCTTGGGGTTCCCCCGGAGGAGCTGGAGGAGGTGTGTGTGGATCGGGAGGTCTGGGCGGCTTTGCTTGAGCTGCTGCCCCCGCGACCCGACTCCGGATAAAGCGGAAGAAAATGGATGGATGGATGGGTAGTAACTTTACTTTTACTTGAGTGTAGGTTTTCAAGTACTCTTCCCCCTACTGGTTGTTAAATACCAAAGGAATATCTTTAAATTAGGCTTTTTGGGCGGAAAAACAAGTACTTTAAGGACTTGAGAAAAAAATGGACTACTTTGTTATTGTTCACAATATTCATAAAGACTGAAAGCTAAAACTGTAACAGGACAAAAAAATAACAGTTCATTTAATAATGAAAATAACTGTAACAGCAGTTTTCTTTGTGCATAAAACAGAAGCATAACTTCAAGCACTGTATGGTCCTTGCTTACATTATAAGGTGTGATCGTGTTCTCCAGGATGTCTGTAAGGAAACAACACACATATTACCCATGAAAATTTTGTTTTATCCAATAAAATTATATATATAAATAACAAAATGGCACGTTGGTTGATACCAATTGAGTTTTCTCTGGCGCAAAGTTTGCACTTCAGCACCATGCTGGCACTCCCTCTTCCTCTTATTTGCACAGATTCCTAAAATAAAAAAAATAAATACAGACACATAAGAGGCATGGGACCCTTCTGTGAAAAAAACAGGGATAACATTTTGACAAAATATAAGAATAAAATGTTTTCCTTGGGTCTCACCTGCAGGGTGACATACTGCCATTTATCAGGGATCTCACCACAGTTCCCACACTTCAGCTAAAATTCAGGACAGATTAAAAACATTATTTACAATCCCCCTCTGAAAGTACTACAATGGTGAGACCAGATTATTTACTATAGACTGAAGACATTTGGGTGGAGATCAACATATGATTAGGACATCACTGTTTGTAAAATTCTGCATTTATTCCCTGGTATTTACAATTACATGTCTTAAAACAACACAGAACACACAGTCGGGCCCGTAAGTATTTGGACACTGACAATGACTAATTTTGCCTCTGTACACCATCACAATGGACAAATCTAAATGTTCTTGCTGGAGTCTTTCTGTCGGGACGTCCGCTCCCTACTGGACGTTTGTAGCGGTGACGTGGCGCACATTCGCATTGCGATGATTTGGGGATCTGCCTCTCGAACCTGAAGCCACTTGCTATATTGCTTTGAAAGCACTGGTGGTTGTTTCAGTGAAATATCTGAATAGAAGGAATAAATAAAAGGAACGACAAACAACTTTCAGATGATCAGTGAAACACATTTGGTTTACCTTCAGAAACCATCGGAAATCCTGTCCCAGCGGTCGTACGTTGGTGACATTTTCCAGAGTGGCTTTAAACTGTAGCCCAAATTTCTATCAGGAGTATCATAAAATACTACAATAAACACCAAGCATTAAAATTACTTATTTAACCTAAAACAAAAAAAAAAAGCTACAGCAGTACATACCCCCATCTTGAAATTTACTCTTCTTCGACGGTTGCCCGCAGCGGATATCCACAGTGTTGCATGACTGCCATCTACTGGATGGGGTTATGTCCACGTCACATACCCATTTGACAGCGAATTAAAAATCTTGATATCCTGCATTCGTGGACTTAACTATACTTACATATTAACTGTTCCGGGCAGATTTTTATTATTATTATTATTTTAATTTTGATAATTATCTCTTTTAAGAATACTTAACTGAACCTAATACCTTACATTGAAGTTTAACATGATTAAATAAAAAAATGCATATCAAATGCAGACAATCTTACCTTATTCTTCTGTTTATAAACTGTCAGCTTTACCGGCTTTATAGATTTGTTTGTCATTGGAGGTTATACAATAAAACTTTGTTGGAGCAATCCAGTTTACAGCATAAAAATTATATATAAGCAGATTAAACGGTGAAAGTCGGCTTTGTGTGACATTTATGGGTTCCAGATTTAATTCCATATGTATTTTCCAGGATCCTTATGTTTACATAAAACTGTATTCTACCCATGGGCAGAATAATTAAAATTATTTTTGGCCTCCAACGTAGAGGCACGGCATGTTAAAAACACATTTTTTTAGTGGTTAATATTCCTGAGAAATACTTTGAATTAAAGCCAAAAGTCCTCTCTAATGTGCAGCAGAAGCTGATCATATTTTGAATAAGTCACTTCAGCAAGGTGGATTAGTGGTGAACACTGTGACCTCACAGTAAGATCACAGGCTCAATTTCCACCTGTGGCCTTTCTGTGTGGAGTCTGCATGTTCTCCCCATGCTTGTGTGGGTTTCCTCCCACATTTAAAGACATGAAGGTTAGGTGAATTGTAAACTTTATAATTGAACAGGTGTCCCTTGCAAAAGAGGCCTCGATTTCAATGGGACTAACCCAGTTAAATTAAAAATCTCCACAATGATGGTGTACAGAGGGCAGGGAGGGGTGGTGGCCTAGCAGTTAATGCTCTTGTCTTCAGAGAAGGTTCCTGGTTGAAGATAACCCCTGCTCATTTTCCATGTAATGTGGAGTTGTGTCAAATCAACATGGAGAACAATGAACGGATCTGCTGTGAAAAGTCCAAAGGAGACGGTTTTTCTTACTATATTATATATATACGTATAGTATGTACCTCACCCACACACGCAATCTCATTTTGTACAAATATAAATAAGGGGTAATGAAGCATTGCACAGAGTTCATTACTGCAGTAAGTCCACCGCACTGAGTCCAGGTGTGACAGTTTTGTATGTGATTTCTGGAGCCTGTACACAGATTTGGGGGAATGAACTGTTCTGTAACCTATTTGTACATGTGCTGGGAATTTTTAGTCTACCCGAGTGGAAGGTGATGTATAGGGGTGCTCTGAGGTGTGAGGAGTCTGTTGTGGCCCATTTGAGGAGACTGCTCACAGCTTCCTCAGCCATCTTCATGATGTGCAGCAGGCCTTCACAGTGTAGCTGTGGAGCACCACACAGTACAACAGAAAGTCAATATCCTCTCTAATGTGCAGCAGAAGCTGAAGAGCAGTCTCTGGAGAGTCCTGCTGAATCTCAGGATCCTCAGTAAGAATGCTCTCTGCTGGGCTTTCTTGATGATGCAGGTCTTCAGGCTCCAGGTCAGGTTCTCAGTGACATGCACTCCCAGGAACTGCAGACCCAGTCCACCTCCTCCCCAGTGATGCACAGACCATCATGATTTGTTTTTCTTAATATATTTCTAATTGTACAGCTGGGCACCAAGGTGGCTTAGTGGTTGCCTCTCAGCAAGGAGGTCCTGGGTTCACTTCCCATCTGGTCCTTTCTGTGTGGAGTTTGCATCTGTGTTGGTTCTGTCCTGCTTCCAAAGACATGGCGGTTCAGTGACAGGTGTGAATGTGTTTGTCAATATGTGGCCCTGCGAGAGGCTGGACCCCACTTCTTGCTGAATGGCTCCTGATAGTGGGGCAGCATAGCTAAACAATTGTGCATTTTGTGATAAAAACACGGAATGGTGGCCAAGTGGTTAATGCACTTGAAGGTTCCGGGTTCAAATCCCACCCCTGCCACATTTCTCCATGTAATGTGGAATTGGGCCAGGAAGGGCATCCGGTGTAAAACCTGTGCCAATTCAACATGCAAATCCACCTTGGATTTGCTGTGGCAACCTCGAGTGCAAACAAGGGAGCAGCCAAAGGGACTTACATTCTAAATGATCTAATGTATATTTTCAGATATGGAGCCATCCTGGAGCTGACCTCTAATGAGCTACAGGGGTCAAAATTTAAAAATGCTCTAATCATGTTGAAAACTATACCACATTATTTGTCTGATCATAATTCCAAAAAGGTATAGTTGGGCAATCTGACTGAATTCCATGGAGTTATGAGGTATAAACAGCAAAAATGGTGATAATGGTTGGTTGCTACAATTTTGGTAAAAAGTGATGCAAATTATTGGTTGAAAGAAAAGGATTAAACAAATGGAATAGTTTTGACTGTGTTGAATGCTTGGTCTCCAAAGTAAAGGTCAAATAAGTTCGGCGTCGATTGGATTCTATGATATGACGTTACCCCGAAACATAACTAAGCATTACAGAAGGTGCTATTACTTTTTAAAATGCTATTAACTCAACCAATATTTTGCATCATTTTTTAACCAAAATTGGAGCAATTTTAACTTTTGACCTCTGTACAAACTGAAACTGACTCATCACAATTTTTTGGTTTTGACTCAGTGTTCAGAATAATAGTAGCATCTGCTGTTGACACTACAAACTCAATGTTTAAACTGCTTTTTTTGCAATCCTGTGAATCACTAAACTAGTATTTTGTTGTATAACCACAGTTTTTCATGATTTCTTCACATCTGCGAGGCATTAATTTTGTTGGTTTGGAACCACGATTTTGCTCATTTACTAGGATCGTGGATCACAATACCTGGTATGCAATATATAGGCCCAACACCATAGTAGGGGAAACATGCCCATATCATGATGCTTGCACCATCATGCTTCACTGTCTTCACTGTGGCTTGAATTCAGTTTGCAGGTCATCTCACAAACTGTCTGCGGCCCTTGGACCCAAAAAGAACAATTTTACTCTCACCAGTCCACAAAATATTCCTCCATTTCTCTTTAGGCCAGTTGATGTGTTCTTTGGCAAATTGTAACCTCTTGTACACGTCTTTTAACAGAGGGGCTTTGCGGGGGATTCTTGCAAATAAATTAGCTTCACACAGGCGTCTTCTGTCACAACACTTACAGGTAACTCCAGACTGTGTTTGATCATCCTGGAGCTGATCAATGGGTGAGCCTTTGCCATTCTGGTAATTCTTCTATCCATTTTGATGGTTGTTTTCTATTTTCTTCCACGCGTCTCTGGTTTTTTTTGTCCATTTTAAAGCATTGGAGATCATTGTAGATGAACAGCCTGTAATTTTTTGCACCTGCGTATAAGTTTTCCCCTCTCCAATCAACTTTTTAATCAAACTACACTGTTCTTCTGAACAATGTCTTGAACGTCCCATTTTCCTCGGCTTTCAAAGAGAAAAGCATGTTCAACAGGTGCCGGCTTCATCCTTAAATAGGGGACACCTGAGTCACACCTATTTGTTCCACAAAATTGACGAACTCACTGACTGAATGCCACACTACTATTATTGTGAACACCCCCTTTACTACTTTTTTTACCAATAGCCCAATTTCATAGCCTTAAGAGTGTGCATATCATGAATGCTTGGTCTTGTTGGATTTGTGAGAATCTACTGGTACCTTGTTTCCCATGTAACAATAATATTCTCAAAACCTGGATTAATCTTTTTAGTCACATAGCACTATTATTCTGAACACTACTTAACTCCAGAACTTTTAGTCATAGATAGTCCAAACTACACGTTTTTGTAATTGTTATCAGACAAATAATGTGGTAGTTTAACATGATTGGAGCATTTTAACATTTTGGCCACTGTGTAATTCTTTATTGACCCATTTAGGTCATTAGAGGTCAGCTCCAGGATGGCCCTATATCTGAAAATAAATTACATAACTTGGAATATGCATGCCGAATTTGATTCTTTTATGATAAAATGCTCAATTGTTATGGAAATTTTAGTTCAACTGCTCCACTAAGAGATAATCTCGAGGTTCTTCTTGACTGGAATAAGTGGATATACAACCCCTGGCAAAAATTATGTAATCACCAGCCTCGGAGGATGTTCATTCAGTTGTTTAATTTTGTAGAAAAAAAGCAGATCACAGACATGACACAAAACTAAAGTTATTTCAAATGGCAACTTTCTGGCTTTAAGAAACACTATAAGAAATCAGGAAAAAAATTGTGACAGTCAGTAACCGTTACTTTTTTAGACCAAGCAGAGGGAAAAAAATATGGAATCACTCAATTCTGTGGAATAAATTATGGAATCACCCTGTAAATTTTCATCCCCAAAACTAACACCTGCATCAGATCAGATCTGCTCGTTAGTCTGCATCTAAAAAGGAGTGATCACACCTTGGAGAGCTGTTGCACCAAGTGGACTGACATGAATCATGGCTCCAACATGAGATGTCAATTGAAACAAAGGAGAGGATTATCAAACTCTTAAAAGAGGGTAAATCATCACGCAATGTTGCAAAAGATGTTGGTTGTTTACAGTCAGCTGTGTCTAAACTCTGGACCAAATACAAACAACATGGGAAGGTTGTTAAAGGCAAACATACTGGTAGGCCAAGGAAGACATCAAAGCGTCAAGACAGAAAACTTAAAGCAGTATGTCTCAAAAATCGAAAATGCACAACAAAACAAATGAGGAACGAATGGGAGGAAACTGGAGTCAACGTCTGTGACCGAACTGTAAGAAATGGCCCAAAGGAAATGGGATTTACATACAGAAAAGCTAAACGAAAGCCATCATTAACACCTTAACAGAAAAAAACAAGGTTACAATGGGCTAAGGAAAAGCAATCGTGTACTGTGGATGACTGGATGAAAGTCATATTCAGTGTGAATCTCAAATCTGCATTGGGCAAGGTGATGATGCTGGAACTTTTGTTTGGTGCCGTTCCAATGAGATTTATAAAGATGACTGCCTGAAGAGAACATGTAAATTTCCAGTCGATATGGGGCTGCATGTCAGGTAAAGGCACTGGGGAGATGGCTGTCATTACATCATCAATAAATGCACAAGTTTACAAGGATGTTTGGGGATGATGAAATAATTTTTCAAGATGATAATGGATCTTGCCATAGAGCAAAAACTGAAAACATTCCTTGCAAAAAGACACATAGGGTCAATGTCATGGCCTGCAAATAGTCCGGATCTCAATCCAATTGAAAATCTTTGGTGGAAGTTGAAGAAAATGGTCCATGACAAGGCTCCAACCTGCAAAGCTGATCTGGCAACAGCAATCAGAGAAAGTTGGAGCCAGATTGATGAAGCGTACTGTTTGTCACTCATTAAGTCCATGCCTGAGACTGCAAGCTGTTATAAAAGCCAGAGGTGGTGCAACAAAATACTAGTGATGTGTTGGAGCGTTTTGTTTTTCATGATTCCATAATTTTTTCCTCAGAACTGAGTGATTCCATATTTTTTCCCTCTGCTTGGTCTAAAAAAGTAACTGTTACTGACTGCCACAATTTTTTTTCCTGATTTCCTATAGTGTTTCTTAAAGCCAGAAAGTTGCCATTTGAAATGACTTTAGTTTTGTGTCATGTCTGTGATCTGCTTTTTTTCTACAAAATCAAACAACTGAATGAACATCCTCTGAGGCCGGTGATTCCATAATTTTTGCCAGGACTTGTAGAAAAGGAATGACTTTAAGTCATGAAAAACTATCTGTAGTCTTTAATAAAGCTAAGTTTGTGTACAGTATCAGGTGTTTTGTTCTGCCCCAGATAGGAATAAGCATTTTTACAAAATGATTCCAAACTGGATTTTATTTTGCGTGCACAATCATGTTCCCTGGTGGATGCACTTAATGTAAATTTTATCATTTTAAGTTATTTTTCAAAACTTTCCTAACACAGAAACTGTCACGTTTCAACTATTCAGACAAGGAAATATTTCATTCTTCTTTACAATAAAAACACACTTCAGATAATGATTCTTGGCTGCATCATTTTATTGATTATCAACAAGTGGCAATGTCACTTGATCATCCATGTGCTCCAAAGTAACAGCTATACAGGACAAATACTTAATTCCATTTACTTCACGCAACAAAAACAGAAAAATTAAGTATAACCCAATGTCAATGAAATACAGTTTATAGTGTGGATACTTTTAACCTGAGGCAACCTTGCTGAGGCAATGGCAGGATCTCAAAGGACTTTCTAGGCCTCAACATCCCATGATGTTGTAGTGCCAGCAAAGGGACCCAAGCTAGCTTACTACGTTGTCAACAAAAAGCCGTACGTCACAATCCATAGGGCAATGGTTCCTAATCCTGGGACCTCAGGTTCTTGGGACAAAGTATTGTGTGGTTTCCTTTACTCCTGCTCTAACTGCACTTAATGAACCTAACGAGGTGGGAGCCATTATTCAGCCAGTTGCTGACTGGGTGAACACTCCTGGATGAGCTCATCTGGTCTGAGTAGATTGGGGGAAAAAATGCAGTATTTTGGGGCCCTGACAACCAGGACTGGGAAACACTGCTGTAGGATACTCGAATACTGAGCAGGCATTTACTAGCAATCAAACGGTACTGAAAACTCTACTACATTGGTTAGAGCAGGAAGAAGTAGAAAATGTGTCAGTTAGGCGACACATGACTGGGGACCGGGTTGAGAACCACTAATCTACTCCCTCCATAGCTGCAAACGGCTACACTATGCCATCCCATGAGGCAGCTGAAGCCTGGTAACTAAAGAAGTAGTTTCCAGGAAAACTGTAGATATAGAGCCATGGCATTGTTTAATATACATCAGGAATTTTTTGCTTCATACATGCATGTCTGCATACACCACACTTGTAAGCATCTGAGTTAAGGGACAGGTAAGATGTGGTGGTGTAGTATGTCCAAGTTGTGTCCAGATTACTCTCGACATCTAGTGCATACTATAGTAACACTGAAATCGGTTCCTAAATACATACCGATTATTCAAATGCAGGGCAAAATTTGCAAAGCTAGACTACGCACACACATTTCCACACAATGACACCTCAACTCAAGTCTGGACAGTAAGGTTTATGATACACATCAGTGTTATTTTGCAATCACCTTAACCAGAATGAAAGCTAGAAATGTAATGTTAAGCTAACACGCTAAAGATCACCCATCTTACAGTTAGAACCATATTTTACTTATACTTTGGTCGTGTCACAGGCAGTGAAGCACCATAGGATATGAAAGCCCAAAATGTCCTACAAGATCCTCCCTGAGGCAATGTGGTGGATCTTTGAGGTTAACGCCACGTTTAATTTGTATTGCTGTAGCAGTGAAAACCCTTAAACATTTAGCATTTCTCTAATCAAAAATTGTATTAACCTGAGTATACATGCAAGACTTCTTGTTCTCGTGTACGACACATTTTAGAAAGTGTGTCGTATTGAAGAACATTATAAATCAAAATCGGAGCCATCTTTGCAGGGATCGAAAGCATTGCACCAGAAAGCCGAAGCAGGCAGTATAAAGTTAGAAGATGATGTTGGTGAAATAATACTCATGCAGTACCACTGAAGCTTCCCACATTTGGCTTTGTTGGTCTGATCAACAACCAGAACCATTTAGTGTGGAATCATACTGCTACAGTAAACTACATATAGAACTGATGTGTAATAAACAGATCTCTAACACATCAAACACTGAAAACAGCAGAAAACACTCCCAAGATTGTCGACACAAGATTGCAATCCTGGTTTGTTTAATTCCTCTTTCAATCCAGATCCTCTCGTTTAGAACAGACATAATGTTTACTGGACTCTCCGACTAGAAGGGGTTCAAGTTTTATCAGTCAAAAAATAAAATAAGGTTTTCTCTCTTATCTGCATAACATCCATAAAGCATAAGGAGACACACAAACAAAATGCAGTCTGGGAGGAAAAGTGCATGGGGTACATCTCAACCCACAGTCTCTTTCCAAGCAATAAAGAATTACTCCCAATTATCTTTTCACCTTCCTGACATCAGTCAAAATCTCAAGTTCTCCAATTGCAATGAAAACTAAGTAGAGTAGTCATGAAAGGCAATTTTTTTAAATTTTGCATTTTTTTTGCATTTCCTTCCTATTTTTGATTCTGAAATATATTGATGCCAACAGGCATTATTTACATCACTACACCTCCACCCCTCTCCGCCCTGTGAAGAGAGGTGGGATGAGGTCAATGAGGGCGGCTGCTGGACTCGGATGAACGGCGTTTCTGTGGTGTGCTGTGGCCATTCACGCATCCATTTTGACGCTTACCCGGGCCGCCGTTCAGAATGTCTTGGATGTGCTGTACTATCAAGTTGATGGCAACTGCAGAGAGGAAGACTTAAAGCATTATCTTTACAAGGCAAGAGGAACATGTTGCACCAGTTTACCCAAACCAGACAGCTGCCCTTACCCACGTTATGTGCCCCTCGTGGAATAATCACGTCGGCATACTTCTTCGTCTAGAAGAAATAATAATAGGTCAAATGATGAAACAGTCAGCTATGAAAAATGATAGGTGGTGTTAAAGGTTAATAAGACACTTACAGGTAAACAAAATTCTTCAAAGGCTGGTTTCACAAAAGTGATGTACTGTGTCAGCACTTGCTCAAGGTCACGACCACGCTCATTAATGTCTCTGAGGACTGAAATGAAACATATGAATCAAACAGCAGCTGGTCAGCGAAAATATACACACAGAAACAGAACTACCAAAGAAAAAACAGGGGGGGAATGACAAAAAAACAACAAATAAAAACATTTTCCAGAGTACAAGTTGTGTTTGTTTTTTGGGGGGAGAGGGGAGGGTCATTTGTGTGCTCAGGGCTGTGAAATGAAAACTGTGAAATCCGGGGAAAATTCGCAGGGGGTTGAGCCGGGGTTTAGGGCCTGCGGGCCCCAGAAACGAAATTAATTTTTTATCTAATGATACATTTTCAGCATCTCCTGGAAGAAAAAAAAAAATCTCAAAGGAAGCGCATATTTAAATGATCCTAGATTCAACCTTTCATTTGAACTGTCAATGATAATGCTGAAATAACAGAATATGATGTGGAAGTAGGAGCTGGAATGATTTTCCTTTTAATTGTAAACCAAATTATGCATTAACGCAGAACAAATAAACTACATGGCATTCGTGAAGACTGAAAAGACTGTTAAAGCATTTCAAAAACCACAGCTAAAGCTTGCAGAATATTTTGAAAATCATGGTAAAATATCAGTAATACACCTCATAGTAAAAAAGTCACATTGTGTAAATTCCTGTAAATCCACAGCATCTTTTTTTCCCATGAAAAAAGTCTACATTAATAAAAACTCATTTACATTCTTGTGTAAATTAATGTACAACTCCAATTCCAATGAAGATTGGACGTTGTGTAAAATGTAATGTATAAACTTTGTTTTTCTGCAAAATATGTGCTCATTTTGAAATGGATGCCTGCAACACATTTCAAAAAAGCTGGGACAGTGGTATGTTTACCACTGTGTTACATCACCTTTCCTTCTAACAACACTCAATAAGCTTTTGGGAACTGAGGACACTAACTGTTGAAACTTTGTAGGTGGAATTCTTTCCCATTCTTGCTTGATGTATGACTTCAGTTGTTCAACAGTTCAGGGTCTCCGTTGTTGCACTTTGCGCTTCATAATGCGCCACACATTTTCAATGGGTGACAGGTCTGGACTGCAGACAGGCCAGTCTAGTACCCGTACTCTTTTACTATGAAGCCACGCTGTTGTAACACGTGCAGAATATGTCTTGGCATTGCCTTGCTGAAATAAGCAGGGACGTCCCTGAAAAAGATGTTCCTTGGATGGCAGCATGTGTTGCTATAAACCTGGATGTACCTTTCAGCACTGATGGTGCCATCACAGATGTGTATGTTGCCAATGACATGGACATTAACACACCCCCATACCATCACAGATGCTGGCTTTTGAACTTTGCTCTGGTAACAATCTGGATGGTCTTTGTCCTATTTTGTCCGGAGGACATGACGTGCATGATTTCCAAAAACAATTTGAAATGTGGACTCATCAGACCACAGTACACTTTTCTACTTTGCGTCTGTCCATTTCAAATGAGCTCGGGCCCAGAGAAGGCGGCATGGTAGAGTTTTAACTTGCACTTGTAAATGTAGTGACAAACTATGTTAACTGACAGTGGTTTTCTGAAGTGTTCCTGAGCCCACGCGGTAAGATCCTTTACACAATGAGGTCAGTTTTTAATGCAGTGCCACCTGAGGGATCAAAGGTCACGGGCATTCAATGTTGGTTTTCGGCCTTGCCGCTTATGTGTAGAAAGTTCTCCAGATTCTCTGAATCTTCTGATTATATTATGGACTGTAGATGATGGAATCTCTAAATTCCTTGCAAGTGAACGTTGAGAAACATCTTTCTCTCCATCTTCGCTCTGATGTCGCTCCGTGACACAGACATGCTGCAAAATTCTTCTTTTAAAAACTTGAGAGCTCTAAAATTTGCGATGTCCACAAGCTATGTTTAGTTTTAGCGTCTTACAGGAGCCACACAGCATCGCCACAGCAACCAACCAGTCGCACTTTATGACAACTGTCGCAACAGCTACGCTTTAAGTGGCATTTTTCCTCCGCGAAGTTCTACAGATCCAAAGACACAGATCAGTGTCCGCGGACTTATACAACTTGCACGATGTCGTAAAAAAGATAACGCTTTGCGATAGGCATTTTAAAAACTGAGTGACGATCACAATTACAGGGTACAACTAACACCCCCCCCATGATGAACTCTGTGGAATTCCTTGGATCTGCAGAGTCTTCACAGCCTTGGTGTTTTTGTTTTTTTTGGGTCATTTGTTTTTGACGACTTCAGGAACTCCTGCAACTTATATTTTCCTTATATACACTGGTGTCACAGACTGAACGCCCCCCCCCAAAAAAAATTGGTCCACCCTGCCTCCACTGCGCATGCATCATTTCAGAGCTCAGCAGCTCCCGTGAGACAGACTCTCTTCACCCAAAGCGATCAAATGGATTAATGGGACTATTAACCATCAGATGACAAAGTAAAACCTCTTAAATCATTCTAAAGTCAGAAACAAGGCGATAATCGGTGATGTTTTGAATTGTTTGTTTTTAGTTTTTTCAAAAGTTTAGTTGGTCCAAAAGAGTATCTTGTCTTCTAGTCCAATTCCATTGGCCTCTACTGGTGGTTGACTCTCACTGCGGTATTGTATCACTTCCTGTTCCGGAGCACAGCGGTGTTTTTCTGTATCTGTTAGCTGTTTAATCTGCGCAGTTAGATTGATCTAGTTATCTAGATTACGATTTGTTTCCCAGTGTAATCTTTACGTGCCTTAACTAAAGCACTCCTTCTGCTGAATCACCTCTAAATTATTCACTTTGCGTGTTTTTAGGAATCCGCTAGCTTAGCGTAGCTACTAGCTCTTAGCCGATTTAGCATGGCGGCTTCTCCTGTCTCTCCCGCACTTTTCTGCTCTGGGTGTGAAATGTTTAGTTATTCCTCTGCCTCCTTTACCAGTAATGGTACTTGTAATAAGTGTAGCTTATTCGTAGCTTTGGAGGCCAGGATGGGCGAATTGGAGACTCGGCTCCGCACCGTGGAAAATTCTACAGCTAGCCAGGCCCCTGTAGTCGGTGCGGACCAAGGTAGCTTAGCCGCCGTTAGTTCCCCCCTGGCAGATCCCGAGCAGCCGGGAAAGCAGGCTGACTGGGTGACTGTGAGGAGGAAGCGTAGCCCTAAACAGAAGCCCCGTGTACACCGCCAACCCGTTCACATCTCTAACCGTTTTTCCCCACTCGACGACACACCCGCCGAGGATCAAACTCTGGTTATTGGCGACTCTGTTTTGAGAAATGTGAAGTTAGCGACACCAGCAACCATAGTCAATTGTCTTCCAGGGGCCAGAGCAGGCGACATTGAAGGAAATTTGAAACTGCTGGCTAAGGCTAAGCGTAAATTTGGTAAGATTGTAATTCACGTCGGTAGTAATGACACCCGGTTACGCCAATCGGAGGTCACTAAAATTAACATTAAATCGGTGTGTAACTTTGCAAAAACAATGTCGGACTCTGTAGTTTTCTCTGGGCCCCTCCCCAATCGGACCGGGAGTGACATGTTTAGCCGCATGTTCTCCTTGAATTGCCGGCTGTCTGAGTGGTGTCCAAAAAATGAGGTGGGCTTCATAGATAATTGGCAAAGCTTCTGGGGAAAACCTGGTCTTGTTAGGAGAGACGGCATCCATCCCACTTTGGATGGAGCAGCTCTCATTTCTAGAAATTTGGCCAATTTTCTTAAATCCTCCAAACCGTGACTATCCAGGGTTGGGACCAGGAAGCAGAGTTGTAGTCTTACACACCTCTCTGCAGCTTCTCTCCCCCTGCCATCCCCTCATTACCCCATCCCCGTAGAGACGGTGCCTGCTCCCAGACCACCAATAACCAGCAAAAATCTATTTAAGCATAAAAATTCAAAAAGAAAAAATAATATAGCACCTTCAACTGCACCACAGACTAAAACAGTTAAATGTGGTCTATTAAACATTAGGTCTCTCTCTTCTAAGTCCCTGTTGGTAAATGATATAATAATTGATCAACATATTGATTTATTCTGCCTAACAGAAACCTGGTTACAGCAGGATGAATATGTTAGTTTAAATGAGTCAACACCCCCGAGTCACACTAACTGTCAGAATGCTCGTAGCACGGGCCGGGGCGGAGGATTAGCAGCAATCTTCCATTCCAGCTTATTAATTAATCAAAAACCCAGACAGAGCTTTAATTCATTTGAAAGCTTGTCTCTTAGTCTTGTCCATCCAAATTGGAAGTCCCAAAAACCTGTTTTATTTGTTATTATCTATCGTCCACCTGGTCGTTACTGTGAGTTTCTCTGTGAATTTTCAGACCTTTTGTCTGACTTAGTGCTTAGCTCAGATAAGATAATTATAGTGGGCGATTTTAACATCCACACAGATGCTGAGAATGACAGCCTCAACACTGCATTTAATCTATTGTTAGACTCTATTGGCTTTGCTCAAAAAGTAAATGAGTCCACCCACCACTTTAATCATATCTTAGATCTTGTTCTGACTTATGGTATGGAAATAGAAGACTTAACAGTATTCCCTGAAAACTCCCTTCTGTCTGATCATTTCTTAATAACATTTACATTTACTCTGATGGACTACCCAGCAGTGGGGAATAAGTTTCATTACACTAGAAGTCTTTCAGAAAGCGCTGTAACTAGGTTTAAGGATATGATTCCTTCTTTATGTTCTCTAATGCCATATACCAACACAGTGCAGAGTAGCTACCTAAACTCTGTAAGGGAGATAGAGTATCTCGTCAATAGTTTTACATCCTCATTGAAGACAACTTTGGATGCTGTAGCTCCTCTGAAAAAGAGAGCTTTAAATCAGAAGTGTCTGACTCCGTGGTATAACTCACAAACTCGTAGCTTAAAGCAGATAACCCGTAAGTTGGAGAGGAAATGGCGTCTCACTAATTTAGAAGATCTTCACTTAGCCTGGAAAAAGAGTCTGTTGCTCTATAAAAAAGCCCTCCGTAAAGTTAGGACATCTTTCTACTCATCAGTAATTGAAGAAAATAAGAACAACCCCAGGTTTCTTTTCAGCACTGTAGCCAGGCTGACAAAGAGTCAGAGCTCTATTGAGCTGAGTATTCCATTAACTTTAACTAGTAATGACTTCATGACTTTCTTTGCTAACAAAATTTTAACTATTAGAGAAAAAATTACTCATAACCATCCCAAAGACGTATCGTTATCTTTGGCTGCTTTCAGTGATGCCGGTATTTGGTTAGACTCTTTCTCTCCGATTGTTCTGTCTGAGTTATTTTCATTAGTTACTTCATCCAAACCATCAACATGTTTATTAGACCCCATTCCTACCAGGCTGCTCAAGGAAGCCCTACCATTATTTAATGCTTCGATCTTAAATATGATCAATCTATCTTTGTTAGTTGGCTATGTACCATAGGCTTTTAAGGTGGCAGTAATTAAACCATTACTTAAAAAGCCATCACTTGACCCAGCTATCTTAGCTAATTATAGGCCAATCTCCAACCTTCCTTTTCTCTCAAAAATTCTTGAAAGGGTAGTTGTAAAACAGCTAACTGATCATCTGCAGAGGAATGGTCTATTTGAAGAGTTTCAGTCAGGTTTTAGAATTCATCATAGTACAGAAACAGCATTAGTGAAGGTTACAAATGATCTTCTTATGGCCTCGGACAGTGGACTCATCTCTGTGCTTGTTCTGTTAGACCTCAGTGCTGCTTTTGATACTGTTGACCATAAAATTTTATTACAGAGATTAGAGCATGCCATAGGTATTAAAGGCACTGCGCTGCGGTGGTTTGAATCATATTTGTCTAATAGATTACAATTTGTTCATGTAAATGGGGAATCTTCTTCACAGACTAAAGTTAATTATGGAGTTCCACAAGGTTCTGTGCTAGGACCAATTTTATTCACTTTATACATGCTTCCCTTAGGCAGTATTATTAGACGGTATTGCTTAAATTTTCATTGTTACGCAGATGATACCCAGCTTTATCTATCCATGAAGCCAGAGGACACACACCAATTAGCTAAACTGCAGGATTGTCTTACAGACATAAAGACATGGATGACCTCTAATTTCCTGCTTTTAAACTCAGATAAAACTGAAGTTATTGTACTTGGCCCCACAAATCTTAGAAACATGGTGTCTAACCAGATCCTTACTCTGGATGGCATTACCCTGACCTCTAGTAATACTGTGAGAAATCTTGGAGTCATTTTTGGTCAGGATATGTCATTCAAAGCGCATATTAAACAAATATGTAGGACTGCTTTTTTGCATTTACGCAATATCTCTAAAATCAGAAAGGTCTTGTCTCAGAGTGATGCTGAAAAACTAATTCATGCATTTATTTCCTCTAGGCTGGACTATTGTAATTCATTATTATCAGGTTGTCCTAAAAGTTCCCTAAAAAGCCTTCAGTTAATTCAAAATGCTGCAGCTAGAGTACTGACGGGGACTAGAAGGAGAGAGCATATCTCACCCATATTGGCCTCTCTTCATTGGCTTCCTGTTAATTCTAGAATAGAATTTAAAATTCTTCTTCTTACTTATAAGGTTTTGAATAATCAGGTCCCATCTTATCTTAGGGACCTCGTAGTACCATATCACCCCAATAGAGCGCTTCGCTCTCAGACTGCAGGCTTACTTGTAGTTCCTAGGGTTTGTAAGAGTAGAATGGGAGGCAGAGCCTTCAGCTTTCAGGCTCCTCTCCTGTGGAACCAGCTCCCAATTCAGATCAGGGAGACAGACACCCTCTCTACTTTTAAGATTAGGCTTAAAACTTTCCTTTTTGCTAAAGCTTATAGTTAGGGCTGGATCGGGTGACCCTGAACCATCCCTTAGTTATGCTGCTATAGACGTAGACTGCTGGGGGGTTCCCATGATGCACTGAGTGTTTCTTTCTCTTTTTGCTCTGTATGCACCACTCTGCATTTAATCATTAGTGATCGATCTCTGCTCCCCTCCACAGCATGTCTTTTTCCTGGTTCTCTCCCTCAGCCCCAACCAGTCCCAGCAGAAGACTGCCCCTCCCTGAGCCTGGTTCTGCTGGAGGTTTCTTCCTGTTAAAAGGGAGTTTTTCCTTCCCACTGTAGCCAAGTGCTTGCTCACAGGGGGTCGTTTTGACCGTTGGGGTTTTACATAATTATTGTATGGCCTTGCCTTACAATATAAAGCGCCTTGGGGCAACTGTTTGTTGTGATTTGGCGCTATATAAAAAAAATTGATTGATTGATTGAAATCTCAGTCTCAAATTTGTTGAAACTGAAACTTAGTGCTAAATTTGTTGTCATCTACACTTATACAGGCATACAGTTGCTATTTAGTTTAATTTATTTTGATCTTATTGTTCTCTGTTCAATTTGTACTTATTTTTTGGTATCCCAGTGTAAATGATTATATATAAAACTATACACTTATTGCTACTTACAATAATTGATGACATTATAATGGCTTTACAATCTGTACATGTTTAATCGACCTCCTCAATGTTGTCGGGTTTTAGCCTCACATGGACCACAATGGAAATAAGCTTTTATGCTTTATTGTGTCATCCATGTATCATTGATACATTCACCTTTCTGTGTTTATACTGATTTTACAAAATTGACTCAATCAATTCTGTAAATACTGATTATTTTTGTTTTATTCTAAATACTATTTTATCTGAGGGCGCAAGAGTGTCCACACTGCCAGACTGGGAACTGCTGGACTCAGTATCCAACAGTTTGGTGAACACCCCCAGTGCCAACCACGTGGTCAGCTGATGGTCTCTGGTGACAGTGGTCACCTACATCATCCCGTCAGCTGCCATCTGGTAGAACGCCGCCTGTAAGGTCTTGCGGTTGATCCAAGATATCAAGGACGTCTTGATGATGCAAGAACTCAGATGCTTCTCTCACAATGTGCATAATAATGGAACACAGCTATTAAGACCGTGCCTCTGCTTCAGTGGCCAGAAAACCAAAGTATTACGTGCTCCATGCAGTAGCTGGAGTTATTCTTACCAATTTAACACCAATACAACCCAATGTTAGCTATGATTTGTGTTTCAATAATTGATTAATTACTGCAGCCCTATTAAACACAGGACAGATGTACAGATTTTATCTGCGCTATCACATTGGTTAAAAGTGACCAGATGACATAATTGGAGACTCAACCACATACCTCGACGTGAGAGTCGTGTGTCTGGGTCCGTGTCCACAAACAGCTTCATCTGGAAGAGATCTCTGATCTCCTGTGAATAGAACGTCAGGATGCCTTCAAACAGGACCACATCGGCCGGGTAAACCGTGACAAACTCTTCTTTCCTGAACACAAACACACACCCTTCATCAAACAGACAGCGTTCTGTGGTAACGCAATGCAAAGTAACCTGCTATGTTATTAAATCTAACCTGCAGCAGAACAGTGACAAAGTTGCGCTCACCTGGAATGGGTGACAAAGTCATAAACGGGAATCTGGACCGTTTCCCCCTGGAGGATCTGTCTGAGTGTTTGCATTATGAGCTCATTGTCAAAGGCATCTGAGGACAATCAACACATTAACAAATCAATACTGATCCTGCACAATGAGGAAAACATCTGACATCACTATTCAATACTGCGACAATGACATGAATTGCCATAAACAAACATATTTTAAGTGTTATTCACACAGTTGCCATTTCTCTCTCATTTAATGAGTACACTACCAGCCTTGACCCCAAATGCTGAATATCCTATGCCAGCTGAATGAAGAAATTAAAAATATATATATATATATATATTTCAAGCACAAATTTACTGGCAAAACTGCAGATGAACACCCAAACAGAACATTACGTTGACATGACAAACTGCTCACTTTAAAATATTTTCATTTAAATGCTACTAAACACTGTTCAAATAAATATCTTAGCAACAAACAATTTAACAAAAATGCAACCACTCATGCCTTAACGCTAACAGGGTGCAGAGCTCTATAGCATAAAGGAGAAAACTTCCATTAGCTTAGCGGGGAATTTAGTGCAGAAAATCCACTATGGTGTTAGTGCAGTTTATTTGTCAGGGAGGGAATTTCAACAAGTTCAGACTGTGGCCTGCTTCCGTAGTCGTGTCCATAAAAATCATAGAGGGATATTCTTTCCAAACTTAATACCCATTACTATATTGGATGATGTTAAATTGAGGATGGCCCAGTGGTTGTTCCAGCAATAGCAAAGATTTCGTGTCTGCTACCTACAACGTGCGTGGAATGTCTTAAACCTAAACCTACTTCTGGGCATCTTATATATGCTACTCTGGAACCACCCCTAAACCCAAACAGTTCAACTGTCAACCCCACTGAGGTCCTTAGACTGGGTCTCATTAACATAAGACCACTGTCCTCATAATCATTGTTGATCAATGATCTAATTATTGATCATCACTTAGATATGATTGGGCTATGTGAAACCTGGCTTAAACCTACAGCTGTCCTTCCCTTAAATGAGGCCTGCCCACCAGCATATACATTTAGTCACGTCCCTTGTGATGCGAAGCAAGGCAGGGGTGTTGCTCATTTATAAATCTAGGTTTAGCTTATTAGCTGTTGGGGGTTACAAATATCACTCGTTTGAGCATCTGATTCTCCGCTCTGCTCAGGATATTACACCTTGCCAAGGTCAGAAGAATAAAAATCAGTCGTATTACTTTGTCACTGTATATAGGCCTCCTGGTCCATATTCTGAATTCTTAGATGAATTTGGTGCGTTCATCTCTAACTTGGCAACTAGTGTAGATAACATTCTGATCATTGGTGACTAACATTCATATAAATAAGCCTTCTGATCCCCTCTGCAAATCATTTATGGAAATTGTGGATGCATTAGGATTTCGGCAATGCATTCGAGATTCGACGCACATTAGTGGAAATACCCTGGATCTGGTTCTTGCACGTGGTATTGCTGTCACAAATATTGACATCATGCCTCTTACATCAGTGGTGTCTGATCACTCACTTATTAAGTTTACAGTTTCGCTGCCGTGTTTAGTGGAACAACAACCTTATATATCATTACGGCGATGCATCAACTCCTCAACTAAGACTGAACTCGAAGCTAGACTGCCTGATGTCTTAGCTTCACATCTGACAAATACCTAGTCAGTAGACAGACTTGTAGATAGTTTAAACTCAGTGCTCAAAACTACACTTGAAATGATTGCACCACCTGTGTTAAAACCACGCTCCCCCAAATCACAGTCACCTTGGTTCAATGATTATCTGTGTGACCTCAAGCATAAAGCAAGAAGTCTAGAACGGAAATGGCATCGTTCAAAATTAGAAGTATTTCACCTTGCATGGCGTGATGCTATCTTAGACTATAAGCATGCACTACTGGCTACAAAGCGGACTTACTACTCTGATTTGATCAACAAAAACAAGCATAACTCAAAGTTCTTGTTCGACACAGTGGCAACACTTTTGCATGGACAACCACCTGTAGTTCGCTCTCCTTTTACAGCACAATATTTCCTGGATTACTTTGGGAAGAAAATATAAGACATCAGGTTAAACATATCCCGGCATGCATTAATCCAGCCACTACACCCTGCTATTGAGGTGGGCGCCACTACTGAGGTATTACCTAGATTTACAGAATTTGACAGTATCTCACTAGGCATGCTGACAAAACTCGTAATGTCAACAAAAAACATAACCTGTTTATTTGATCCTATGCCAACAAAAATGTTTAAAGACCTGTGGCCCACTCTTGGGCCGACTGTGCTGGAAATTATTAATCTTTCTTTAACGTCTGGATCTGTTCCTAAATGTTTCAAATCTGCAGTGATTAAACCATTACTTAAGAAACCCAATCTTGACCCGAGTGTATTGACAAACTATCGGCTGATATCAAATCTATAATTTTTCTCTAAAATTCTGGAAAAAGTGGTGTCACGGCAGCTCGTAGACTATCTTACTGAGAATAATCTCTTTGAGCCACTGCAGTCTGCTTTTAGAAAAATATCATTCCACAGAGTCGGCTCTCACTAAAGTGGTGAATGATCTTCTGCTTACAATAGATTCGGACACCACTACAGTTCGGTTGCTGTTAGATGTCAGTGCTGCATTTGATACAGTGGATCATCATATTCTACTTGAAAGGCTGGAAAATCATTTTGGGATTACTGGGAGTGCCCTTGCATGGCTGACGTCATACTTGACCAGTCATTCTCACTGTGTTTTGTACAGTAACACTACCTCTAACCTTAGTGACATGAAATTTGGGGTTCCACAGGGGTCTGTCTTAGGCCCCTTGCTTTTCTCCCTTTATACAGCACCCCTTGGGCACATATTGCGGCGTTTTGGGATTACCTTTCACTGCTATGCAGATGATACTCAGTTATATACACCGATAACTGCTGGTAATCTCGTTCACATAAAATCCTTAGAAAATTGCCTTGCAGCAGTGAGAAGCTGGATGTCTAGAAACTTCCTACTTTTAAACTCTGATAAGACTGAAATGATGGTTCTTGGTCCAGTGAGACATCGGCATCAATTGACCAGTTAACGCTCAGCCTCGGCTCATGTGTCATACATCACACTGACAAAGTGAGGAACCTTGGGGTAATTTTTGATCCTTCGTTGTCCTTTGGCCTCCACATTAGAAATATTACTAGGACTGCTTTCTTCCACCTGCGAAATACAGCGAAGATTCGTCCCATCCTGTCTATGGCTGATGCTGAGACCCTGATCCATGTATTTATCTCTTCTAGATTGGACTACCGCAATGTTCTATTTTTTGGTTTACCGCAGTCTAGCATTATGCTGCGTTCACACCGGGCGCAACACGAGCGACTGCAGCCACAGGTTGCCATGTAATTCCTATGTAATGACGCGTTTTGGCGCCAAACCACGCAGCGCGACGCGATGGACGTGAGTGAAGCGATTTTGAGCATTTTGCGCATTTGTAGCGCGATATTGCGTTGCGTCACGTCGTGTTGCCCTCCTCCCCAAGTTGAAAAATCTGAACTTTTTCGTCTCTTCGCGCCGCGATGACCAATCAGGGATGTAGTGACGTGGAGATGTCTGGAGTTTGACTGAAGATGTGAACATGTCCTGTCTCTGGTAGCAGCCTGTGAGCAGGACTTATGTCTCTTTTGTCCTTTATTTCACAATTATGGACAGAGTTTTTGGAGCGAGCAGAAGCACCACAGCAGGGGGAGCAGAGTTTCTTTTTCTTTATTTTACATGCGCGCGCAAGGGAATCGTCCATGGAGATTATTTTACTTATTAACTACACAGATGTATAATAAAGCAAATGGTGACTGGTTTCTAAAGACAATTATGACAGTTTTTTTGGGGGAAAGAGCGAGGAGAAGCCTCACAGCAAGCAGCGGAGTTTCTTTCTTTCTTTTTCGTGCGCGAATCGTCCATGGAGATTATTTTACTTATTAACTACACAGATGTATAATAAAACAAATGGTGACTGGTTTCTAAACACAATGACGACAGTTTTTTTGGGGAAAGAGCGAGCTGCAGCAAGCAGCGGAGTTTCTTTTTGTTTTTGTTTTTTTATTGTTTACATGTGCGTGCGTGAACAGGACAGTTGGTCCTCAAACTGGGTCCCGCAGAGGTGGAAGGACCGTTGAAAGCGGCCGTCATCCAGACGCAGCTCCTGCAGCAAATAATGATACTCTGTATTGGGAGCTTTTCACAACAACTCGCTCCGTGTGATCAAGGTCCGTCATGATGACTTGACGCCGGGCGGAATGGAAGCTCCTCCTATTTGATGACGCACTGGGGTGAATTTTCGCAGCGAAAGTCCACCCAAGCAGAGCGACACACCGGGCGAAGGAGGCGCGTTCGTCGCCACGCGACACCTGCAGATTTGTAGCGTCTGATCGCGCCCGGTGTGAACGCGGCTTTAGGGGTCTCCAATTGGTTCAAAATGCTGCAGCCAGACTTTTGACATGAGGCAGAAAGTTCAACCACATTACACCCATTTTAGCATCCCTTCACTGGCTTCCTGTCCCAGTGAGATCAGATTTTAAGGTTCTGCTACTAACCTAGGAAATTATTCATGGACTGGCACCTCCCTACCTAGCTGACCTAATTAAACCTTACATACCGGCCTGGGCTTTACATTCTCAGGGTGCAGGACTACTTTGTGTCCCTAAGGTGAATAAGAAGCCTGCGGGTCACAGAGCTTTCTCTTATTGTGCCCCTGTTCTGTGGAATGATCTCCCTGCGTCAATAAAATAGTCAGATTCTGTGGAGACTTTCAAGTCCAGACTTAAGACGCAATTATTTTCCCTTTCATATGGCTAGCATAGTGGTACAGTTTTGTTTTACGCTTTTTACTCTTAATTCATTTATTAGTAATTGGAGCAGGCCACAGCCTCAACTTTACCTAAATTCTGGGTCTTTTAGTGAAGTTTAGGGCTAGTGGCCGGCGATCACCTTAGTATTTCTTCTGTTTTTCTTGTTGTTTAATGCTGGCAAATTATACAGTATTTTTTTTGTCTTTCTGATGCCTGATTCTGTTTTTTCTCTCTGTTTAAGGTGTAGCTCCATCCAGAGATGGGCGTTGTATTCGTGTTGGCGATCCTCCTGTCCTGTGTGCCAATAGCATTTCTTATATATTTGTCGTGAATTGTTCTGTGAATTGTTCTGTAATTTATGTTTGTAGCATGGCCCAAGCAGAGGGTCACCCCTTTGAGTCTGGTCTGCTTGAGGTTTCTTCCTCAGAGCGAGTTTTTCCTTACCACTGTTGCTCTGGGGGTTGGTAAGGTTAGACCTTTACCTGTGTGAAGTGCTTTGAGGCAACACTGTTGTGATTTGGTGCTATATAAATGAAAATAAATTGAAATTGAATTGAAAATTGACTAAATCCAGAGAAAATTCCACAAAAACATACAGTCACTGTCTTATTAATTTCCTCAGGGAAAAGTTCTTGGACAAGAAAACCAGCACGTTATCTTTGACAGGTTTCAAACGTGCACACTGACATATTACCACATTCACTGATGTGCTGAAGAGCCTCTCTAGCTTGGAGGTATACGAAGACACTGTTGTGTTCAAGAGATCAAGTATTGGTTTCAGACATGAAACATTCACATTGCTTTCCCCGGAAAGAGCAACACTGAATTTTCATTCAACTCTGCTGACACCCAATGAAATGGTACATTTCAGCTTTCAACTCTTACAAATATTATCACTGCACTCAAACATTACGTGTATACTATCAGCAACATGCTAATGCAGTTAATATCAATGTGTTCTGAGCAAAGATTCATCCCTTTCTTACCAGTCTTTTTACTTTTCCCTCATCCACTGATTTGAGTCCATCTTCATCCAACAAAATCTTCTTGTAATCTAATATTTTGTTCACCAACTCTGATCCTGTTTGGCTGCTTTACCACCAAAGTTGAGTGGTAAAGCAATTCTTAGCACCAGTCCATAATTTTTCAAATAAATCCTTAAAAGTAATCACTGTCCACCTTCTAAAAATCACTCAATATAATTTCTGGCTGCTCCATTTCTTGTTTACCAGTTTCATCAAAAAAAAAAAAAACTTTAATCACAAAAACAAGTGTTGAGCTCTGGCTCCATTTTTCCAACCTGTTCATATTAACAACTTTGCACTTGAGTACTTCCAGGTCAGAACTTACTTTGTGTTATGGCACGTGGAATTAAATTTTTTTAAATAAGAGAAGTGCGCATCTCAGGCCGCGCGGTGCTTTATGGGTAGGTTAAATTTTTGAGTGCTGTGATTTGGATCATTTCAACTGCTGGAAAGTTGACGATTTAAAGCGTTTTTGTAAACTACGTGGATTGCCTGTTACAACCAGGACTACGTACGGCAGTGGACAGAACTGGAAAGAAGAGCTGGCTGTGCTTGCGTGAGCTACATCTGTACAGAAACTACCGTTAGTGCCGACAAAGGAGGAAGAGCGCGCTGCTGTCGAAAATGGCCGGTGCTTGTTGATAGTTGGAGACAAACAAATTCTTGACCCCTTGAAGGCAACTGACGGATGGTTAGACAAAGTCCAGAGTCTGAAACTGTGGATAGTGCAGACTATTTGCTAAGCAGGGATGAGAAATCACTACTCCGCCGGCTTCATAATGACAACAATGACGGTAAGTCTCACATATAACCTCTTTGGTGTCACGTTTGTATTGATAAGTTGACAGACATACAATATGTGCATGCATGCAGTTTGTTTATAGAACATGTCAATTTTACAATATTACGCGCCACGTCATTCATGGTGCAACATAAGTCATAAGCCGATGCACGAAAACGGCAGCACAGTTTCAGGATATTGACAAAATAAATGTGTGCAAGAAACTTACAATTATAGTCCGTCTTTTACATCCATCTGGATCTTTCTTTTTTGTGGCGACATTGTGTAGAATGAACAGAGGTTTACAACCACATTTCTTCTTCTTTCCGTCTTTGCGTCTTCTTTCCGTCTTTGTGTTGACTCGGCGGAGCTTTGCAATTGTGTGTTTTCAGCCAACTTTCAAGCCTATAAATTCCGTTCGAGCATTTGAAAACAGCACAATGCACCCCTGTCATTACTGTATGTGTCGCTTAAGGCTTAAAGCCTTTGAAACAATCCCTGTAACAGCCTTAACTTTTACAGTCCACTAATGCTACTGTATACAAAATTCAATGGGAGCAGTGTGAGTTTGGGAGCTGGAATTCTTGCCCCGTTTGACCCACGCATGCGCAGATGCGATACGCACTTTGTTTATTCACTGCACTTTAGATGGGCTTTATTTTACGGAGATGTTTATCATGCAGGTTAATATGTCGATAACGATGAAAATTCGGTTAATCGCCCAGCCCCAATTAACCCCAAAAAAGACATTTCTTGTGGCTTTAATTCCTTAACCTGTTACACCAGGTTAATGCATACAAAGTCGCACTGCACATGTCCCCAGCTATCCATGCAAGGTTTTCACGTACCTGGATGATCAAAGTTGTACTGCCCTTTAAGTGCTTTGGCCTTCTGCTCTGCAGTGAGCACTTTGTAGAAACTGTCCTGGCTGAGGATAGCAACCTGTCGCTGGTGGTGGTCAATCTTGTTTTGTCCCAGCAGCTCCATGATCTTCTCACACACAGAAGACTGCACAAAGAAATGAAATTGGCAAAAAAAAACAAAAAACGATAACAACCAGACACACAAGAGTTGCTGCACATCCTGCCAAGACATCAGCACTTTGCATCACCATACAAACCCAGATATTGTGGGGAAAGAACAAAAATTTTGTTCTGATTCAGTATCTGTGCCACTCACACACTTATACAGCATTTTCACATCCTTTATAAGGGTAACAGGTCAACAACCCACTGACCTCACAGACCTCAACTAAAAACTTTCTAGCAATGCTGACGAGGCGTTCTGTAGCAAGCCGACGACAGTCTGCTTTTGTGGCCCTGGAACTGTATGACAATGAAACTGAAAACCCCCACTCAAGAGCTGGGAGGTTACTGTCCACAAGGTCCTATGCAAAGCTTTGAGCCCATCACACCCCACAGAGATTAAAGCAAAAACTTATTTGTGTCACCACCTTAGCTATATCTCCTACTCTGCTTCAATAGAATAATTATATTACTTGTTCAATAATACCAGGAACTAATGGACAGAATGTCATTGTTTCAGACTTCTGCAGACTAAAAAAAATACCTCCAACTGTTGTCACAAGCATTACGCTCTAGCACATTATAGTACATATATGCACCCCCACCCCCAAGCAAAATAGTTCACACACAAATGGCTGCTTCACAGAGGAATTTTCCTGTATCGAAAAACTCCACAGGCGTTATCACGATTAGTCGGTGGAGTCCAAATCTTTACCATTGGCCAAAATTATACTGTGTAACAGTTAAATGGGCTATACCAGAGACCTACTGGCATGTGTCAAAAAATACTGACATGCCCAAAATCTTCAACGTACTTGCCATATATCAGTGTGCCCTTAACTTACACAAAACGTACCCATAAATTATTTGTCATACACCAGCTTATTTGGTGAATTTTTCCATACGTCGGCATATGCTGGCTAAATTGTCAAGGTGTGCAGGCCTGTTAACAGCTTCAATCATGTCTGAACCCCTTAAAACAGGGTATTTCTAGTGAGTATAGCTTCAAACTTTTTTGATCGTGCTCCATTTGGGGAAAAAATTTAAAGCCGAAGCAGAATTTGTTTTGTGATTCTGATCAAGGGCACAGCTCTTACCTCCAGGACAAGTAAGAGCTGTGAGAGTTAAGAGGTCAACCCGCCCATAACTTTAATTTCCGGGCGGGTTGCCATGTCTGCACTTTATAAGCCAGCCTATTAGAAGGCAAGCAGGAGTAAGCCATTCCTTACCATTCTTGCACTTTTTTGGATAGTGGGCGATCATAGTAGAACAGTGCCCTATGGAATAGGGCTGTAATGCAGTGACTTGTGAAAGGCTGGTTAAAAGATAGCAAAAATAAAATGTGTGTGATTCAGTTTAAGTACTTCTGCCCAGAGGTCCCTAGAGATCATCTTTGTAGCCAAACACATCAGTAGAATACCACACTTTGCAAGTCTAAAAACGGCCATATACTAACTACTAATCCAACCTAGCTTGAGGGTGCATTTTCATGCTTCTATCCAGCACAAACAAATGATGATGGAATTGAATACTTTCCAACACTTATGAAGCTCAGGTTGTTTGTTTTCATTACAATCTCTCCATTCCTTAATACATCTCAGTTAAATTACAACTGATGTTTACTACTTATACATAAAACAGTGTGAATTTACAATAAAATATACATTTAACAACAAACATGTCTGTTTATTGTGACCGTTTTGTTGTGGCCTTAATAAAAATTCTGGCAGACCTCCACCAACAAGACAAACTAATTGAAAACATCTGTGTAAACTTGGTGTTTCAATCATATACAATTACATATCTTGTATGTTCATTTACAAGTTCAATTTTAATTACTGGACATTATCAGCAACACAATGTAGCCAACAGTGCATTCTGAGTGAAAATTCACTCATCTTTCTTAATCGTCCACTGGATTGTTAGAGTGGGAATCTCCAGGCACCCCATGATTCAAGTACAATTCAGAGTGCTGTGACTCAATTACAAAACGATTATCAATGTGATCAGTATCGGACCAAATCAAGACCTTTTTGTGACTGACCGTATCTGGGGAATTTAGCCAGCCAAAAAAAACTGAGTTTTTCAGGGATCCGTAATTCCTCACGCAGAGGGGCATAGTTCTCAACTCAACTTGCATTCATGAAAATACATGAAAAACTGGTGTCAGAACACTTTCCATAGTAACGCAGGTGCTTGGGATTTTCGCTGTGTGCAGTAATCTATCACTCTCACTCACTCACGTGCATTGCCCGCTCAAGATTGGGCAGTGTTTATAAAATAGGTAGTAATAAATTAATAAATTTTGCAAGGTTTCCATAATAAGTCCAGAATGATTTTAGAACCTTAAAACTTAAATCTCAACAGTTTTTAGAAGAACTCAACCATTTTATTTCCTATTAATTATGTAATTATTTAAACGTTAATTTACTGTCTTAATGTATTTATAAATTGCTTAGGTTCATGTTATCATATACACAGTAATATTATTATCATCATCAGTATTATTGCTTCTATTTTGTCATTACATTTTTTTTAATGGATCATAATGGAAATAAGTATTTATGTTAAATTATACTATGGATTTTAAATTATATTATTATTACATTAAATTTCCTAAATAAAATCACAAACACACACTTTTTATATATAGATGAGTCACTGCCCTCTGCTGGATTGGAGTGTGAGTCCAAAATGTATTTATCAACGTCCATTGTTCAGTCGTTAGCTAACGTTGCTAATTTCTCCAAAAACATTAGGCCTATCAACTTTCCATTTTCACAGCATTCATCCGTGACCCAAAATATATTATACCAAATGACAAATGTCAGCTCTCCCCAGTTTCTCCATGACTGAAGCCATACACATGCATGCATGCATACACGCACACAGAGGCCACTTGGCGATTATAATATTGATTATTAGTAGTATTATTATCATCATTGGTATATTATCATTTTGTTGCTCGATTTTTAAATGGACCACAATGGAATTAAGTGTTTTCACTTTCTTGTCATCCATGTATTCACAATTATATTATGTACTTACACTGAACTTACTAAATAAAATCATACACGCTTTTAATATATAGATGATTTACTAACGCTGCTGGAATGGCATGCGAGTCCAGAATGTAATTATTGCATTATTCAGTGTTTTTAGCTAATATGCACAGTTTCTCCAAAAATATTAGCCCTGTCAACATTCTGTTTTGGTGGTGTACATCTTTGATCCAAAATACATATGCATACCAAGGGTCAAATGTCACCTCTCCCCAGTCCGTCTGTGATCAAAATTATATACACACACAGCTTTTTATCTTTTCTGCATTCTGCTGCAAGTAGGTGTTTTTAATTTGACACACCCACAGAGATATCAAAAGCTGTACACTTTTCACTCTCTTTAAAGGCAACATGACACTTAACTAAACTGACAACTACAAAAACACAACAAAACCCTAACAACACTGTTAAGCTAACATGAGCCACAATAACATTTAAAACCCCCAAACCCCGAATTCCCATGGTGCACTGGAGTACAGCGGCCATTGTGTAGTTAGCTAAAATGGCTAATTTCTCCAAAAATATTAGTCCTATCAACTTCTCATTTTTGCACCATTCATCCTTGACCCAAAATACATAAGCATGCCAAACGGCAAATGTCAGCTCTAGGGATGGGTATCGAGAACCGGTTCCTTTCGGGTATCGTTAAGAAATGGTTCAATCCACCGACATCAATAACCTTTTTACTTAATGATTCCCTTATCGGTCCTTCAGAGTGGCCGTTGTTTTTGGGGGTGTTTGTCAGGAAAATTATAATTTCTCTACATTGATTACAGACCCTGCAGCGGGTCTGTAATAAACTTTTCTGCAGCGCGGCTTTGCTTTGAACCTTGAACCAATCAAAGCAGTGATTCGCAGATCGAAGCAGCGCTTCGATTATTGCTTTGTTGATTAATTTTTTCCTTTCGCTTTCCCCCGCTAAAACCCTAAAGAGCATATGGCTGTGAGTATTATTTACCTTTTTATGTTAAACCGATCTGTTATGGTCGTCTGAAACAGTTGATAGATGTATTTTATAACTTAAAAACGGGACCGATGCTAACACGTTAGCATGTCTATGACATTTTCAATGTTAAGTTAGCATTAAGCAGTTGCAGCTGTCAAGCGTTTGTTGTTGTAAAAGAGTCAAATGTATTACAAATAATATTTAATTTATTTTTGTTTATATATTATTAATAATAGCAAGCACAACAATAATAGTAATAATAACTAATATAATGATTATATACAATTTTAGAGAACGAGACAAAGAACCTGAACACAACAGAAAATATAAAACCAACTAACAATGAACATACATAAATAAATAAATACATACATCCAGAAATAAATAAGTGTTTCCTGTGAACACCTAGTGACTCTTACACCTCCATTTCATTCCTGTCTTATTTAAGTTTAATGACAATTTGTTTCGGTCAAACCACATTTTCAATGTGTTAATTTCTTCAGTGATTTCCTCCAGAACTATCTGTCAAGCTAGAAAACTGCTGCATCCTCGTAAGAGCAGAATACTACTGGAATGAATTTGAATAAGTTGTTTTTTTTCTCTCACCTAAATGGATGCTGCACTCACTGCAGTTTATTGTCTGGAATAGCCCCAGATTGCATTTCAGAGCTTCTAGAATGCAAACATTTTCGTGCACGTGGTGTTGGGGGATAATTTTGTGTTTCAGCTTTTTTTTTTGTTTTTCACCACTTTCATCCCTGAATATGTGAAATCGCGAGTCACTTTTGTGTGGATCAAAGTTACTAACAGACTCCTGTCTTGTTGCGAGAAAGAAACGAGAATCGTCCTCCGTTCTGTTCACACAGCTCCAAACGCGGCTCTCTGCTGAGTCAAGTTAGAACGATAGAAGCCAGTCTGAATTAATAACTTCAAAGCGAAACACCGTTTTGTTTATTTTTATTTATGTCCAGAGATCAAGGATACAGTGACCATTTTCATATTTATTTACTATAAGACTCAATGAAATACATAGAAAGCCTGTAAAGCCTACTTTTAGTACAAAATTCACAAGAGGTATCGATAAGCAGAATCGGATAGATAAAATCTTATCAATATCCATCCCTAGTCAGCTCTCTCTGGTTTTGGTGTGATCAAAGCCATAAGCACGCACACAGAAGCCACTTGGCTATTATAATACACACACACACACACTATATATATATATATATATATATATATATATATACAGACCCACACGCGCTCCAACAACAATACCCAACAACAATAATGACGTAACAGGTTTGGAATACAGACGTAACGGGCAGCCTTGTGAATTACCGTAAATTATGAGTGGGATGCTACAATTTTAGCATTGCTAGCGTCATAAAACGTGTTTGGTTTTTAAAAACAGGCAACAGAATTGCGTTTATAAGAAACCTTTTCTCGTTCTGCCATGTATCACCCCCGAAACAAAAAGAAGCGCGCGCGCGCGCGCCACAGCTTCCTCTCGTGAACGGTTTTCCCGCTGGCCGTCAAAATCTAGGTTAAGACAAATCTTAAATAATAACAATAAAAGAGCGACCATAACGGAACACTTCTGTTCATACGTTAGCCGTATAATATATTGTTATACTGTCATCACAGACAAAACGAACGCTCAAGTGTTAGCATATGAGACTAGCGCCTGTTTGGTGCTCTGACCACGAAAAACACCTGGAACATGTCCCAACTTCTACGTTCCTTTGTGAATACTCTCCGTGTTTTCCCCTCACTGTTACTAAACATGGAAAAATAACGTCTGACCTTTCTTTCAACGTAAGAGATAAAACATTTTAAATTAAAGAGTTTGTCTGGTCTAATTAAATGCCCTATCACCAGCACACCATTAAAAATGCTAAGTAATGATTTTACGAGCGGGAGCTACATTTATCTTTGTATAGGACAGGGTGTGTTGTTAAATAATAAAGTAGAAGTTTGAGCCATTATTCGACTGGCTTTTCACAAGGCGGATGAATACGTCACAGTTTCACCGCTTTGTACGAAAAAATGATTTAAAATCTCCGTTAAATACCGGGAGAAGCCTTCGGTGTCACACATCTTTATAGACAATAAGTTCATTACTGTTTCTTTTGAAGAAGTGAGCTAGTTATATACTTTGAGGGAAAACATGCGGTTTATTTTTTGCGACTTTATTTTGCGACCATGTGGTGGAATTTTACGATCGCTCACGAAGCATCGCTTCCCACGCAGTCACAGGCCAACTCATCCTGTGACACTTATTTCAACAGAAAATGGAGTCGGTGGGGGAATAACCGGAATCCAAGCCAAAAGGCGGCGGAGAAGCGCCATAAACTGGCCAGACGCAAACAGCGCTAAGCATTTTAAACAGACGACAGAGCTGTCAATCACGCAGTAACGTTGCGTCACGTTAACCCACGAGGCAGAGAGAACGCCATGAGGTGAATTTTGGTCAAAATATCCCAGGAATAGTCTAAGAAGGTGGCGTGCTAACCTTTCCGCTGGCGGTGCCTCCAGAAACGCCGATGAGAAAAGGTTTCCCTACGACGTCGTTGGTGTCGCCTGGACCCCTCGGTGTTTCTGTGTCGCCTGCCATGCTTTGGAATACAACAGCGGAGCCGCCGCACTGGACCACAACACAGCCACGCTCCGCCCACCGGCGGGCGTGGTCGAAGATGGCTTCCAGAGAGAGAGAGAGAGAGAGAGAAAAAAAACACTAGAGCGGTCATTGTCATTCACTGAAGGTGAAATTTGGACCGCCATCTTAGGAGAGGTCTATAGTTGCACCCCAAAACCGCAGAAGCGCTTAGGGAAGGTGTGACTTTTTTATATTTAATGGAACACAATTTTAGGTTAAAATATTTTTATTGGAGATGAACAACAGTTGGCACTAAATTGGCCTGGTGTCAGTTCTGTGTGTGAAAGCAAGGCATTCTGTTATTATTAATGAGGATAAATGTCAATATATTCCTGGGGCAGAGGCTGCAGCATATGACATTTTTAGAATTGCATGGATAAATATGAAATGGAACAGTAATATACAGCAGTTAAAATAAGTATTGAACAGGTCACCATGTTTCTCAGTAAATATATAAATCTGAAGGTGCTACTAACATGAAAGTTTCACCAGATGTCACATATACACACATATAAAGAAACCAAAACAAAAAATAAGTACAAAAATCAAGTTATGGGTAATAATGTGGAATGACACAGGAAAAAGTATTGAATACATGCCACTTGCTTTCTTTTTTTCTTGTGACCAGGAGCTGCTTGCCCTTCACCTCGCCATGTGACGGAGGGCTGGCAGTTTACAGCTTTCGTCAACTACAAACCGCTGTCAATTACCAAGGCGAAAGTGTCTGAACCCTGCCCCCCTGCGCCAACAGCGACAGCTCGCTTTTACCTCAGAGTTCACCACAGACATACAGTATGTTGTGGGCAAGACAAACTTCGTCGCTGACTGCCTCTCCCAAGATTTTGCAACCACTGTGGACCTCGGCCTGAACTGCACCCTCATGGCGACTGATCAGACCACCGACCCAGCGGTGCAGTCACGCAGGTCTGCGGCTACTGGACAGGCATTGATTTTAGTGAAGGCTGCACCACGCTGCTCTGCAACATCTCCACAGGACAGACAGCATGGCCCGTCGTCCCCACCGCATGGAAGTGACGTGTTTTTGATGAGGTGCGTGGCCTTTCCCACCCAGGGAGGAAACCATTGCAAAAGTTGGTGGCACCCAAGTTTGTCTGGCACAGGCTCAAGAAGGACAATAAAGACTTGGGGGCCTCTTGTGGTGAGTGTCAGCACTCCAAGATCCATCACTACTCCAAAGCTCCCCTGGCTCACTTCTCTGTACCTGAGCAAAGGTTTGATCATGTTAATCAATCAATCAATTTTATTTATATAGCGCTATTTCTAGGCTATCAAATCAATTTTATTTATATAGCGCCAAATCACAACAAACAGTTGCCCCAAGCCGCTTTATATTGTAAGGCAAAGCCATACAATAATTACGGAAAAACCCCAACTGTCAAAACGACAGTGCGAGTGGTGCATACAGAGCAAAAAGAGAAAGAAACACTCAGTGCATCTCAGGGTATCTGTCTCCCTGATCTGAATTGGGAGCTGGTTCCACAGGAGAGGAGCCTGAAAGCTGAAGGCTCTGCCTCCCATTCTACTCTTACAAACCCTAGGAACTACAAGTAAGCCTGCATTCTGAGAGCGAAGCGCTCTATTGGGGTGATATGGTACTATGAGGTCCCTAAGATAAGATGGGACCTGATTATTCAAAACCTTATAAGTAAGAAGAAGAATTTTAAATTCTATTCTAGAATTAACAGGAAGCCAATGAAGAGAGGCCAATATGGGTGAGATATTCTCTCTCCTTCTAGTCCCCGTTAGTACTCTAGCTGCAGCATTTTGAATTAACTGAAGGCTTTTCAGGGAACTAATCGATACTAAATTAATGTGGTCTTCGTGGATCCCCTACCCTACCTCCCTGGGTTTCACACACCTCCTTACAGTGGTGGATAGGACCACCTAGTGGCAACAACAACTGAGATGGCCTGGGCATTCATCGGCACCTGGGTCACCTGTTTCAGCACTTCTTCTGACCTCTCTTCTGACAAGAGCTCGGAGTTTATGTTTGAGCTCTGGAATGCAATTGCAGACATTCTGGGTGTGAAGATCCACCGGACCGCAGCGTATCACCCCCAGGATAATGGACTGTGTGTGTGCTTTCATCGCTCTATGAAAGCCTCTCTGCGGGTCATCTTAACAGATGGCCGTTGGGTGCACAGACCCCCATGGGTCATGCTGGGGCTACCAACAGCCCCCGTAGAGGACCTCCAGTTCTCATTGGTGGAGTAGGTTTATGGCCAACCACTGTGGGTTCGAGGAGATTTCATTCCTGACACCACAACCCCCTGGTCGGCTGCCGACCAACGGAGCGAGCTTCAGGACAAGGTTAAGTTGTTTGCGCACGTGCCTACTTCACATCACGTCCATCCATCTTCCTACCCTCCCTCACAGGTGCAGTTAACAAAATACGTCTTTATTCGCCATGACACTCACAGGGGACAGCTGCAGCCCCACTATGATGGCTCGTTTTGCATATTCAAAATGGGGGACAAAGGATTTGTGGTTGATATAGGTGGTAAAGCTGAGAATATTTCAGTGGACCACCTCAAGCCAGCCCACCTGGATTTGGACAGACCCACGGAGCTTACCCGACCACCTCCACGGGGGTGCCCCCCGTACTCAACCCGGACACCCATGGGGGAGGCCTATGGTTTCCTTACATCACGGTGCCTTTGATGCTCCGGTGTGGCTGGATTATTCACCCGCCCCCTCGATGGTGAATTCTGGGGGAGAGTATGTGGTGGACATTCAACACGTGATGATCTTAATTCACCATACCGAGTATGTTTCCTGTTGGTATGTGGTAACACGACTAGATGTGCAAAGTTCTGCACGTGTTAACATGCTGAGGTGTGATCTTGATGTATCCTGTCTCGGCCCTTGCGTGGGTGACTGGGCAAAGTGTTTTCCTGCTGTTTTTTCTCTCAGAAATGCTGTGAGGTTAATGGGCAGGGCCAAGCTGTTATAAAAGGTCTGGGAATTTTGTGAAAAGAGAAATAAAGTGGCACGCCGATGCGTTGTCAAAATGGGAAATTGTTGCTCCTTCTTTAACTATCGCAAATTTCCACAGTTGAAACACAAGACCACTTGTTTTGCTGTTGTTGTTGTTGGTGGTGGTTGTTTTTGTTTGTTTGTTTGCTTGTTTGTTTGGGGTTTTCGGGGGGGGGGGGGGGTCCTATGCCCTCTGTCCCAAAGATTGTGCCATGCTATTAAAAACTGGATATGACTTAATACAAATGACATTCTGACCATTGACATTTTTCATATATATATATATATATATATATATATATATATATATATATATACATACATTCTGACCATATATACATTCTGACCAAAAATATCAATGGTCAGAATGTGTGTGTATATATATATATATATATATATATATATATATATATTCTGACTATATATACGAGGTCTATTAGAAAAGTATCCAACCTTATTTTTTTCAAAAACCATATGGATTTGAATCACGTGTGATTACATCAGACATGCTTGAACCCTTGTGGGCATGCAAGAGTTTTTTCACGCCTGTCTGTTACGTCATTCGCCTGTGGGCAGTCTTTGAGTGAGGAGTGGCCCACCCTCTCGTCGATTTTTTCATTGTTTAGGAATGGCTCAGAGACTGTTTCTTTGTTTGATCAAAATTTTTTCAAAAACTGTAAGGCACAACTGAGTGGACACCATTCGATATATTCAGCTGGTTTTCGGTAAAAATTTTAATGGCTGATGAGAGATTTTGGTGTGTAAGTGTCGCTTTAAGGACGGCACACGGCGCCTGACGGCGATCTGCACTCCGAGGCGGCGGCGTCTCGCTGTTTCAAGCTGAAAACTTCCACATTTCAGGCTCTGTTCACCCAGGTCGTCGTCAGAGAACAGAGAAGTTTCAGAAGAGGTCGGCATGAAGAGTTTATGCGGACATTCCACTGTTAAAGGAGATTTTGTAATGAAAGAACGTGCGGGCAGATTCGCATGTCGGGCCGGACCCAACCGCGGGGGGTCGCGACAGGAAAAACACCTCCATTGGAAACCTTAACGGGCAAGTTGGAACATGCCTAGCTGTTAAACAATTTCTCAGATACTCACTTGTTGAAAGCCATCAAAAGCCGCCTGAATTTTACAAATGGTTTTCAACACAGAGGTGTTTTTCCTGTCGCGGTGCAGATTTGCGGCGGCGTCACGGAACCGACTCGGTGAATTTGCCCGCACGTTCTTTCATTACAAAATCTCCTTTAACAGTGGAATGTCCGCATAAACTCCTCATGCTGACTTCTTCTGAAACTTCTCTGTTCTCTGACGACGACCTGGGTGAACAGAGCCTTAAATTAAGATGTTTTCAGCTCGAAACAACCAGACGGATGCCACCTCCGACCGCGCCGCGCCGATCCTCTTTGTGAGCTGTCCTTAAAGCGAAAGAAACTCCACAATCTCTCATCAGCCGTTAAACTTTTCACCGAGAGCCAGCTGAATTTCTCGAATAGTGTCCACTCGGATATCCCTCACAAGTCCTGAAAAATTTTTGATAAAGCAGCGCACGCCGTCTCCAGCAGCGTCTCAGACAAAGGATTTCAGCCGAGAGGGCTGGACCAGTGCTCACTCAAAGCCTGCCCACAGGCGAATGACGTCACTGATGCGTGAAAAAACTCACGCATGTGCACGAGGGTTCAAGCATGTCTGGTGTAATCGCACGTGATTCAAATCCATATAGTTTATTTTTTTATAAAACTGCCGGTTAGTTTTCTAATAAACCTCGTACATTCTGACCAAAAATATCAATGGTCAGAATGTATATATACAATCAACAAAAATATAAACGAAACACTTTTGGTTTTGCTCCCATTTTGTATGAGATGAACTCAAAGATCTAAAACTTTTTCCACATACACAATATCACCATTTCCCTCAAATATTGTTCACAGTATCTGGTGTGACCACCATTTGCCTCATGCAGTGCAACACATCTCCTTTGCATAGAGTTGATCAGGTTGTCAATTGTGGCCTGTGGAATGTTGGTCCACTCCTCTTCAATGGCTGTGCAAAGTTGCTGGATATTGGCAGGAACTGGTACACGCTGTCGTATACGCCGGTCCAGAGCATCCCAAACATGCTCAATGGGTTACATGTCCGGTGAGTATGCCGGCCATGCAAGAACTGGGACATTTTCAGCTTCCAAGAATTGTGTACAGATCCTTGCAACATGGGGCCGTGCATTATCCTGCTGCAGCATGAGGTGATGTTCTTGGATGTATGGCACAACAATGGGCCTCAGGATCTCGTCACGGTATCTCTGTGCATTCAAAATGCCATCAATAAAATGCACCTGTGTTCTTCGTCCATAACAGATGCCTGCCCATACCATAACCCCACCGCCACCATGGGCCACTCGATCCACAACATTGACATCAGAAAATCGCTCACCCACACGCTATCTGCCATCTGCCCTGAACAGTGTGAACCGGGATTCATCCGTGAAGAGAACACCTCTCCAACGTGCCAAACACCAGCGAATGTGAGCATTTGCCCACTCAAGTCGGTTACGACGACGAACTGGAGTCAGGTCGAGACCCCGATGAGGACGACAAGCATGCAGATGAGCTTCCCTGAGACGGTTTCTGACAGTTTGTGCAGAAATTCTTTGGTTATGCAAACCGATTGTTTCAGCAGCTGTCCGAGTGGCTGGTCTCAGACGATCTTGAAGGTGAACGTGCTGGATGTGGAGGTCCTGGGCTGGTGTGGTTACACGTGGTCTGCGGTTGTGAGGCTGGTTGCATGTACTGCCAAATTCTCTGAAACGCCTTTGGAGACGGCTTATGGTAGAGAAATGAACATTCAATACACGAGCAACAGCTCTGGTTGACATTCCTGCTGTCAGCATGCCAATTGCACGCTCCCTCAAATCTTGCGACATCTGTGGCATTGTGCTGTGTGATAAAACTGCACCTTTCAGAGTGGCCTTTTATTGTGGGCAGTCTAAGGCACACCTGTGCACTAATGATGGTGTCTAATCAGCATCTTGATATGGCACACCTGTGAGGTGGGATGGATTATCTCAGCAAAGGAGAAGTGCTATCACAGATTTAGACTGGTTTGTGAACAATATTTGAGGGAAATGGTGATATTGTGTATGTGGAAAAAGTTTTAGATCTTTGAGTTCATCTCATACAAAATGGGAGCAAAACCAAAAGTGTTGCGTTTATATTTTTGTTGAGTATATATACGGCGAGGTTTTTCTTACTCCAGTGAATATAACATCCCCCCCCCCCCCAATATATATATATATATATTACTCCAGTGGATATAACATCCCCCCCCATATATATATATATATATATATATTACTCCAGTGAATATAACATCCCCCCCCCATATATATATATATATATATATATATATATATATATTACTCCAGTGAATATAACACCCCCCCATATATATATATATATATTACTCCAGTGAATATAACATCCCCCCCCCCATATATATATATATATATATATATTACTCCAGTGAATATAACATCCCCCCCCCATATATATATATATATATATTACTCCAGTGAATATAACATCCCCCCCCCATATATATATATATATATATATTACTCCAGTGAATATAACATCCCCCCCCCCCATATATATATATATATTACTCCAGTGAATATAACATCCCCCCCCCATATATATATATATATATTACTCCAGTGAATATAACATCCCCCCCCCCATATATATATATATATATATATATATATATATATATATATATATATATATATATATATATTACTCCAGTGAATATAACATCCCCCCCCATATATATATATATATATTACTCCAGTGAATATAACATCCCCCCCCCCCATATATATATATATATATATTACTCCAGTGAATATAACATCCCCCCCCCCCCCCCCCCATATATATATATATATATATTACTCCAGTGAATATAACATCCACTGGAGTAAGAAAAACCTCGCCGTCCTACGGGTGTTTCATTGACAATTTTTAAATGCTTGTCTCCGTGTTTTTTTTTTAAATGCACTCAGAGCAAGACAAAAGCAAAATGCTTGAGGATACATCTCTCCTTTTGCGGTTTTGATTCATTCTTGACTGACTTTTAATCATGAATTTGCAGTTTCGATTATAAACATTTGTCCACTAGATGTCGCCATCGTTGTCTTTTGTGTACCGTTTCAAAATGGTAAACATTTTCTGAAGCCTTTGGTTCAAAGTTTTTAAAAAAGCGTAATATTTTATTATCGTTATCATATTATAGCGTGGTTAATCGTCATATGCGAACATGCCAAAATTAATTCTTAAATAGCGACGTCGGCATATTTTGATTGACACTGAAGACATCCAATCGTCGACTACGTTTTGATAGTTTGATAGTCACTCTTTGTCCCACCCCCGCAGATTGAGTGGACTGCGTGGGCGTTAAGATATGTCAGCGTAAAGTCTTTCACACGCAGTAGCTGCTGTTTTGAAATGATAGTGTTATATATTGTTAAAGTACTGAGCGCTTACATCACAGTTATTAACTTTGATTTCTAGCAGCAGGCCGAGCTAAACATGCTCCGGAGGCTCTCTGTGCGCCCCCGGCCCGCCGCTCTGCTGGTAGCCGCCGCTCGGTGCGTCTGCTCCGGCTCTGTGCACGTCACCGCCCCGCTGAACTTCTGGGCTGGAAAGAGAAAGAAGATCACGGAGAACAAAGTGAATCAGGAAGACGTTTACGAACCTGCAACAGGCAAGTCACAGGACATTTTAAAAATATGCATTTTACAATATCTGATGTGATTTGCTGTTCCACTTGGATTTTGACATTACTGTGGAAAAAAGGTCCTGTTTAGGGTCAAGGAGTTCTCAATGAGTTTTCAGCAATTCCACTATTCCTCAGTATGTATTAAAATTCAACATGAATAAAAATATTCTAAATGATTTATATTTCCAAACCAAACAGCACTCGGAGCTCACTGTGTGCCAACAGTCGTGTTTGTGTTAAAATGCTGCGTTCATGACATGTTGTAAAGTCGGAAATACCTGCAACGATTAATCAATTTATCAATTATTAATTGACTGTTGAATTACAGCTATTATTTTTTTAAATCTAAATTCTTCGATTTCTGCTTCTTATCTTGGAGTAAGCGGTCATTAAGGTGTCATCGTGGCCTCTGGATAATGATCAACATTTTTCACCATTTTTAAACAATTTATCTTGAAATGTAAAACAATGGTAAAATAAATGTAATCAAGAAAATAAGTAATTAATCGTTTATGAGTGAAGTTACAAGCATTGGTACAATCTCTACAATAATTACAATGAGGTAAATACAGTGAGGAAAATAAGTATTTGAACACCCTGCGATTTTGCAAGTTCTCCCACTTAGAAATCATGGAGGGGTCTGAAATTTTCATCTTGTGTGCATGTCCACTGTGAGAGACATAATCTAAAAAAAAATAAATAAATCCGGAAATCACAATGTATGATTTTTTTTTAATTTATTTGTATGTTACTGCTGCAAATAAGTATTTGAACACCTGTGAAAATCAATGCTAATATTTGGTACAGTAGCCTTTGTTTGCAATTACAGAGGTCAAATGTTTCTTGTAGTTTTTCACCAGGTTTGCACACATTGCAGCAGGGATTTTGGTCCACTCCTCCATACAGATCTTCTCTAGATCTTTTAGGTTTGGAATTTCAGCTCCCTCCAAAGATTTTCTATTGAGTTCAGGTCTAGAGACTGGCCAGGCCACTCCAGGACCTTGAAATGCTTCTTATGGAGCCCCTCCTTAGTTGCCCTGGCTCTGTGTTTGGGGTCATTGTCATGCTCGAAGACCCAGCCATGACCAATCTTCAATGCTCTTACTGAGGGAAGGAGGTTATTTGCCAAAATCTTGCAATACATGACCCCATCCATCCTCCCTTCAATACGGTGCAGTCGTCCTGTCCCCTTTGCAGAAGATCACCTCCAGAGTATGATGTTTCCACCCCCATGCTTCACGGTTGGGATGGTGTTCTTGGGGTTGTTCTCATCCTCTAAACATGGTAAGTGTAGTTGATTCCAAAAAGCTCTATTCTGGTCTCATCTGACCACATGACCTTCTCCCATGCCTCCTCTGGATCATCCAGATGGTTACTGGTGAACTTCATACGGGCCTGGACATGTGCTGGCTTGAGCAGGGGGACCTTGCTGCCCTGCAGGATTTTAAACATGACAGCATCATGTTACTAATGTCATCTTTGTGACTGTGGTCCCACCTCTCTTCAGTCATTGACCAGGTTCTTCTGTGTAGTTCTGAGCTTTCTCAGAATCATCCTTACCCCACAAAGTGAGATCTTGCATGGAATCCCAGACTGAGGGATTTTGACAGTCATCTTGTGTTTCTTCCACTTTCTAATAAATAATCATAACAGTCATTGTCTTCTACCAAGCTGTAGTCCATCCCAGCCTTGTGCAGGTCTACAGTTTTGTCCCTGGTGTCCTTAGACAGCTCTTTGGTCTTGGCTATGGTGGACAGGTTGGAATGTGATTGATTGAGTGTGTGAAGGTGTCTTTTATACAGGTAACAAGTTCAAACAGGTGCAATTAATACAGGTAAAGAGTGCAGAATAAGAGGGCTTCTTAAAGAAAAATTAACAGGTCTGTGAGAGTCAGAATTCTTGCTGGTTGGTAGGGGGTCAAATACTTATTTGCAGCAGTAACATACAAATAAATTATTAAAAAAATCATACATTGTGATTTCCAGATTTTTTTTGTTTTTTTTAGATTATGTCTCTCACAGTGGACATGCACCAAAGATGAAAATTTCAGACCCCTCCATGATTTCTAAGTGGGAGAACTTGCAAAATCGCAGGGTGTTCAAATACTTATTTTCCTCACTGTAAGTATTTGATCTACTGTCGATTTTGCAAGTTTTCCCACCAACAAAGAATGGACAACTGTGAGAGACAGAATAAAAAAAAAAAAAAAAATCAGAAAATCAGATTGTATGATTTTTAAATAATTAATTTGCATTTTATTGCATGAAATAAGTGTTTGATCGCCTACCAACCAGCAAGAATTCTGGCTCTCACAGACCAGTTAGTTTTTCTTTAGGAAGCCCTCTTATTCTGCACTTTTTACCTGTATTAATTGCAGCTGTTTAATCTCGTTACCTGTTTAAAAGACACCTGTCCACACACTCAGTCAGTGACACTCCAACCAATCCACCATGGCCAAGACCAAAGAGCTGTTTTAGGACACCAGGGTCAAAATTGTACACCTGCACAAGGCTGGGATGAGCTACAGGACAACAGGCAAGCAGCTTTGAGAAGACAACAACTGTTGGTGTAATTATGAGAAAATGGAAGAAACACAAGATGGCTGTCAATCTTCCTCGGTCTGGGGCTCCATGTAAGATCCTGCCTTGTGGGGTAAGGATGATTCTGGGAAAACCCAGAACTAAACAGGAAGACCTTGTCAATGACCTGAAGAGAGCTGGGACCACAGTCACAAAGATTACATTAGTAACACACAATGCCGTCATGGTTTAAAATCCTGCAGGGCAGCAAGGTCCCCCTGCTCAAGCCAGCACATGTCCAGGCCCATTTGAAGCTCACCAGTGACCATCTGGATGATCCAGTGGAGGCACGAGAGGAGGTCATGTGGTCAGATGAGATGTAAATAGAGCTTTTTGGTATCAACTCCACTCGCCGTGTTTGGAGGATAAGAACCCCAAGAACACCGTCCCAACCATGAAGCATAGGGGTGGAAACATCATTTTTGGGGGTGCTTTTCTGAAAAGGGGACAGGATGACTTTTGAAGAGAGGATGCATGGGGTCATGTATTGCGAGATTTTGGCAAACAACCTCCTTCCTTCACTAAGAGCATTGAAGATGGGTCGTGGCTGGGTCTTCCAGCAGGACAATGACCCGAAACACACAGCTAGGGCAACCAAGGAGCGGCTCCATAAGAAGCATTTCAAGGCCCTTGAGTGGCCTTGCCAGTCTCCAGACCTGAACTCAATAGAAAATCTTTGGAGGGAGCTGAAACTCCAACCCTGAAAGATATGGACATGATCTGTATGGAGGTGTTGACCAAAATCTCTGCTGCAGTGTGCAAACTTGGTCTAGAACTACAGGAAACATCTGACCTCTGGAACTGCAAACAAAGGTTTCTGTACCAAATATTAAGGTTTTTCAATTGGATCAAATACTTATTTCATTCAATAAAATGTATATTAATTATTTAAAAATCATACAATGTGATTTTCGGATTTATTTTTTATTTTTTTAGATTCTGTCTCTCACAGTTGAAGTGTACCTATGATAAAAAATTACAGACCTCTCCATTCTTTTTAGGTGGGAAAAAGATCAAATACTTTTTTGCCTCACTGTAACATTGTCACTGACTTGAGATTACAACTAGAAATACACTCCCTGTCACACCTTGACAATTTAGCCAGTGTATGCAGATCATATTAAAAATACTGACATATACCAATACCCCCCCCAACCAACACCACTGTTGGATGCATACATAACGTATTCATAACCAGTTGGATGTATACATGTCATATTCGTAATTTATATATAATGTTTCAGTGAATTTACACCAATGACTTCGTATTGTGTTCCTGGCATACACATTTACACCTAACAATAGTTCACCTTAACCAAAGCGTGTGACAGCATATCACTGACGAGCACATGGAAATTGCACTACAAATCGATACTTGCATGAATTTTATCTCTGCACTGACACGCAGTCTGGTGTGCCAGTGAGTAAACCCATCATAAACTGTGCTTAAACAGTTTTGAAATGAAAATTCACTACTTTACACTTTACATAAATCCTGTGATGCTGGCAAATAGAGTGGCTATTTTTGAGAGCCGTGTGCGTAACAGCTTCTTAACTCAGTGGAGTTAGATGTTACGGGCACTCCAGACGAGGTTGGTGTTGGGCCGGCTAGCATGTTCATTAGCATGAGCCTAGAATCGCTGGCTGTGGATGACTGCTTTGGGACTGTGGTTAGGTGGAGGAAGTCACGTAGGGCTTGGTGCCCGGTTGCGGTACCCCGATCACACTCGCCACTGTGAACTGGTTTTCTCCCTTGGATATGCCTGATGTGAGTTCTTTGAGCCCACAGATGACTTCCACTCCTATCTCAAGGCCGAAACGCCGGGCTTTAGTGATAGGGGATTCTATCACCCACAAAGTCAGGTTACAGACGCCAGCTGATGTTAAATGTATTCCTGGGGCCAGAGTGGTTTCATGACAGCTCGTGGACCACCTTACTGAGAAAAATCTTTTTGAGCCACTGCAGTCTATTTTTAGAAAGTATCATTCCACAGAGACGGAGCTCTCACTAAAGTGGTGAATGATCTTCTGCTTGCAATGGATTCGGACACCACTACGGTTCTGGTGCTGTTAGATCTTAGTGCTGCATTTGATACAGTGGATCATCATATTCTACTTGATAGGCCGGAGAATCGTTTTGGGATTACTGGGAATGCACTTGCATGGTTGACATCATACCTGTCCAGTCGTTCTCACTGTGTTTTGTGCAATAACACTACCTCTGATCTTAGTGACATGAAATTTGGGGTTCCACAGGGGTCTGTCTTAGGCCCCCTGTTTTTCTCCCTTTATATACTGCAATGTTCTATTTTCTGGTTCACTGCAGTCCAGCATTAGGGGTCTCCAATTGGTTAAAAATGCTGCTGCCAGAGTTTTGACAGGAAGCAGAAAGTTTGACCACATTACACCCATTTTAGCGCCTCTTCACTGGCTTCTTGTCCCTGTGAGGTCAGATTTTAAGGTTCTGCTACTAACCTATAAAATTGTTCACGGACTGGCACCTCCCTACTTAAATCCTACGTACCGGCCCGGGCTTTGAGAGGGTTAATTGTGTCAGTAGCATGGCCCAAGCAGAGGGTCACCCCTTTGAGTGTGGTCTGCTTGAGGTTTCTTCCTCAAATCATCATAGGGAGTTTTTCCTTACCACTGTTGCCTGTGTGCTTGCTCTGGGGGATGGAAAGGTTAGACCTTTACTTGTTTGAAGCTCCTTGTGTCAGGATACATGGTCATGTGGCACAGACGGTGGGTGGACACAAGTGCAACCTCTCAGACGATACGTAAGATGTAATAATGAACTTTATCTCACAAACAGTCCTGGGTCCCGTACACAGAAAGGCAGGCAGCATAGCAAAGGTACAGATGAGGGCAAAGCAAAAATACGTGGTCAGGAACAGACTGAGGTCAAAGGTACAGAGAGATACAATATCGGAGGCAAAGGCAGAAGGCAAAATCCAGATAAACAGAACGAGGTCAAAAAACACTGAGGCAAACAAGACAAGATCAGGGCTGGAACGAAGATACAAAGAATACAAGCTGGCACCGCAGTGAGGGAAGTGAGAGCTTAAATAACAGGTGATGTAACAAGGTGCATGTGCGATCAAGGGTTCTGGAAGGAGGTGTGGTCTGGTGAAACAAAGAGACGGGTTGAGAAGCGAGAGAGAAAGTGTGAGTGAAAACGAAGCAGATCAAAAGCAAAAGGAGTCAGTGAATGAAAACCAGTGGTGAAAGTATAATGTGCCCACAGACCAACAAAAGGAAATGTGAACAAAGTAAAGGGCAAACCTAAAAAGTGACAGACCTAAAAATGGCACAAGTATAATAAGAGTATAAACACAACTTGAACCAAATCTGAATATGACATCACAAACACGGGAAATAAGATAGAACCGATTATGACCCAAAGTAGAACAGAACATGGCTGAAAAATAACTAATAACCATCACAGAAAATAAAGAAAGAACAGAAACAAAACCAGAACCTACAGCAAAACAATGGAATGATTTGAACAAATGATCACAGGAACAATACCAAAAACAAAAAGAATACAACAAGATAATGAAACGTCAAAGATACATAATAAACACAACCAGAGAAAACATAATATAAAATGATCAAAATGGCAACCAAGAGGATCAAATCAGGGGAGGCAGACGGCAATAGGGTACAAACCCATAACATCGCCCCGACCCAGGATGCACCCTGACACCTTGATGCAATTTTGTTGTGATTTGGCGCTATATGAATGAAAATACCTTGAAAATTGAATTGAAAATTTTGAAATGTTAAAAACTTCTGGCATGCATAAATTTTGTGAACTAGTCATGAACATAGCACAACCTATTCAAAAACACTGAGTGTCAGTGCATGCAGCGCATCTGAACGATTATGACGAGATAAACATAACTTTACTAATACATTATCTAATTCATGAGAAGGAATAAAAATGCAACTGTTTTATTAATCCATTACAATATATATTATAAATAATTACCTTTGAGACAAGATTCCAAATGTGTTTTCCATTGCATGACATGCAAGAAACAACCTGCAGCTGTAGGTAATTTCTCTGTGATTCTGGGAGCGATGAGAGAATGGTTTCATTAGCCAAGTTCTGAGAGCAAATGTGTCATTGGTTACGAAATTATTATTTTATGTAGCGTGGCGTCAAGCAGGACAAAGCGTGGTGTCCAGCAGGACAAAGCAAGATGCATTGACATAACGAATTAGGCAGCAGTGTGGGGATCAAATTCCTGCAAGTATCAAGGTGCCTGAAGGATCAACATCGTAGTCATGCCGAAATAAACTTCTGCTTGCAAGAACTCTCCTGGTCGTGGACGTGGGCGTACCCAAGTCCTTCTGCTTTGTTCATCTCTTCTCCTGGCTCTGTTGGCAGGTAGCTGGTGCAGTGTCAAATCCATCAGATCATGCTGATGTTGAAGGACACCTATTAGGTATTCTCTTTGCCTTGCTGGATCCTGCATATCTGTTCACCATGGAGGCTGAAGAGTACTGACAGGTTCCTCCTGCCAAACCCTTTTTTTTAATGCCATTGCTGGCAATGCTTCATTACACGTAGCTGACATGTTCAGTAAGTTCTATGATCGTCTGGAACACGTCAAATAAGTTACACATAGGTTTACAGCACGTTAACCATAGGTTATAAATAAGTTTTCGGTACGCTAAACATTATCTCACTATATTTGAACTTATGAGTCACTTACAAGTAACGTGTGGGCGTGTGCATAACGTACCTAGAACTTATGTCCCGTGTATGTGGAACGTATGAGCCATACACTGGCATTCATTGAAATTTTGTCTATGCCCAAAATTTTTTGACCACCTTGACATATTTACAACATATATCGGCGTGCTTCAACATGCTCTTAACTTATACAAAACTTACCCATAACGTATTAGACATACCCCAGCGTATGCCAGTGTTTTTAAGACGCTTGACATACGCTGGCGAAATTGTCAAGGTGTGGCAGAGTTTTGGACATTTGTTGCTCATCTGCAGCCAGCAGCTGTAATAACATATTTATATGTTCGTTGTAAAGACAACAACAAAGTTCAAGTGGTAGGTAGGTAGGATTCCGTTGTTGATGATCCAGTAGTAAATCTCCACAACAAAACAATATATAATTCAGTGTTTCCGCTACAGTATTATAAGTCTAGCAGGCTGCCAGGCTAACAGAAACCCCGCTGGGCCAGAAATATTTTGTTAATAACACCAACAAAAAATAAAACCAAATAACCAGTATTTTTTAAGTGAATAATCATTTCAGTGCGTCCCTCTGATTATGGCGTTCTCTGGAGTAAATGTTATTTTATAGTGATTTGACAACACGCTGATCGTCTGATTATTGTTTTTTAATGTTAACGACAGTGAGCTGACTGCAGTGTGACATTAAAAACTCCCACTGTAGTCCAAATCAGTGCAGTCAGAGCTTGAGAATGTGTCAGGCACAATAATCTGAGATCTACTCCACAAATTCTGACTGGTAAAGAGTAATAATAAAAAAAAGTTGGGGATTAGTTGGAGGACTTAATCTCCACCTCCATGTGTGCACACATTTTTATTTTCATGAAATGCTCTCTCACCATTGGTGCTATTAACAAACTTTTCAATAACTTGTTTCACACCAGACGTGGCTGTGATAAAGTCAGTGTGTAACTTGGAAAGGAGAAAAAAAAGGTATAAAACTCTGTGATTCTTAACTCTTAGTGTCCTAATGATGCTCTCCTGTATTTTGGTCAACTTTTCATATTTCTATTAATAGATCATAGCTTTACAGTGTTTTCAGCAAATATATGTCTCACATTTGGAAAGCTGAGCTTGTTCTGAACATTTTGATGTGCAATACACAGGCATTATACTAAGAAAGTACCTTAAAAGGGGATTTTTTTTTTTTTAAGGTATTGTAAAGGGTGAGTACCACTGGGCCTGAAAAAAATTCAAGCGAAAACACTGAAATTGGAACATTTTTGAGCCATAAGTTGGCAGTGTCTGAACTTTTAAAATGGTTACATTGTGATGGCTTCGTGGCGGGGATAGATACTAACATCTCAAAAGAATCCACTGAGCTGATGCTGCTCTGGACAGTCTGATGGAGACAGACACACAAGTGGTCCTGATATTCCCATTAGGGGTCAGTCACATTGATTCTGCACTAAATGAATAATGTAAAGGAAGACATTCTAGCAACAGATAAAACAGTGTGACCTGTTGTTTATATTTAAAATGTGTGATTTATTGTTATGACCTTCAAATGTTTCACTTTGCAGGGCGAATTTTGTGCCATTTGCATCCATGTGGTGCTACGGAAGTCGACCAGGCTGTGAACGCTGCCAAGGTGGCCTTTGGGCATTGGAGCCAAATGTCTGGGATGGAGAGGGCAAGGATCATGATCGAGGCTGCCCAAATTATCAAGGTGTTAATGCTCTCTCTATTTGTATCCTTGAAACTATTTAAAATGGTACAGAGAATGTTTTTTTTTTTTGTAGATGGTCTTAAATATAAAAACAAAAAATGTCTGATTTTGTTGTAAATTTGCATTTGTTGTCACATGTAGAGGAGGAGAGAGGAGATAGCTGAAATGGAGGTGGTCAACAATGGGAAGTCCATCACAGAGGCCCGACTGGATGTCGATTCTGCCAGACTCTGTATAGAGTACTATGCAGGACTGGCCAATACTTTGGCAGGTTGGTACTTTGTATACATCCATGTAAGGTGAATGAAATTGTTGAGGACGGTGTATGAATTCCATATTATGAACTGTTTTTTTTTTACATAGTATAAACGAGGAGTTTAAAGATTCACAAAAACCTCAGAATTTATTCTTCTCAATTTAAATGAATACTGTATGTAATATCATTCACAACAACCCATTTATGTGCAGAAGTCTAATTTGAAGAAATTTAATGACCTGATAATATTTATTTTAATTAATCTAAATATTGACATATTTGTATGAAAGTAAAATTTCAGGCACTCATTACATTTTATTAATAATGGTAATTTGGCTTAGTGGTTAGTACTCTTGGCTTACAGCAAGAAGGGTTTGGGATTGTATCCCCTCTGTGGGCTTGGTGTGTGAATGTTCTCCCCATGCTTGCGTGGGTTCTCTCCGGGTGCTCCGGCTTCCTCCCGCATCCAAAAGACAGGCATGTTAGATGAACTGGAACATTTAAATTGTCATTAGTTGTGTGTGCGGGTGTGAATGTGTTTGTTTGCCTGTATGTGTCCTTGTGATAGACTGGCGTCCTGTCCAGGATGTACCCCGCCTCATGTCCTGTGACTGCTGAGATAGACTTCAGCCTCCTGCTGAATCTTAATTGAAGTAAGTGGGTAAAGAAAATGGATGAGTTATCTGAGCACAAAGTAAGGTGCAGGGCACAAAGATGTTGTATTCCCTCTATTAATTAAGCACAGGTTTGTGTTTTGGATGTGTAGGTAGATGACATTATCCAGTTACATTGTCGTCTTTTATCTGTGTCATTGCGTCCTTTTTATCTGCCTCGTGAATTCCCACAACTTTTTATAACAGTACTATACATTCACCCAAAGGCAAATGCTGCCTGTGCTTCTAGTAGTTTTTAATGTTGTTCAAAAATTGCAGTCCATCTCACCTGATGCCCCATATTTTATTTTGGGAGATTTTAATCAGGTCTCCTTGGAAAAAACCCTAACAAACTTCTATCAATATGTTACCTGCCCAACCAGGCGTGGCAAGACTTTGGATTTATGTTATGGGTCAATTAAAGACGCTTTTAAATCACTCCCTCTTCCTCCGTTGGGTTTTGCAGATCATAATTGTGTGCATCTTCTGCCAACCTACAAGACTGTTTTAAAGAGGGGAAAAGTACAAACCAAGGAGGTTAAAGTTTGGACTGCTGATTCTGAGCTTTGTTTGCAGGAATGTTTTGACTGTACTGACTGGGACATGTTTAAGCAGTCCTCTGATAACCTGGATGAACTCACTGATGTTATATGTTCTTATGTCACTTTTTGTAGAGACATGATTGTTCCCTGTAAGAAAGTTAAAATTTATCCTAATAATAGACCATGGGTCACTAAATCAGTGAAATCTTGTATAAAGAAAAAGAAGGAGGTCTTCAAAAAGGGAGTAGACTCGGACCTTCTTTTAGTTACCAAAGAGCTTAAAATAGAGATTCTTAAAGCAAAACAGACCTATAAGTCTGAGTTGGAGAAGAGGATGGCTGCTCATAATCTTGGGTCAGCTTGGTCTAGTATGAAGGCCATTGCAGGCCTCCAAAATATGGAAAGCAGCACAAATATTACTTTAAATGGCTTCAACTCAGATATTGAACTAGCTAATGCTCTTAATTGTTTTTTTATCGTTTTAACATATCTGATTTTAGTAAGGAAACTCAGGAACTTGGTCTCAGGCTCCGTGACTCTCAACACTTCTCCCTTCACCAATGGGATATAGAAAAAGCTTTTCTTAGCACAAAGGTAAATAAGAGTCATGGTCCAGATAATATCTGTGGCCATTTACTTAAATCTTGTGCAAAAGAGCTGAGTCCAGTTTTTTATTATATTTTTAACCGGTCCTTGGAAACACAGCATGTCCCCAAAGTGTGGAAAGATGCTGTTGTGGTCCCAGTTCCTAAATCTAGTAATCCTACATCCTTGAATGATTTTAGGCCTGTTGCTCTAACATCAATTTTAATGAAGATTTTTGAGAAATTGGTACGGTCGGTAATGCTAAAAAATACTATGCATGCACTCGATCCGTTACAATTTGCTTACAGGCCTAATAGAGGAGTGGAGGACGCCACACTCACTTTGCTTAATCTGCTTCTCAGGCATTTGGAGGGCAGCGGGTGTCATGCCCGGCTTTTATTTGTTGACTTCTCTTCAGCTTTTAATACAATTCAACCCTGTATTTTAACCTAAATGCTTTTAGAACATTTTAAATTAAGTAATAATCTCGTGGGTTGGATTTTAGACTTTTTAACAAACAGAACACAGAAAGTTAGAGTGAACGGGATTTTATCAAACACAGTGTGTTCTTCTACTGGCTCGCCACAAGGGTGTGTGCTCTCACCTCTGTTGTGTCAGAGCACTTTTAAAAACAGGTTTATTTTAAAATACGCGGATGATACAGTGATTGTCAGTCTGCTGCGGGATAACGAGAGCAGCCACGGTCCTGTAGTTGACCATTTTGTTAAATGGTGTGAGGACTCATATCTTCAGATTAATATATCTAAAACTAAAGATATGGTCATTGATTTTAGGAAGAATGGTAGCACACCTGGCAACACAACAATGAATGGTCAACCAGTTGGAATTGTGAAAACTTATAAATACCATTGTGCAACTGAACAAATCTTAGTAGGTTTGCAAATGGTTATATTTAGATATTTATATACTTATTTATTTATTTGCCCTTTGCACACTAGTTTTAAGATGACCATCTTTTTAGTGGTTTTAAGTTTGTGAGTCCTTGGTGGTGTTTGTTAATTTGTTTTGTGTATGTTCTTTGTTAGTCTTTTTAGTGTTCTTTTTTCCTTCCCACTGTAGCCAAGTGCTTGCTCACAGGGGGTCGTTTTCACCGTTGGGGTTTTACATAATTATTGTATGGCCTTGCCTTACAATATAAAGCGCCTTGGTGCAACTGTTTGTTGTGATTTGGCGCTATATAAAAAAATTGATTGATTGATTTGACTAACATGGACGCCTTTTTTCTGTTTTCTGTTTGCTGCAAGCCAAATCTACCTACGGGTACAAATAAAGTTACCTGAACCTGTCTCTCCTTCCCTGAAAGAGTTGTGTTTGGGTCTTTGAATATGGTGTATTGTATTTAGACGGGGGACTCAGTAGTTGACAAAAATGGGAGGTTTTCTGGTGAGAGAATGCATCTGTGCACATAGTGTGTAGCAGGTCATTTATGGGAATTACATCCACCAAAGCTCACTTACAAACCCAGGAAATCCAGTTTAAGAATGATTTAGTACCCAGAGTTAATAAAGTTTTTTACATTTTCCTATAGTTTTTACTTTCACTTATTTTATTTTTTTTATTTTTGTTTTTGATACAGTGGTCAGGGAAACGTGGCGCAGCGCCAGGTTGTTACATTCTCAGTGCCCTTATGTCGATTTTTCAAGTTTAGGATGTTCACTCTCTTTTCTCAGATAATTTTGCTTACCTTTATTGAAATTCGTCAGTTTGCTGTCACTTAGAGTGATTTCTCTTGTCTCCATTGCTTTCCTGTGTAAGCAATGGATGACTCGCACATCATTGGTCTGGTTAACTGTCACTCAAAAAAATAATGTGCCATTATTGGTGGAATATTTGATGTCACGCAAAGGTTTAAGGCACCGTTTCTGCAGAGAAAGTTCACAAACACCATCAGCTGACTCTGTTCGCGTGAATCGTGAGGAAATTAAGCCTGTGGATTAGAGAACTATTTTGTTGCTTGTGGCATCTCTGGTGGGTTGTGGCGAGATCAAAGCAATGTCCGGAAGTGACCCAGAAGGTAAGATGGTCACGTGATAAACATCAGCATAGCTGTGAAACTGAAACAATCAACTTTTTATTGAGCTTAAATGTATGTTTGACTATTGAAATTCAAAGTTTCTACATAAATGGACTGCATTTATATAGCCCTTTTCCATCTGTATCAGACACTCAAAGTGCTTTACAATAATGCCTCACATTCACCCCGATGTCAGAGTGCTGCCATACAAGGGGCTCATTACACACCGGGAGCAACTAGGGGATTAAAGACCTTGCCCAAGGGCCCTTAGTGATTTTCCAGTCAGGCTGACATTTGAACCAAGGATCCTCTGGTCTCAAGCCATCCCCCTATATTTCACATATATTATTTCATGTTCTTGGTGTTCATGGAAATTCATCACCATGAGAACAGAGGGCTCTGTCACTCTCTATGCTTTAAGGCCCGATCACATGGCACTTAACAAAGGGCAAAGCCCAAACGAAACAAGAAATCTTGACATCCGTTGGCATCATTTAACCTTCCCGCAGCTTCGTTCCTGCAGCTGACGCTTCATCAGGATTTTTAAACTTGAAAAATTTGAATGAATACCACTGAAAACCTCAATTCTTCCGTATTTCGTTTTGCTGTAGTTCTTGACGGTTTCTTACCATTTGCTTAGTTCTTGTAATGTCAGCGTTTAGTTTGACTTCGTTTGACCAGCTGAATGTTTTCACACAGTACAGAAGCCAGTTTGTGAGCACTGCAGGGGAGGAGAGATGCACCTCCTCTGCGGCAGTGCTGGTGTGTGGTTTGGGGCTTCTGCACCTGATGTGGTGAGTGCTGCCGTGGTGATACCGTGGTGCTGGCTGACCAAGAAGAATTACCAGCGCACGGCAGTGATCGTGGTGTTGTTCCAGCCCTGTGCGCACATGAGGAGACAGTTGCTGCACAAAAAGTCTGGCTGGAGCTGCAGCATTCTGTCCATTAACTCTGAAGGGCTTGCTGTCCTCCAGCCTGTACAGAGAGAAAAGCCTGCTGACGCTTTCAGCGACAGTTCAGAAGTTTTGAGGAAGTGATCCTTGATCACTGCGTATTTGTTCACAGCGGGGGGGCTTTGCAGGAGTGCGATCAGCCTCGTTTGTTTCCGTGGAGCTGCTGACGGCCGACACGACATAAAATATTATTTTGTGTCGTCTGCTGTGAGCTCTCAGAGCGAACTGTGCCTCCATTTGTGCAAACCATGCAACAGTTTACAGAAGTGGGACTTTGAGCATCAAGTGTGGAAAAACGTTCCAGCAGCAGTGGACATTCGAGTGTGAACAGCTTTGATCCACAGAGGTGACATACAGTAGTGTTCAGAATAATAGTAGTGCTATGTGACTAAAAAGATTAATCCAGGTTTTGAGTATATTTCTTATTGTTACATGGGAAACAAGGTACCAGTAGATTCAGTAGATTCTCACAAATCCAACAAGACCAAGCATTCATGATATGCACACTCTTAAGGCTATGAAATTGGGCTATTAGTAAAAAAGTAGAAAAGGGGGTGTTCACAATAATAGTAGCATCTGCTGTTGATGCTACAAACTCAAAACTATTATGTTCAAACTGCTTTTTTAGCAATCCTGTGAATCACTAAACTAGTATTTAGTGGTATAACCACAGTTTTTCATGCTTTCTTCACATCTGCGAGGCATTAATTTTGTTGGTTTGGAACCAAGATTTTGCTCGTTTACTAGTGTGCTTGGGGTCATTGTCTTGTTGAAACACCCATTTCAAGGGCATGTCCTCTTCAGCATAAGGCAACATGACCTTTTCAAGTATTTTGACATATCCAAACTGATCCATGATACCTGGTATGTGATATATAGACCCAACACCATAGTAGGAGAAACATACCACATATCATGATGCTTGCACCACCATGCTTCACTGTCTTCACTGTGAACTGTGGCTTGAATTCAGAGTTTGGGGGTCGTCTCACAAACTGTCTGTGGCCTTTGGACCCAAAAAGAACAATTTTACTCTCATCAGTCCACAAAATATTTCTCCATTTCTCTTTAGGCCAGTTGATGTGTTCTTTGGCAAATTGTAACCTCTTCTGCACATCTTTTATTTAACAGAGGGACTTTGCATGGGATTCTTGCAAATAAATTAGCTTCACACAAGCGTCTTCTAACTGTCACAGCACTTACAGGTAACTCCAGACTGTCTTTGATCATCCTGGAGCTGATCAATGGGTGAGCCTTTGCCATTCTGGTTAATCTTCTATCCATTTTGATGGTTGTTTTCTGTTTTCTTCCACGCGTCTCTTGTTTGTTTTTTTTTGTCCTTTTTAAAGTATTGGAGATCATTGTAGATGAACAGCCTATAATTTTTTGCACCTGCATATGTTTTCCCCTCTCCAATCAACTTTTTAATCAACCTACGCTGTTCTTCTGAACAATGTCTTGAACGTCCCATTTTCATCAGGCTTTCAAAGAGAAAAGCATGTTCAACAGGTGCTGGCTTCATCCTTAAATAGGGGACACCTGATTCACACCTGTTTGTTCCACAAAATTGACGAACTCACTGACTGAATGCCACACTACTATTATTGTGAACACCCCCTTTTCTACTTTTTTTTTTTTTTTTTTTACTAGTAGCCCAATTTCATAGCCTTAAGAGTGTACAAATCATGAATGCTTGGTCTTGTTGGATTTGTGAGAATCTACTGAATCTCTTGGTACCTTGTTTCCCATGTAACAATAAGAAATATACCGAAAACCTGGATTAATCTTTTTAGTCACATAGCACTACTATTATTCTGAACACTACTGTATGAAAACAGAAAACCCAGTGTGATCAGCTGGAGAGAAGGTGAATAATTACAGATGAACTGTCAGGAAAATGATGGTCTGAGATGATGGACAGAGAGGTAATTACTGGTTGTTTAAACTGTGCACGTTCAAGTGGTCTGGAAGGTGGTGCTCATTTAACAAGTGGAGACTAACTGTGTGTGTGTGTGTGTGTGTGTGTGTGTGTGTGTGTGTGTGTGTGTGTGTGTGTGTGTGTGTGTGTGTGTGTGTGTGTGTCTGATCCATGTACACAGTGCATGTGTGTGCGTGAGGTGATCAGAAACAGCAGGGTTTTGGAAAAAAAAGGCAAAGAGAGAGAGACAGTGCTATCTCTCTCCCTCTCTCTCTCCCCCTCTGTCTCATACGCGCACATTTCAGGTGTACAGACAGCGATTAGAGTTTGGTGTTTGAGAGATTTGAGAAATATTTGGTGTGTTTGCAGTGTGTATTATTTTGGTGGCATATTTAGTGTGTGTGTGTGTGTGTGGTGTTTTTTTTTTTTTTTTTGTACAAATCAGGCATCTTATGGAATGTTGAGTAAGCGTTTGTTTTTTTTTTGTTTTTGTTTTTTTTTAATTGGACCAAGACGGAGCGCACAGCATGTCGTCAGAGTCTGTTGGGATGGTCCTTTTCACCACGCTATCACACAAGTGTAAACAATACTGAGACAACCAACCAGTAATGTCACATAATTACCTTTTAGGCACCACCCTGTGCGATAGTTGATGGAAGAAGGATGACCAAGATTCAGTTCATTTCTCAGTTGACCGTGTCGCCTTTATTACAGAGAATGTGCCAAAGTAACACAGTCCCTGGTTCATGCTTTGTTTGCCCTAGCAATCAGACAGAGTCTGGGTACCTGTCAGGTGCTGTAATCAGGAACCCCGTCTTCCTCTTCCTGAACCCATATATACTTCCCTGAGTTTCTATTCTAGACATTGCGTCACTACGCTAAGATGTTGTATTCTTTCTTGATTGGTCCACTTCTCGTCTTGCGCGCAGTGCAGCCTTCCCATCCTTGCTGATTGCATCCTTCCTTTATCTAATAAGGACTTGATCATGCACTCATCACGCAGTTCCCAGCTGCTTTTCCCAGAGAGTTGATCATACACAGTCAGCTCTCTCTCACGCATGTTATTGCTGAACATACATTCCACAGTAAGGATGTCTTGTATTCTACCTGAGATTACCAAAGCCTTGTACACATTGTCAACGTACCTTATTCTCTTTCTAGGCCACGAATGAGTCACACAGTTTTCAGACTCACTTTTATTGTCACTCGACCCTTAAGCCCCGTTTACACATAGACGGTAAACTCTCCTGGAAGCGTCCCGGCAGAGATTTTGCCCCCTCCGGGCCGTCTTAAGGATCAAACGCCATAGTTAACGCCGGTGCACGGGGGCGTGGTTTGGTTCCGGCTTCACCAGGAATTGTCGAAAAAATTATTCAACATGTCGAATAATTCCGGGAGCGCTCCCGGAGAAGTGGCCTGACGACGGAGACAACGCGAACAACAGCGTTTGATACTTTTTAATCGCCGTGTCACCTCGCCCCTTCCTGTAGTGCCGCAGTTTACACCGCCGTAATTGGCAGCCGGCGTTGTATCCCTAACCAACGGCGTGTAAAACGGCGATAGAGCCCACATCGGCGTCCTCAAAGGTGTTTTAACCGGCGACAGAGGCAGACAAAACGGCGGTGCTAGCGGACAGTACGCTGTTCTAAATGCCACCTCCCGGTTAACGGTGTTCCAAACGGCCAATAGGCGGCGGTCTCCAGTATGCCTCCTAAAATAAAACTGGCAGCGGCAAGGACTTACCAAGAGGTCTGGTTCAGAAGCAGAGGGTAGCCCTGTGGTGGAGATGGAGCAACATGTTGAGGAGGGGAAAAGGAGAGAAAAGAAAAGGCTGAGAGATGAGCTCCCTCCCCCTGCACTGACAGCTGCTTCAGCCTATTATACTCTGGGGGCGGTGCCTATATGCAAAATTTCCTGGAGTAACGCAGGATTTGCCTGGATAAATCCAGCGGTACACAGGGCATTATCGGTGGCAGCAGAACACCGCCGTTCTCACGCGTGTCTTAACCTGCGATTGTAAAGGATAGAACTGGGTATTAACCCCCGTTGCCTGACGTGTGCCGGATGCTACGGCGTCAAAACTCCGCTTTATTCAGTGGATTTAGCGGCGTTTTATCCGCGTATTTGCGGCTAGTACGGCGCTCAAAACGTCGGTGAAATGCTCCGCCCCTTTCCACTGTGAAAACAGCCGGAACTACCGCAAACTTCGGTCTACGTACTACCCGCCGACAAAACCGTCTATGTGTAACCTGGGCTTTACAGGCAGAACGAAATGCAGTTTCTCCAGGTCTCGGTGTAGTTAACTGGGACAATTTTTTTAACCTATTGTATAAACTTTTGCAATATAAATTTTTGCAATGTGCGATATGCGCACCCCTGTGGCCATAGAATATATATACAAGGCACAGGGTTGGCAGCAGCAACAGCGTTAGAGTATTAAGAAGATGACAATGTGCATGTAGTGCAGTGTTCACAGTTTGGTGGTGGATGTTGAAGTATTCAACAGACTGACAGCATTCGGGTAGAAGCTGTTTTTCAGTCTGGACGTTTTTGCTGCACAGCCTCCTTCGAGGGAAGGGGTGTGAACAGACTGTGCGCAGATGGTGGGTGGAGTCTCCAAGGATGCAGGTGGCTTTGTCTCTACATCTGGAGATGTAGATGTCCTCAGTGGGTGGTAAGCTGCATCCGATGGTCCTCTGTGCAGACGTCACCACCCGCTGCAGCGTTTTTTTCTCCGCCACCGTGCAGCCACCATACCACACAGGGAGGCAGCAGGACAGGACACTCTCCACTGCACAGCTTTAGAAGGCCCTGAGGACCTCGGTGTTCAGTCCGGCCCTTCCCAATTTCCTCAAAAAATAGAGATGTTGGTGGGCTTTCTTGATGACAGCCATGGTATTGGTGTGCCAGGTGAGAGTGTTGGAGAGGTGGACTCCAAGATACCTGATGGAGGAGACAATCTCCACCGCAGCTCCGTTGATGTAGGGGGGCGGGGGGTGGGGGCTGACCTGTGGACGTCAACAACTATCTCCTTGGTCTTCTGGGTGTTGAGGATGAGGTTGTTGTCTCCGCACCACCGTGTCAGGTTCTCCACTTCTCGCCTGTACGCTGTCTCATCCCCTTGGCTAATGAGCCCAATCACTGCTGTATCGTCTGCAAACTTAACAACAAGATTATTCTTGTGCTGGGCTCTGCAGTCGAAGGTCGTCAATGTGTACAGCAGTGGACTGAGCACACAACCCTGGGGTGAGCCAGTGTTCAGGATGATGGTGGAGGATGAGGTGGTGTTGATCCTGACACTCTGTGGCCTCCTAGTCAGGAAGTCCAGGATCCAGTTGCACAGTGCTGAAGGGGCTCCTAGTTCAGCCAGCTTGGAAACCAGTTTCTGCGGGATGATGGTGTTGAATGCAGAAGTGAAGTCCAGGAACAGCAGCCTTGCATAGGAGTCCTTGTTCTCTGTGTGGGAGAGGGCCTGATGCACCACGGTGGAGATGGCATCAGCTGTGGACCGGTTTTGCCTGTACGCGTACTGGTGCTCATCTACAGTCACATCAATGGTCTGCTTCAGGCGCCTCATCACCAGTCTCTCAAAGCACTTTGTGGTGATGGGGGTGAGTGCAACTAGCCTGTAGTCGTTGAGGCATGATGGTACAGAGATCTTTGGCACAGGGATTATCCTTGATGTCTTGAGGCACAGCGGAAATCTGGCTTGGGACAGAGAGGTGTTGAATATATCCGCCAGAACCTCAGACAGCTGGTGTGCACAGTCTTTAAGGACCCTCCCTGGTATTCCGTCAGGGCCCGGGGCCATTCGGGGGTTGATCCTCTGCAGCACGTTCCTCACATCAGCTGTAGTGATGTTGCTAACTGGGGGGTCTTTGGGGGAGGGAGGGACTCAGGAGGGGAGTGGTGGTGTTGGACACCTCAAAATGCGCATAAAAGGCATTCAGAGTGTCCAGGAGTGCTGGGTCTGCAGAGCACTGTGCTGCATTGTTTATGTAGTCCGTGATGCATTTGATGCCCCTCCACATGCTCCGTGGGTCATTAGATTGGAGGTGGCCTTGAGCCTTGAGTGCATATGTGGACTTAGCTCGTTTTATTCCCGTCATTTCAGTTATCAACCATACAAAAAAGGGTCACATAGTAGGCAAATTCAGCAGAACACATTCAGACATGATCATATAGGAAGAAGAACACAGTCAACCTTGTACCAATCAACATACAATGAGTAAAGTATGTACATTAAGTACATACATTAATTATATTAACAATTCTCAATCAGACAGTGAGGATTCTGATGATGAAGGAGATGATCCCTCTTTAGTTCTGGACGAGGAACCAGAGCAGGTGGATCCACAGACGTGCTCACACATCTCCACAATGGGTCAGATCACGTGCTTCTGTTTGCAGCTGAGCTCTGTCCCAGTGCTGAGTCCTGGAATGCATAGATGCAGACACACACTGCTCCAGCAGTGGCTCCAGGTGCATTTTGCTTAAAGCGTGAAGATCAATGTTAGCTTCGGTTTCGTTTTGTTCCTTTATCATCCCTTTTGCGCTCTTGATTCCCAGGCTATTCGGTGATAAAGCTCATTTGTCCACCTTTTCTCAACAATTTGTAACTTTTTTTCTTTTTTCCCTTTGTTCAGGAATCCTCATATGCCGTGTGACCGGGCCCTTAGATGCATTTGACAGCAGCAAGGAACATTAATTCCATTACCCTCAATTTTTTTTTTTCCTTTATGTTAAGGGCAATTGATTTGGGTTATACTCCGTAGTCATTGAGGGGACTGAATTTAATGTTAAATATTACTGCTTTATATAGCCAGCAGAGTTAGTGATAAATATTACTGCCTTATATAGCCAGCAGAGTTAGTGATTGATATAGGTAACAGATTACCTATTTATTTATTTATTGTCATTCTTGGAACTGGAAAATCAATGGTTATTCTTTCAGGGGATGACGCACTCGGCAGATGAGCTCCTTGTTGGTGGGTGTCAGCAGTGTTGTCGGTAACCGTCAACAGCCAACAATCTGCCATATATTCTTTTATGATTCCAAGTGAAAACCATGTGGTAAAAATTAGCGGGTAACTGAGTTAAAATCTTGAACAACATATGCTACATAGTGTAGGGAATGAAATACCCCCTGGAGATTTCTGCAACCTACAATCTTTAATAAATAAACTAACTGCACTTAAATGTACTTTGGGTACCATGTACAACAATTTTCAAGCACATCCAGATCAGTTTGGATTGGATTTATTTTTCAGTAAAAGTACATGTCCATAAAATGCATAAAACAACCATGCCAAGGTTGGCACAGTAAAACATAAAACCTATTTCCATTGTGGTCCTCTGAGATGGAGAATATAATTATATTTATTTATTAATTTATTTAAAAATAAATAAATTAAATAGACCGGGCTGCAAACCCACAATTCCCACATTAAAGTCTGAACAGTTTACCACTGAACTATTCAGCACCTGCTACAACAACTGCAGAAGAACGATCTTTCAATTGAGCAACCTTTGAATTGTACTTATCCCTCCCCCACCAAAATACATCAAAAAATTTAAAACATCCTTCCTGCGTATTTGTAAAAGAATAGGTGGATTTCCTAATCCAGACCAAACTGTTTAAACAAGGACTAAAAGTCTGTGGAAAGATGATGAGGACACTGTACACATAAAGTGTTTCTTCGGGTTCTTTCGTCACTTGGATGTTACATCACTTCCAGGTCTATCCAGGCAAAACGCCGCTCTGCTCCGGTCTAGCCACCACCATCTCTGGCCTTGATCATGTTCTTCTGTGAAACAGAGAACCGTCTGAACCTCTGGGATGCTACTCTCAGCGACTGTACTGGGGAGGGATGCCGAGTAGATGGAAGAAAAAAGTTCATTGTGATTATTATTATTTTTATTATTGTGTTGATTATTATTATTATTTTTTTTTTTTTCAATTTGTGGGCAACCAAGTAGAATCTTTCTTTTTCAGGCAATGTTTTTCCTAGTCTCTTCTGCCTGTGAAGGTGAAAGAAATCGCTTTAATCTATATTAAGTGGCCTTGGTGCGTGCGTGCGTATGGCTTTGATCACGCAGAAACTGGGGAGAGCTGGCATTTGCCGTTTGGTATGCTTATGTATATTGGGTCAAGAATGAACATTTTGAAAATGGAAAGTTGATAGGACTAATATTTTCTTAGAAGTTGCAATTTTAGCAAACCAGTAAACAATGGACATTGTGCTGCAATGCACCATGGAAGTTCAGGGTTTTGGAGTTTAAATGTTGTTATTGTGGTTCATGTTAGTTTAACACTGTTGTTAGTGTTATTAATTTGTTGTGTTTTTTGTAGTTCAATTGGTCGAGTCAGTTTGTTGTTACCATGAGTGAAAGGAGTATTGTCTTCTGCCACCGTCTCTTTGTGCGTATGTAAAAATTAAAAGCACGTTACATAATAATTTCATAATTAACAGGAAATAAAAGGGTTGAGTTCCTCTTCTAAAAATTGTTGAGGTCTAAGATTCTAAAAACATTCTGGAATCACATGCCATTCCAACTCACTATAGAAACTTTAATTTATTACCACCCTTAAAAAATGTCAGCTACCTATTTTATAAACACTACCCAATCTAGAGCCCATGGATCCCCACAGGCAACACACTAGTTGATATTTTAAAAAGGCAAAGTGCTACAGCTTCTCTTCTGTTTGAATAAATAAAAAAATTCCTCTGTTGACACCCCCCTTCCCCCAAGCACCACCATGCTCTAAATTTCTGGGGACAGCCCCGAATGGTGTTTTAGTTTTGATGAGTGAAGAGGGGGAATATGTGCATCATGAACCCGTCTGTGTAAGGCGTATCTGAATATTGCACTGTATAAATGAAAAATTTTGCACTCCATTTTAGACCAGGTTTTTGGTGGTTTGTGATGGATTTGTTTTCTACTCCCTCACAACAGCAATGCACCCGACCACACCTCATTTTAAGACCAACATGTCTGTGGGTGCAGAGATAAGCACAAGTATATTTGCTATTTAAACAATGAGGGCACTGTGACTGAAAATATCAACTGTGTCGACTGGAAACTAGCAACAGCACTTGCGCCAGGTATAAAATACAACATAATTTCTACCCTGTTCTGTAACATCTGAGTGGTCTTCATGATCATAACATTATTGCTGTCATTTTTGAATAGCTGTCACCCTTTTTTTTTTTTCCTCCTGTGTAGGTCAGCATGTGCAGTTGTCCGGGGGATCCTTTGCCTACACACGGAGAGAGCCTCTGGGAGTCTGCGTTGGCATTGGTGCTTGGAATTACCCATTCCAGATAGCTGCCTGGAAATCAGCTCCAGCTCTGGCCTGTGGTATGACATTGTTCTCACAGGCTGGCTTTAAATACACATATTGATAATTATAGTTGGAAACTGTCAGAACTGTCAGAAATCAAGTACAACCCCAATTCCAATTAAGTTGGGACATTGTGTGAAATGTAAATAAAAACAGAATACAGTGATTTTCAAATCCTCTTCAACCTATATTCATTTGAATACACCACAAAGACAAGATTTTTAATGTTCAAACTGATAGACTTTTTTGTTTTTGTTTAAATATTTGCTCATTTTGAAATGGATGCCTGCAACACATTTCAACAAAGCTGGGACAGGGGCAACAATGCTCAAAGAACACCTGTTTGGAACATTCCACAGGTGACCAGGTTAATTGGAAACAGGTGAGTGTCATGATTGGGTATAAAAGGAGCATCCCCAAAAGGTTCAGCCTTTCACAAGCAAAGATGGGGGGGAGGGTCACCACTTTGTGAACAACTGCGTGAAAAAATAGTCCAACAGTTTAAGAACAATGTTTCTCAACGTTCAGTTGCAAGGAATTTAGGGATTCCACCATCTACAGTCCATAATATAATCAGAAGATTCAGAGAATCTGGAGAACTTTCTACATGTAAGCGGCAAGGCCGAAAACCAATATTGAGTGCCCGTGACCTTCGATCCCTCAGGCGGCATTGCATTAAAAACTCACATCATTGTGTAAAGGATCTTACCGCATGGGCTCAGGAACACTTCAAAAACCACTGTCAGTTAACACAGTTCATCACTACATCTACAAGTGCAAGTTAAAACTCTACCATGCAAAGCGAAAGCCATACATCAACAACATCCAGAAACGCCGCCGCCTTCTCTGGGACCGAGCTCATTTGAAATGGACAGACGCAAAGTGGAAAAGTGTGCTGTGGTCCGATGAGTCCACAGTACACTGGAAATCATGGACGCCGTGTCCTCCGGACAAAAGAGGAAAAAGGACATCCAGATTGTTACCAGTGCAAAGTTCAAAAGCCAGCATCTGTAATGGTTTGGCGGTGTGTTAGTGCCCATGGCATGGGCAGCGTACACATCTGTGATGGCACATCAGTGCTGAAAGGTACATCCAGGCCATCCAAGCAACATCTTTTTCAGGGCTGTCCCTGTTTATTTCAGCAAGACAATGCCAAGCCACATTCTGCACGTGTTACAACAGCGTGGCTTCGTAGTAAAAGAGTGCAGGTACTAGACTGGCCTGCCTGCAGTCCAGACCTGTCACCCATTGAAAATGTGTGGCACATTATGAAGCGCAAAATATGACAACAGAGACCCCGGAGTGTTGAACAACTGAAGTCGTACATCAAACAACAATGGGAAAGAATTCCACCTACAAAGCTTTAACAATTAGTGTCCTCAGTTTCCAAATGCTTATTGAGTGTTGTTAGAAGGAAAGGTGATGTAACACAGTGGTAAACATACCACTGTCCCAGCTTTTTGAAACGTGTTGCAGGAATCCATTTCAAAATTAGCAAATATTTGCACAAAAACAATAAAGTTTATCAGTTTGAACATTAGATATCTTGTCTTTGTGGTGTATTCAATTGAATATAGGTTGAAGAGGATTTGAAAATCATTGTATTCTGTCTTTATTTACATTTTACACAATGTCCCAACTTCATTGGAATTGAGGTTGTATTGTCTACAGTGCATCCAGAAAGTATTCATAGCACTTTTTCCACATTTCATTGTTTTTGCCTGATTGTAAAATGGAGTAAATTCATTTTTCCCCTCATAATTCTACACACAACACCCCATAATGACAACATGATTTTTTTTTTTTTTTTTTTTTTTTTGCAGTTTACTCAAAACAAAACTAAGATATCATATGTACATAAGTATTCATACCCTTTGCTCAGTATTTTGTTGATGCACCTTTGATAGCAATTACAACCTCAAGTCTTCTTGAATATGATGCCACAAGCTTGGGGCAACTATCTTTTGGCAGTTTTGCCCATTCCTCTTTGCAGCCCCTCTCAGGCTCAATCAAGTTGGACGGAGAGCGTCTGTTCACAGCCATTTTCATATCTTTCCAGAGATGTTCAATTTGATTCAGGTCTGGGCTCTGGCTGATCTGAATGCTTATGTACAAGTGATTTCTTAGATTTTTTTTTTATTTTTAAGAAATTTGCAAAAATCAAAAAATTCACATTGTCATTATGGGGTATTTTTCTGCAGAATCTTGAAGAAAAAATAAATTGCATCCATTTTGGAATAAGGCTGTAACAACAAAATGTGGAAAAAAGCCAACGCTGTGAATACTTTACGGATGCACAGTATATTTCTGTACTAAAGCTCTTTGTGAAAATGTCGACTACGCTGTTCTTGTGAACGTCTTGAACGTCCCATTTTCCTCAGGCTTTCAAAGAGAACAGCATGTTCAACAGGTGCTGGCTTCATCCTTAAATAGGGGACACCTGATTCACACCTGTTTGTTCCACAAAACTGACAAACTCACTGACTGAATGCCACACTACTATTATTGTGAACACCCCCTTTTCTACTTTTTTTTACTAATAGCCCAATTTCATAGCCTTAAGAGTGTGCATATCATGAATGCTTGGTTTTGTTGGATTTGTGAGGATCTACTGAATCTACTGGTACCTTGTTTCCCATGTAACAATAAGGAATATACTCAAAACCTGGATTAATCTTTTTAGTCACATAGCACTATTATTCTGAACACTACTGTATGTTGAGGATTAAGGGTCTTGCGTGGTAGTAACATGGTTCAGACAACCACGGTTTCACATTCCAGAAAACAGAATTTTGTTTTCTGAAAATAACATTCTGTATTCTTGAGGGTCTTTAGTTTGCCTTGGTCGAGGCACATAACTACTGCTTGTGATTGATCTTTTCTCTTGCGTGTCATCTGGAACAGGTAACTCCATGGTGTTCAAGCCATCCCCGGTGACTCCTGTGACCGCTGTCATGCTGGCAGATATCTACGCTGAGGCCGGGGCTCCAGACGGGCTGTTTAACGTAGTGCAGGGCGGCCAGGAGACCGGCCACTTCCTGTGCCACCATCCAGATGTGGCTAAAGTGTCCTTCACTGGGAGTGTGCCCACAGGCAAGAAGGTCAGTGCTGTTCTACTTGCCCCTTGAAAATAACATTCAATTCTACCAGTGTGCAACCTTGCCATTGTGTGTACACCTGATTCCATCAGATCTACTTCTGTCCCCCTACTTAGCTGACCTACTTAAACCCTACATACAGGCCTGGCCTCTGCATTCTCAGGGTGTAGGATTACTCTGTGTCCCTTGGGTGAACATAAAGTCTGTGGGTCATAGAGCTTTCTCTTATCATGCCCCTGTTCTGTGGAATAATCTCCCTGCTTCAATTAAAACAGTCAGATTCTGTAGAGACTTTCAAGTCCAGATTTAAGACGCACTTATTTTCCCTTTCGTATGACTAGCATACTGCCATAGTATGTTACTATGGTTTCTGCTCTTTTAAATTCATTTTATTAGTAAATGGAGCAGGTCGCTGCCTCTAAATCTAAATGAATTATAATAAATAATTATAATAATAATTTAATTAATTAAATCTAAATTAATATCTAAATTCTGGGTCTTTTTGTGAAGCTTAGGGCAAGTGGCTGGCAATCACCTTAGTATTTCTTCTGTTTATGGGTGATTCTTTAACTACGGGCACTATTGGCCTTGTAAATGTAATTTCCACCACACCATTGCCTTACAATAGAAAGCGCCTTGGGGCAACTGTTTGTTGTGATTTGGCGCTATATACATGTGCTCTGATGTCACTGTTTATCTCCATAGAAACTACCCAAACAATCTTTCATACAAAATGTTTAAACGGACATTACAGAGTTGTGGTGGAAATTATGGCAGTAGTGTGGGACAACTACATTTTGTTTAAAACAATCACAACAGTTGTATGACATTGAATACCCCAATTATGTTTTGATTATTTTACTGATATGTTATTCAGAGATATTTTAAAACATTAGAAAAAACATTTCTTTACCATTCATTTTTATCATTGAAGATCAAAAGTCTGGGTGTGGGACAAGCACAAAACGGCAATATTTGCATATAATGATGCTGAAAAAAGGTGAAAGTCATCATAGACTACTAGAACAAATTTCTTAACACACTTTCATTGTAAAGATAACTATAAAAGTGTGAAATTTCCCCTTTTTTCTGTTTTTCATACAATATGATCAAAGGACATAAGTGCCTGTAGTCTAAGAATCACCCTTATCTTGTTGCTAAATGCTGATAAATTATACTGTATTTGTTGCCTTTCTGCCGCCTGATTCTATTTTTTCCTCTCTGTGAGGTGCGGCTTCATCCAGAGATGGGAGTGGGTGTTTTTCTTCTGCAGGCCTCCCGTCTTGTGCTTCAGCATGGACTCCCAAAATTTCCTGTATAATTTCCTCTATTGTCTATTGTGTCAGTAGCATGGCCCAAGCAGAGGGTCGCCCCTTTGAGTTTGGTCTGCCTGAGATTTCTTCCTCAAATCATCAGAAGGAGTTTTAACCACTGTCATCTGTGCGCTTGCTCTGGGGGTTAGTAAGGTTACACCTTACTAACACCTTACTTGTGTGAAGTGCCTTGAGGCAACTTTGTTGTGATTTGGCACTATGTAAATGAGAATAAATTGAAAATCTCAGAAGTTATGCAGAGTAAGTCCTGATTATTACGCAGCTGAGAGTCCACTGAAGAACACCAGGAGATGTTTGTGTTTCTCCATGTATAAGTGGACTTGTGACAGGAAGGGCATCCATCTTAAAATTTGTAACAAATCTAAGCCACTATGGTCTTACAAGCAACTGGGGACAGCCAAAAGCAAATAAATGAACCCAGTTTTAGCAGTATTTGTAAATCTTGATACTCATAAACACTCTGAACCACACAACCTGCTGGGTGGTTTAAAAGGCATGTCTTCTTTATATATATAAAAAAAAAATCACCAAAATGACATTTTGCCATAGCCAGAAACTGTAAAAACAAATTAAGATTTTTTTTTTTTTTTTTAATTTCTAAAGGTCTGTCATCTAACCACAGGCATGGATCCCATTCCCATCAAAATAATTGAATTCTCCATCTCATTTAAAATTTGCCAAAAATAAACACTTTGCTCTCTCTGTTCAGGTTGTGTTTAAATACTACAATTCTGCTGTCCTCAGTGAAATGTGAAACTTAGAACAACATGAGCCAAGAATGGAAAGTTATGATGAGAGAGAAGCTAGCAAAGAAAAACAAGCATGTGCAGCCCCCCCTAAAAATATATATATTGATGAAACTTGTGGACATGGAAAAATCACAAATTGTAATCTGCCATGCCAGAGAGTAAACTCATTGTAAACTGTGCACAGCTGCGTTCAAGTGCGCAAAGAAAATTTTGAAATGTTCAAAATCTCTGGCACACATTAATTTTGTGAATTACATGTGAACATTGCACAAACAGTTCAAAAACACTGAGTGTCTCTGTGGAGAGAATTTTAAATGGAAAATAATTACAAGATTCTTTAGGACACCAGAAATCACATCCAAAATGAATCCTTCAAATCCTGACACCTGCTGGCGCAACTGTGGCACTTACCTGGGAACTCACACCCATATATTTTGGACATGCCCAAAGGTGAACTTGTTTTGGAATGATATATTTACCACACTCAATACCATATTTCAGCAACCACAGCTTGCCATTTTAGGGGCAGTTCCGGATGGCTTTGGAAGAAATAGTAGAAAATATCTTTTGAGAATTATACTGACTGCTGCACTTAAATGTATCACTATCAAATGGTTGAGTCCAGATCCACCTACCTATACTGTTTGGATTGAGAAAGTCAGAGAGATCTATCAGATGGAGGAGATCACATACTCCTTAAGATTGCAGAGAGAACTTTTCACAGAGAGATGGAGGCCCATGGTGGGTTTGTTATATCCATAAGGGTCGCATAGCTTTATTTTTGTTTTTGTGTTCTTAATTCTGCTTCATTTCCATTGTATATTATTATAACATGTACATGTACATAGGTGAATGCCTGTGAATGCAGAATACTTTCCATCTCTAATGTACATAGTGTAACATTTTCTAAACTCAATAAAAATAAAGTTAAAAAAAACAGTCTGTTCGAATTATTGCATCAGCGCAGTGCATCACAGCGCAGCTCATCTGAACGATTATGACGAGATGTTAAATCTATAATAAACATAATTTTTCAGATACTCATAAGAAGGAATGAACGTGCAACTGTTTTACCAAGGCATTACAAATAATTACCTTTGAGATGATTCCAAATGCGTTCTCCATTTCATGAAGCACATGAGAAAAGCAGCAGCTGTAGAAAATTCCTCTGTGATTCCCGAGCAGTTAGAGGTGGTTTCATTAGCCAAACTCTGAAAGCAAATGATTAATCTTCTATGAAAAAATTATTTCATATAACGCAGCGTCCAGCAGCACAAGGCGCATCGTCCAGCGGGGAACACAGCGGGTGGAATTGGCACAACGAATTGCGCGGCAGTGGGGGGTTAAATACGTGCAAGTGTCAAGGTGCCTTAACTGCCTTTCACTGCACAAAATAAATTTTTTGAGTCATACTTAATTGTAGTTGTGAAAAGGAGGGAAAGTATAAAACAGATGTGCCATTTGAATCCAGTGTTTCCATGTTTAACATGCTGTATGTTGGCTTCGTTTGATCTTGGTCACTAATTTATGTGATTTTCACTTTGTCGTATGCTGGTCTACAGATTATGGAGATGGCATCCAAGGGGGTGAAGCCTGTGACGCTGGAGCTGGGGGGGAAATCTCCTCTGCTCATTTTTCAGGACAGCGATCTGGACAACGCAGTGAGGGGAGCGCTCATGGCTAACTTCCTGTCTCAAGGACAGGTAGTGTCTCCTGGTCCTGACACTTCAGATTTCAAATGCAGTCACGGTTTTGTGTCATTTTGTGGCGTAACACGTAGTTACAAATAGGTATTTGCAAAATGTGAATGTTTGAATTTCACAATTCCTTGGTGCCGTTTTGGAAACGTTTCAGGTCTGTAGCAACGGTACAAGGGTGTTTGTTCAGAGGAGCATTCTGCAGGAATTTGTGGAGGAAGTGGTGAGGAGGACACGGGCGATTGAAATAGGAGACCCACTATTAGAGAGCACTCAGATGGGAGCACTGGTTAGCCGACCGCACCTGGACAAAGTCTTGGGCTTTGTGGATCAGGCAAAGAAAGAGGTATAACTGACCACAGTAATGTGTGATACAGCAGTGTCTCATCTGTCTGATCTATGAAAGGAAAATGCAGCACATCTCACCCAGGTGACGTTTCTAGGGAGCTAGCGTGCTGTGTGGAGGTGAGCCGTATCTCCCATCAGATCCCAAACTCAGAGGTGGATACTACATGACTCCATGTGTTCTGGGTGAGCCTTCAGTATTTCAGTTTGAATTGAGTCAGACAGTTTGAGCACGGTCAGAGGACGTCCTGCTGTCTGTGTCCCACAGGCAACTGCACGGATGATATGACCTGTGTGAAGGAGGAGATCTTTGGTCCCGTCATGTCTGTGTTGCCCTTTGAAACAGAAGAGGAGGCGCTGCAGAGGGCCAACGACACCACCTTGGGTCTGGCTGCTGGAGTTTTCACCAGGTCGGTGTGTGGCGAGAGATAACATCCACTGACTTTAACTATTACAACCACAAGAATCAAGACTTTTTAGGTTCGGACTGGAGCATTGCAACAAAGAAACATTAAATCAAGATAGAACTACTGCCAAAGTATCAAGTGAAGGCTGTTTTTATGTAAGGGTCGGACAATGAGTTGTAACAGTAGACTGTAACTCGCATCCAACTGGTCGACTAGAAGAAAGTTAGTTGACTATTTGGTTATTTTAAATGGCACAATTTAAGAAGGGTTATCATTAACAAATAATCTGTTTCAAGTAAGTGTTTATGTATTTTATTGCTTCAGTGCTGAATTTAATTTACACATTTCCACAGTGATTGATTTACAATGCCCTCTGACTTTAACAGTTAGTTTTATTTCCAAGAATCAGGAATTCTCTAAGACTTTCTTCAGTCCCATGTAGGGTTGGGTATCGAATAGCGGTTCCTTTTAAGAATTGTTAAGAAATGATTCAATCCACGACATCAATAGCCTTTTTGCTTAACAATTCTTTTATCGGTCCTGCAGTTCACATTACGTTGGAGCGGCCGTTGTTTTTGAGGGTGTTTATCGGGAAAATGATCGTTTCTCTGTCGCAGTGCTGCTTCAAGCAGACCCGCTGCTGCAGCGGGTCTGCTTGAAGCAGCGCTGCAACCCACTGGTTCTCTGCTTCACTGCTTTTCAGAAGCAGCAGGCCCGCAATTTCTTCATTAACCGCTGTCAAAGCCATTTGAAGATGTCAATCATGAGTCACCTTTGTGCAGATTAAAGTCAATAACTGGGACTCTTCTCTTGTGGGCAAAAAACGAGAATCGTCCTCCTTTCTGTTCCTGTGTTGTGGGACTAAGTGCACAGCTCCAAATGCTGTGTGGCTCTCTGCTGTGCAGACTTCATTCGGCATTAATAAATTCAAAGCGACTTGCCGTTTTAAATTAAAAATAAAAAAACTAAGAAATAACATGTCCTTAAGTATTCATTTTGGGACCTCATGTCTGAAGTTAGCTCTGTTGAAGTCCCCCAGAACAATGGGCAGAGTCCAGGTGCTTATGTTTCATGTTGGTTATCTAGTCAGCCAGATCTCTTAACACCTCCTTAAGACAGGCCCACGGTGGAATGTAGACACTGACCAAAATAAATGAGGAAAACTTACATGGTGAATAAAACAGTTTGCAATTTATGAAAATAAATTCCACGAGGGCTGCACGATTTCAGCACTGTGATGTGCACACCAGCCTTTAATACAAAAGCAGATTCTGCCTCCTCTCCTTTTCCCCGTTGGGTCTGTCAGTATGAAGTCTCACTGGTTAAATTTGATCTTTAATTTTAATTCAACTAACTGTACCAAACTGGTTGTCTGATAATTTTTATGTTTCCATATTATTCGAGCAATTATCGTATTAAAGTTTCCAGTACAAAAATGACAAACACCACAACCTGATTTAGTCTTCCCCCACCATGTGGTAATGTTTGCAGGGATGTGAAGAGAGCCCATCGAGTGGTTGAACATCTTAAGGCTGGATCATGTTTCATCAACAACTACAACATCACTCCTGTGGAGGTGCCTTTTGGAGGCTTCAAAATGTCAGGTACAGTGCAGTCATTCTCTGCTAAACTTGGGCTGACTCTCACTCACCACTTACTATTTTTTATAAAAAATCTACTTCAAGGCCTACAGAGCAACAACATTAAACAACAAACAGCGTGCAGCTCTGAAAGCCATTATTTTCCATGGCTATCCCCACGCTGAAGCCGGTTCTGTCTGCCGGTCGAAAACTTCATGCAGCTTGCAGGGGAACATGCACACCCGAAAAGGAATCAAATGGGAGGATATCATGGATTTTTCGGGCAAAGTGACTTGAAAATGATGTACACTGTCCTGCAAAAGTATTGGAACACTTAGTATTTCATACATTTTAATTTGTTTATGCCATTTCAAATACAAAAAATAAAAAAAATCTTAAATTGTCTTCCTTAAACTCAAACTGAAAGCAAATTTCTGCAACTTGATATAAATTAATTAAAAATAGAAAAGCTAAGATGATGGGCTGCGTAAGTAATGGAACGCTTTGGTATAATACTGTAAATAATGTTTTATTGCCAGTTTTCTTCAAGGGATAGATACATGAACATTTCCAAGTCACTGAATATGTCTTGGACTTTATTTACATCAATTATGAAAAAATACTAACAGTATGGCACTATATGGTAAATTTGTGTGGAGTAGACAGTTCTCAAAAACATTGTATTTCTTTTGAGGTAATTAGAAATAAGTTCTGGGCCTTAAGACGCTTAAGAACAGGGCCCTATCTGTGAATGATCTTAATTTTTTACCAGAGGCCAAAATATGGCCATCAGGTATTGCAAAGACTGTGCGTCTGTCTCTGCTCAGCGTAAGTCCAGTCCTATTACTGCAAGGGTCTTCAAATTTACAGGGAACATTCTTGGGACACAGACCTTGGACAAGTTCAAAGATTGCTAACCTTGACCTATTTTAAGAGGTTAAAGTCACATTCTCTTTCCTGTTTTTATGCTCATAATGGCTGAGGGTATAGCATTGGTATGTTTAAAGTTCCAGTGAAATCCCGAATAAAAGACAGTGGATATTGGAAGTAATGTGCTGATTTTATTTAACAGGCATTGGGAGGGAGAACGGACAGGTGACGATTGAATACTACTCCCAGCTGAAGACTGTCTTTGTGGAAATGGGAGATGTGGACAGCCTCTTCTAGAGTCTGGATTCAGTAGAAAACCTGAGCATCACCACTGATCCAGAAATGGGAAAACTGGACCAAGACAACACTTTCATCACTCGGAATGTGTGTTAAATTTGACTGCCTCAGGTGATGAGAATTAAATCAACAGGGTCTTAAAGTGTCATCTCTGTCAAAGCAATAACTCCAGCTGTTTTTTTTTTTTTTTGTTTAGTTTTTTAATTTTTATAATAAATGTATGTGAAACTTGGGTGAACAGTTACTGGAACTACAGGGGATAATGAAACAGGAAGTGTATTTTCATTTTAAAAGGTAAATGTATCCTGAGCCAAACAATCTGTGTAATTATACTAGTTTTGCATTTGCTTATATTTTGTTACTCAAATAGACAAAAAAGAGAGTTCAGTTTAATTTGTACAAAAACTAAAAAGATGTTTGCAAGTCAAGTTTTATTTTATAAGTTAATCATGCTTATAAATACATTTTTAGAAATGTCAAAACAACTGACCACTTTCGAACATTCCGGTGAATCCACCTGGACTGTACACATGAACACTTTTACACACCTGTTGAATAAAGAACATGTGCCTCAAAGTTACAAATATTAAAAGAACACATTTTCTTATTGAACACACTGTAAATACAATAACAAGAAGAGTTTATGTTTGGGTTTGTCGCTGCACTTGTTTCTTGGAATGTTGTGATTCAAGATCTTTTCTTCTTTGCGTGAGCTTTGGTAGCCGCTTTTCTCTAAAGACGAAAATTACATTGAACCCCTTTAACTAATGGCAAGATTGCCACCAACAAAGATGATGATTTCACTACAACGTACCTTCACCACAGGTCTTTTGGGTTTCTTGAACTGTGCAGATTCTGTTGAAGGCAGAGTAGCACATGAACCACATCTGACAAATTCTACTGCTTTGTGATGGCAGCAGCAGATTTACTTACCATCTTCAGAAGGTAGGTCATGAAACAATTTCTGATGAGCTTCCTGTAAACAGAAGTATGTCCATAAACACCATCATTTAAGATTAAGTGTTCTGATTACTTCTCATAACACTGAGCTGCAGCACTTCAAATTTTCTAAACTGATGTTGCTCATGCACATACATGTATAGTATTGTGTATATTTTTCAAGATCAGAGTTCATGGCTACCCACTACCTATTGAAGTGAATGTTGCACAGTGGACTAAATCTCGTCTTTTTTTTTTTTTGGTGGTCCCAAAACTGGTCACCACTTCTGGACGTGTACTGAGGTCTTTTGGAATTAGATCATGGCTCTAAGCTAATAGCTGTCTCGTGAGACTGCAAATCACTTTCTCATAAATAGAGAAGTCCTACAGAGGTCCTGATGACCATCTGCCTGGTAACATTAAGCACATTAGAGTCTATGACCCCCCCTGAATGGGACACTAGTGTATCAGATGGTTACTTCCACAGCCAAGGCCAATACTCATCTGAAATAGGGTGGACTGGGTTAAAGCAGATGAAGTGTCTTATCCAAGAACATTTTTTTTTTTTCACAAAAAGCAATTAAAAATGTTAACTTCTGTTTTAGTGAATTCTTCAGTGAATTTTCATCCAAATATGTTCAACATGTACAATTATTTTAAAATTTCTTTAGATCAGTTAAATGGCCCTTTAGGGTTACTGCAAGTATTTCTAGTCCTAGGTATGTTCCCCCACCATGACTCGTTTCTGGCCTTGAAGATTGTTCTGAGAGCTCTGCACATTCTCCTTCAGGTGGCTCTCTTCCTGAAGCTTCTCCATCCGGCCTTGTTCTGCTGACACCCGCATTCTCAGGGTGTGGAAGGCTGTCTTCACCTCGCCCATCTTGAAGTTCACGGCTGTGCCCTCAAACCACAAGCGGTCACATTCCCCTGCCTTGAAGCCGGGTGGCTCGTAGTTGGCAGGTGTGACTTTAAAAGAAAAGCAAGAGACTTTATCACTAGATACACACATGGATTTTATTATGGAAAAACTGAGTAAAAACAACTTGATGCAATTCAGTGAATGGTGATATAAGATCCAGGAAATGGGAACTAACAAATCTAGAGCAGTTCATAAGTTTTTGTTTTTCTGTCTGTAATTGCAGAATAAGAGCTGAAAGTTGTGATTTTGTTCAGCTAAAACAATCTTACTGTCATCGTAGTAGTAGAGCTTCATGGTGAGGTAGACTTTAATCGGGAGGGTGCCCAGGTTCTGCATGAGCAAGAACAGCTTTCTGATGAGCAGCACTGAGGCTCTCTTGGTATCCTCCAGTGTCACCTGCATCGCCACATTCTTGTTCCTGTCATCAGCATTCATGCAGGTTGTGTCACCATTGTCAGGGTAGGCCTCCGTCTGTCTGAATACTGCAACTACATCACTCACCTCAGCACGTCCATCTGTGGCCCCTTCTCAGCGTATCTGAATTTGAACTGGTAAGACTCAATAATGCACTATGAACAGAAAAAAATTAATGTTCAGGACTCAAACTGAGATGATGATTTGAGTGATTTTAAGCTAGCACTGGTCACAACACTTACTGCTTTAGAGATTAAAGAACTTACATTTGACATATCCGGATTTGTGTGGACCTAGATTTAAATATCGTCATCATTGTAGGCCGTTAATCTTCACAGTATTGTCAATACATTAATTAAAAAAAAAGATTGGTATATTGATTTCTCTTACCCCAATGAACACAATCTGGAGCTGAAAAGACAATGTTGAACATAAGTCAAAGTAATAATTAAAAAGGCACAGGCACATAAAGGCATATAAACTTACATATTGCTTTTCCAATGCATCAAAGCAGCCCATCATCCTGGAAAAAAACATGGTTAAGAAGTTTGAAGTACAGTCGTTAAATGAGAGTGGCGTCAACTAAGAGAACATGGTACCGTTTTGGGTCCAACTGTGCTGAACTACTGAATGCACCTTTTATGTTTTCAACATTTTTTTAAATCATTGCTCCACATACAGCAACACGCTATTTTGGCCCCAAGATGGCACCACGAGTCACAGGACCATTTCTTTTCAACTTATGTTGCTATGCTCTCAAATAAGGGACTCTAGGTTGAAGAAGAGGTAATGTGATAAAATTAGCCATCAAATGCTAATAATAATTCTATAACAGGTCAACCAGTTTAGAACTGTGTCCAGAGCAAGGATCTCAAACAGGAGGGCCAAGGACCAGACAAGATCCAATCACCAGCAGTTTGCAGTCTGTTGCATGTTTAATGGGCTACAAGTTTACTCCACAGTTAGAGCTTTTTGTAAGTCTTCAAGACCTTTCACCACTTATCCAAGTGACTTCTTCACCTTTAAAAAATAAGAATGTGTGGTATGTCCAATAAATAGCTTTGAGGAGAGACAGAGAGAAAAAAAAAATCTAATGTCAATCTGTTCAACAAGAGATCATTGACCCCACTTGCACATTTAACTAAAATGCTTTTTTGGTGACTAGATTGCTGTTGGATAGTGCTTAATCACATGAGATTACAGGTGTAAATCAAAACACACTGAGGATAGTTAGTGATCTGATGACCCCAACTAGATTTGGAGGTGGTCAAGGACATAAGGACATGACCACACTGAACACCAGCGGAAATGCACAAACAATCCACAAACAACTCATGACAATTGTTACTACAAGGGTTTCTTTCTTCTTCTCTTTTTACTGCCAATATCTTCTGGATTCAGTGTTTCACTCTGGACAAAAACTATTTGAATCAGTTGAGTAAATGGTGACAATAGGTTTTTGGCTGTCACTGCCCATTTCTCCACGTAATGTGGAGTTGCTTCAGGAAGTGCATCTGGCATAAATATTCTAACTGAAAAGTGATTCTCAAACAATAATAATTTACAATAATTAATAACATCCTATTGTCTGAGGTACAGTTTGTACATGTTCAATCAAGCCCCTCTATTTTGTCACATGATTTCACAAGGACCACAATGGAAATAAGCGTTTTCAGTGATATACGGTTAGTATATCACTGACACATTCACCTCTGTATGTTTATATTAGATTTTTTCAGAATAAACTCAATCAATCAGTATCAATCAATCCTAAACAATATCTTATTTACGTTTTAACGGCGTGTGCAGGAGGGTGTGCACTTACATGAGCTTTTGACAAGAGCAGAAGTTAGCTTTGACCGTGTGTGATGCGTGTATATGCTGACATCCGCGGGATGTCTTGTAAATCACTCCAGAGGTGTTATCAGGTTACAAAAACAGCATTTTTATATTTAGAAGTGTTTCTTGCTTTTACATAATACATGAGAAAGATGTTATATTGACACACAAATGCAGTCGAGTCAGCAGCTAGCTAGACCACATTTTGCAGAATAAACTCATTCAGCCAATCAATCATAAACAATATTTTATTTATGTTTTAACGGCGTCTACAGGAGGGTGTACATGTGCGCATACATGAGCTTTTGACAAGAACGGAAGTTAGCTTTTGTAAGCGGAGGTTAGTGTGCACGCTGACGTCCGCAAGATGTTTTGTAAATCATTTCAGAGGTGTTATCAGGTTCAAAAAACAGCATTTTCAGTTGTAGAAGTATTTATTTCTTGCTAGCTTTTACACAGTATGTGAGAAACATGATATTTACACATAAACAAAGCGGTTTTGGAGCGCCAGAGAGAAACCAACCAGTGATGTCATGGTACCGCTCTACTCTGATTGGCTGTCACCCCCGCCCCTCAAAAAAAAAAAAAAAAAACAGATTGGCATGATTCATAGCATAAAATATGAAACAGAATGTGACTTTTTAACCTCTTAAAATAGGTCAAGCTTAGCCACTGTCCAAGGTCTGTGTCCTAACAATGTTCCCTGTGAATTTGAAGACTCTGGCAGTAATAAAACTCGACTTAGCTCGTTCGTCCATCCGTCTGTCTGTCTGTCTGTCTGAAGCCTTCGCAATACCCAATGGACATATTTGATGGCCTTGGGTAAAAATGACTCCAAAGTCTATTAGATAATAGTGTAACCGCAAGACCTTTGTGGCCGGGATGGTGGTGGGATCGAACCCCGGATGGCTCGCACGAAAGATCATTCTTCTACCAGGTCAGCCAAAGGGGAATTCCCCCGTTAGCCAAGCTAGCGGGAACGTCTTTTCAATCAGGACCCGGGACCTTCATCCCGCTACATATCTCCCCACCATTTCTGACTTCGTCCCAAAGTCACAGGTGCATTTAAGCATGTTCTGTGATTACCCACATCCTGTTTGTGACGCCAGATTGTGACCGTAGGACCTTTGTGGCCGGGACGGCGGTGGGATCGAACCCCGGACGGCTCGCACTAAAGACTATTCCTCTACCAGGTCAGCCAAAGGGGAATTCCCCCATTAGCCAAGCTAGCGGGAACGTCTTTTCAATCAGGACCCGGGACCTTCAACCCGCTACAATAGCATATATGTGTTTTCTTTATTAATTCAACACATATGTAAATTATTGTTTTTGGATTTGGAAAGTTAGGAGGTCCATGACTTTTTTTTTTGATTAGTTGTCCTTGGTTTGAAAAAGTCTTAAGAAACAGTGATCTGGAAGAAACTTAACAGGTGAAATCTGAGTAGAGTTAGCAGTATTAGTATTAGCTCAGCAACATAGTTACCATTTCACAACATTAGAGGCCCCTGAATGGTTGCAGTCTTCACGCAGAACCTTGATGCACAAGTCTGAAATAAATAGATATTAGATAGATAACACTATGTAACAAATTTTTATTTTTGTTTTGTTCCTGGGTACACAGTGTGTTTTCCTAACCTGTTATGCCTTAAATAAATAGAAAATAGCTGTTATTCCATAGAAACTTTGCTTCTGTGATCAGGACAATGATATTTTGAAATTTGTCTGTTTTCAAGAATATTCTCGATTCGCCTTCACTACTACTGAGTAGTCTTCTAGAATATTCTTTAACTGCTAGAACTGTCCAGAATTTTGTTTCTAGAATTATCTAGACATTTCAAGAAACTTTCTAGAACGTAAAAAATAAAATAAAATCAAAGTTTGTGCTGAATGTAGTCATTTTTCCATAGACTTTAGACATAAGCAGTTGAAATATAACACTTAGAAGCCAGGAACAAAAACTGTGTTACATAGTGTAATAGATATATTTAACTGAAATTGCTGATCCAAACAAAGCAAAATCTTGGAAATCATCAGGGGTGCCCAAACTTTTGCATACAACTGTATGGTAACAGCAGATATATGGTTCTAAGGTTCACATCACTTCAGATTAAATTCAGATCCAGCTCCATGTTTCTGTACACTGCACAATTACATATGAAATCTTGAATTTTTCATAAGCCAATTTATTTGCCAGGCTATAATAGAGAGCTGAGATTTTTAATAAAGTCCATTATAACTCCTGGTAGATGATATGTGTTCACCTTCCAGGTATCTGGATCTGTAGGAGTCCTCTGGGAAGATCCCTCTGAGGTAAGTGATGGAGGAGACAGCCACCGCCAGCATCCTCTTCACGAACACAAGGGAGTCATGTTCCGTTTTCAGGTCATTCGGGAATAAACCTGTCCACTGCAAACATTTAAAGAGCCGTTTAAAAAGTATAAAAACCTTTATTTTCTCTCGATATGTTTGACTGGAAGCCGACCGCCACCGTTCTTCTTTGTCTTTCGGCTGTTCCCGTTAGGGGTCGCCACAGCAGATCAATCGTTTCCATCTCACCCTGTCCTCTGTATCTTCCTCTGTCACACCAACCACCTGCATGTCCTCTCTCAGCACATCCATGAACCTCCTCTTTGGTCTCCCTCTTCTCCTCCTGCCTGGTGGCTCCATCCTCAGCATCCTTCTCCCTATATACCCTGGGTCCCTCCTCTGCACATGTCCAAACCATCTCAATCTCGCCTCTCTGACTTTGTCTCCAAACCGTCCCACCTGAGCTGTCCCTCTGATATGTTCATTCCTAATCTTGTCCATTCTTGTCACTCCCAAAGAGAATCTCAACATCTTCAGCTCTGCCACCTCCAGCTCTACCTCCTGTCTTTTTGTTAGTGCCACTGTCTCTAAACCATACAACATAGCTGGTCTCACTACTGTTTTGTAAACTTTCCCCTTCACTCTTGCTGATATTCTTCGGTCACAAATCACTCCTGCCACCTTTCTCCACCCACTCCACCCTGCCTGCACTCTCTTCTTCACCTCTCTACCACACTCTCCATTACTTTGAACAGTTGACCCCAAATATTTAAACTCATCTACTTTCACCACTTCTACTCCTTGTAACTGCACTATTCCACTGGGGTCCCTCTCATTCACACACATGTACTCAGTCTTGCTTCTACTGACTTTCATTCCCCTTCTCTCCAAAGCATATCTCCACTTCTCCAGACTAGACTCAACTTGCTCTCTACTCTCACTACAGATCACAATGTCATCTGCAAACATCATAGTCCATGGGGACTCCTGTCTGATCTCATCTGTCAACCTGTCCATCACCACTGCAAACAAGAAAGGACTCAGAGCTGATCCTTGGTGTAATCCCACCTCCACATTGAATGAGTCTGTCATTCCGACTGCACATCTCACCGCTGTCACACTATTCTTGTACATGTCCTGCACTACCCTAACGTACTTCTCTGCCACTCCAGACTTCCTCATACAATGCCACAACTCTTCTCTTGGCACCCTATCATAAGCTTTTTCTAAGTCCACAAACACACAATGTAACTCTTTCTGTCCTTCTCTGTACTTTTCCAACAGTATTCTCAGAGCAAACATTGCATCTGTAGTCCTCTTTCTCGGCATGAAACCATATTGCTGCTCACAGATCTTCACCTGTTTTCTAAGCCTAGCTTCTACTACTCTTTCCCATAACTTCATGCTGTGGCTGATCAGCTTTATGCCTCTGTAGTTACTGCAGCTCTGCACATCACCCTTGTTCTTGAAAATAGGAACCAGCACACTTCGTCTCCACTCCTCAGGCATCCTCTCACTTTCCAAGATTTTATTAAACAATCTGGTTAGAAACTCTACTGCCATCTCTCCTAGACATTTCCATGCCTCCATTGGAATGTCATCTGGACCAACTGCCTTTCCACTCTTCATCCTCTTCATAGCAGCCCTCACTTCGTCCTTGCTAATCTCTTGTACTTCCTGATTTACTCTCACCACATAATCCAGCCTTTTCTCTCGCTCATTTTCTTTATTCATCAACTCTTCAAAATATTCCCTCCACCTTCTCAGCACACACTCCTCACTTGTCAGCACATTACCATGTGCATCTTTTACCACCCTAACCTGCTGCACATCCTTTCCAGCTCTGTCCCTTTGTCTGGCCAATCGGTACAAGTCCTTTTCTCCTTCCTTACTATTCAACTTCTTGTACAGCTCACAATATGCCTTTCCTTTGCTTTTGCCACTTCTCTTCTCACCTTACGCCGCATCTCCTTGTACTCCTGTCTACTTTCTTCATCTCTCCGACTATCCCAAAACTTTTTCCCCAACCTCTTTCTCCTTATGCTTTCCTGGACCTCTTCATTCCACCACCAAGTCTCCTTGTCTTCCTTCCACTGTCCAGATGTCATACCCAGTACTGCCCTAGCTGTCTCCCTCACCACATCTGCAGTACTTTTCCAGTTGTCCAAAATTGCTTCCCCTCCAACTAGTGCTTCTCTCAACTGCTCGCTAAATTTCACACAACAGTCTTCCTCCTTCAGCTTCCACCATGTGATCCTTTGTTGAGCTCTCACTCTCTTCTTCTTCTTTACCTCTAAAGTCATCCTACAACCATCCTATGCTGTCTAGTGACACTCTCTCCTGCTACCACCTTACAGTCTGTGATTTCTTTTAGCTTGCATCTCCTATAAAGAATGTAGTCCACCTGTGTGCACCTTCCTCCACTCTTACATGTTACCCTGTGCTCCTCCCTTTTCTTAAAGTAGGTATTCACCACAGCCATTTCCATCCTTTTTGCAAAATCAACTACCATCTGTTCTTCCCCATTCCTATCCTTGATACCATATCTACCCATTACTTCCTCATCACCTCTGTTCCCTTCACCAACATGCCCATTGAAGTCTGCTCCTATCACCACTCTTTCATGCTTGGGCACACTCTCCACCAATTCATCTAACACACTCCAGAAATCTTCTTTCTCCTTCATCTCACAACCTACCTGTGGGGCATATGCACTGATGATATTCATCATCACCCCTTCCATTTCCAACTTCACACTCATCACCCTGTCAGACACTCGCTTAACCTCCAACACACTTTTAACATACTCTTCCTTTAAAATGACCCCAACACCATTTCTCTTCCTGTCCTCACCATGGTACAACAACTTGTACCCACCGCCGATGCTCCTGCTCTTACTTCCCTTCCACTTGGTCTCTTGCACACACAATATGTCTACCTTTCTCCTCTCCATCATATCAGCCAGCTCTCTCCCTTTACCAGTCATACGAGGGCTGTCAATAAAGTATAGGTCCTTTTTATTTTTTTCAAAAACTATATGGATTTCATTCATATGTTTTTACGTCAGACATGCTTGAACCCTCGTGCGCATGCGTGAGTTTTTCCACGCCTGTCGGTGACGCCATTCGCCTGTGAGCACTCCTTGTGGGAGGAGTCGTCCAGCCCCTCGTCGGAATTCCTTTGTCTGAGAAGTTGCTGAGAGACTGGCGCTTTGTTTGATCAAAATTTTTTCTAAACCTGTGAGACACATCGAAGTGGACACGGTTCGAAAAATTAAGCTGGTTTTCGGTGAAAATTTTAACGGCTGATGAGAGATTTTGAGGTGATACTGTCGCTTTAACGACTTCCCACGCAGCGGGACATCGCGCAGCGGTCCCAGGCGCCGTCATCAGCCTGTTTCAAGCTGAAAACCTCCACATTTCAGGCTCTATTGATCCAGGACGTTGTGAGAGAACAGAGAAGTTTCAGAAGAAGTCGGTTTCAGCATTTTATCCGGATATTCCACTGTTAAAGGAGATTTTTTTAATGAAAGACGTGCGGACGGGTCCGCGCATCGGGACGCAGCCGGCGCGGTGCGGCGGCACAGGAAAAACACCTCCGTGTTGATAACCATTTGTAAAATCCAGGCGGCTTTTGATGGCTTTCAGGGGAGTGAGTATATGAGAAATTGTTTAACAGCTGGACATGTTCCAACTTGTCCTTAAGGCTTCCAACGGAGGTGCTTTTCCTGTGGCGGAGCGTCGCAGCGGCTGCGAGCCGACGCTGCAATCCGTCCGCACGTCTTGCATTAAAAAAATCTTTAACAGTGGAATATCCGGATAAAATGCTGAAACCGACTTCTTCTGAAACTTCTCTGTTCTCTCACGACGTCCTGGATCAATAGAGCCTGAAATGTGGAGGTTTTCAGCTTGAAACAGGCTGACGACGGCGCCTGAGAGCGCTGCACGACATCCCGCACCGTGGGAAGTCCTTAAAGCGACAGTATCACCTCAAAATCTCTCATCAGCTGTTAAAATTTTCACCAAAAACCAGCTTAATTTTTTGAACCGTGTCCACTTCGATGTGTGTCACAGGTTTAGAAAAAATTTTGTTCAAACAAAGCGCCAGTCTCTCAGCAACTTCTCAGACAAAGGAATTCCGACGAGGGGCTGGACGACTCCTCCCACAAGGAGTGCTCACAGACGAATGACGTCACCGACAGGCGTGGAAAAACTCACGCATGCGCACGAGGGTTCAAGCATGTCTGACGTAAAAACATATGAATGAAATCCATATAGTTTTTGAAAAAAATAAAAAGGACCTATATTTTATTGACAGACCTCATACTACCAACATTCAAAGTCCCCACTCTCATTTCCACCCTTCTAGTTTTCTTCTTCTCCCGCTGTTCGTGGCAACGTTTTCCTCCTCTTCTTCGTTGTCGTCTTCGCCCAGCAGTAGCCCAATTTCCGCCGGCACCCTGTTGGGCAATAGCACCGGTGGCGGACGTTAACACGGGCCGCGACCGATCCGGTATGGGAATTTGATTCTGAGTCTGCATAGTTGGGTTGGCTTGTTTTACGCCGGATGCCCTTCCTGACGCAACCCTCCTCATTTATCCGGGCTTGGGACCGGCACTCAGAATGTACTGGCTGCACACCCCATGTGGCTGAGTTCCCCCGCCACCGACCACCCCGGAAGCCGACCGCCACCAGATGGCGCAATTAACGCTGGACAGTAAAGTCAAGTGTCTGCCAACACAAACTTGTTAAAAATAAAGATAAAATTAAATAAACTTAGTAAAAGCGGTAAACACTTTAACAGCACTTGGTGTGTGTGGTGTTATCCAACCTCTGCAGTTTCCTCTTTACTCTTCTTCATGCACATCTTCCCAGAAGCCATTTTCTGTCTTTGCTCAATTATTCAATTAGGCTGGCAAAAGAAATAAGCACAAATGCTCACGTTCAGCGGATAAAACTACTGTTACTGTAAGAGATTTTCTCCCAAAGTTTGATAAATGGTACCGTTTCTTCCAGGTGTTAGTCAGGACCAGAGGATGATTTGATCCCTCCAAAATAAAATGTCCTCACTGTAAAATGGCGCCTTTTTGTCAGCCAACAGAAGTGCAGTAATTGTGCGATTTATATTAATACGAGAAATAATTGCACGGTGAACCTAAAGAACACTGGATAAAAAAATAATTTAACTGATAAAAAGTTTCTAGCATGTTCCACCAGATACGTATTTACTCACACAGCCTGACAGCTGCTCGTCATTTGGTGAACACTGGTTCATGGTTCATAAGATTCATGAGTACTGTATTTGAATTCCAAAGGGCTGCTTCGAAATAACGTCGAATTATTACCCCCCCCCCCCCCCCCGAAAATATGGCATAATCATCGTGCTGTTGGGCTGGGTAGTGTACTGTAATTTGTAAATTGTGTTATATGTTAAAAATGACTTCAAGTCACATTCCTTTTGAAAACAGTTTGTGCTTTGGTATGACAGAATTAAGTAACTCTTGGCTGACTAATTATATTCACCATCATTACCTTAAGTTATAGCGTTCGGTCACAATACAAGAAATAATTAAAAAATAATCACTAGAGGTGGGCGGATCGACCCTAATATCGATACCAATGCTGGTATTGATTTTGAACAATCCTCGTGTAAAAAGATCGATACTCAAGCTTTTTCTCCCCCACACGCACTGACTGCTGCGCACGCAGATTAATCAAAGTCTCCTCTCTGTAAGAGCAGCACTGTGCTGTGTCACACAACATGGAGCAGCGCACCCTTGTATTGTGGTTTGTCAGCCCTCTACCTCAGGAGATTTTTAGTTATGATTTTTTTTTTAAAACAAAAATGTTGATTGTGATAAAATTTTGTTGTCACGTACAATGTTTGGCGAAATTCTATCCTAGGTCTTTTGGATCCTTTGGATCTATGAAGCTCAAATATGAAAAAGTATCGGTATCTGCGATACTGGACCTGTATTTACTTGGTATCGGATCAATACCAAAATTCCCGGTATCGCCCACCTCTACTCATCCGCCCTCCCCAAAAAAGCACACCCACACACCACACCAAACTCTTAATTGACCACAAAGACTACATTTAAAACTCAGTTTCAAAATTGTCCACATTAAAACCAAATCAAAAACATTACCTCCACACAATGCTTCCATCACAGCTGTAATAATTAATATAAGGACAGGACACATCTCATAATTATGAGATCTTTTCTTGTAATTACAAGATCAGGGGCCTGTTTTTAATCCAGTAAATGCAATACGTTTCTGTAGGTTGCAATGATCAACAAAGTAAAAGTACACTTGTTATAATGCATGACTAATGTGTGAGACATTTTAAGTCAGAGTGTACTTCTGACGGCAAAAACTTTCATAGGTAGTTTCACATTTCCCATTGGTGTGACAGCATGATTCCAAACAAATGTTTGTAATATGCCAGGGTTCATAAACGTGCAAGCGCCACTGGTGAAAAAAAAATTCATTAGTTACATGATTACTCTCTTAGATACACGTGACGTTACCATGCATAAACTGGGCTCTCACTGGCAGTTGCAGTGCATCTGGAAAGTATTCACGGCGCTTCATTTTTTACACATTTTGCCGTTACAGCCTTATTCCAAAATGGATTAATTTTTTCCCTCAAAATTCTACACATAATACCCCGTAATGACATTGTGAAAAAGTTTTCCTTGATATTTTTTTGCAAATTTATTAAACATAAAAACTAAAAATCACATGTAAGTATTCAGTCTTTGCCATTAAACTTAAAATTGAGCTCAGGTGAATCATGTATCTACTGACCATCCTTGAGATGTTTGTAGCTTAACTGGGAGTCCACCTGGTGTAAGGTCACTTGATTAGACATGATTTGGAAAGGCACACTTGTCTACATATAAGGTCCCACAGTTGCCAGTACATGTCAGAGCACAAACCAAACATGAAGTCAAAGGAATTGTCTGAAGACAGAGAGGATTGTCTTGAGGCACAAATCTGGGAAAGTGTATGTAAACATTTCTGTTGCTTTCTGCAGTGAGCAGTGGCCTCCATCCATAAATGGAAGAAGTTCATATCCACCAAGACTCTTCCTAAAACTGGCCGCCCATCTAAATTGAGTGATTGGTGGACCTTAGTCAGGGAGGTGACCAAGAACCTGATGGGCACTCTGTCAGAGCGCCAGCATTTCTCTGAAGAGTAGAGAACCTTCCAGGACAACCATCTCTGCAGCAATCCAACAATCAAGCCTGTGTGGTAGAGTGGCCAGATGAAAGCATGGTGGTGGCAGTATTATGCTGTGGGGATGTTTTTCAGTGGCAGGAACTGGGAGACTAGTCAGCTTTGAAGGAAAAATGAATGCAATGATGTACAGAGACATCTTGGATGAAAACCTGCTCCAGAGAGCTCTTGACCTCAGACTGGGGTGACGGTTCATCTTTCAGCAGGACAATGACCCTAAGCACAGCCAAGATCTCACAGGAGTGGCTTCAGGACAACTCTGACTGTCCTTGAGTGGCCCAGCCAGAGTCCAGACCTGAATCTGATTGAACATCTCTTGTGAGATCTAAAAACGGCTGTGCACCGATTCTCCCCATCCAACGGGATGGGGCTTGAGAGGTGCTGCAAAGAGGAAGGGGCAAAACTACCTAAAGATAGGTGCACCAAGCTTGTGGCATATTCAAGAAGACTTGAGGCTGTAATTGCTGCATCAAACTGTTGAGAAAAGGGTGCAAATACTTCCATGTGATTTCTTCAATTATTTTTAATAAAACCTTTTCATGTTGTCATTATGGGGTGTTGAGAGCAGAATTTTGAGGGATTTTTTTTTTTTTTTTGAATAAGGCTAACATATGTGCCAAAGTGAATACTTTCAGGACACACTATTCTTACAAACAGACAACCTGGGCTTTAGCAGATATACACAGACTGAGCAAGTTGGGCATTTTGAGATTTATTATCCTTTTTGTTTGTAAAGCAATCTTCTCACAGAGACACATTCTGTGTGTTACTAAGCACACACACACACACATATATATATATATATACACACACATCTTTGTAATGAAAATAACAACAAGGAAACAGACTGGACTGAACATACAGTTATATGCTTTGGTTACAAGTGCACGACAGACAACAGTATACCTAAAGAGTGTTTACTTCACAAAAGTGATTACAAAAGGTTCGAGAAATGTTTCCTACAGCAAGCAGCAGATTCTGGCCGTGGTCTTATTACTGCTTGGAGAAGAAATCTTTACTCTTCTGGACATCAGGCTTGATTGTGTCACTACCTGGTTTCCAGCCAGCTGGGCAGACTGGAGGGGAGAAGGAGTTAGAAATGAATCAGAGTACAGACAACAAAAGCCTTTATTCCAGTTTTTTTGAAGTGCCTGATTTATTGCCATCTATAATGATATTATGTCAGACATCGAAATTTATTCTGCCGCACAGGTCTAACAAGGTGACCTCTGAATTCCCCCCCACCCCCCAATCACTGACTATAGGGAAGAAAATAGTGAAGTGAGCAATTACTGAGCCAATTCTTGTACAACCCCTGGGAAAAATTATGGAATCACCGGCCTCGGAGGATGTTCATTCAGTTGTTTAATTTTGTAGAAAAAAAAAAAAATCAGATCACAGACATGACAAAACTAAAGTCATTTCAAATAGCAACTTTCTGGCTTTAAGAAACACTATAAGAAATCAGGAAAAAAAAAAAAAAATTGTGGCAGTCAGTAACTTACTTTTTTAGACCAAGAAGAGGGGGGGGGGGGGGGGAAGAAAAACGGAATCACTCAATTCTGAGGAATAAATTATGGAATCACCCTGTAAATTTTCATCCCCAAAAACTAACACCTGCATCAAATCAGATCTGCTCATTAGTCTGCATCTAAAAAGGAGTGATCACACCTTGGAGAGCTGTTGCACCAAGTGGACTGACATGAATCATGGCTCCAACACGAGAGATGTCAATTGAAACAAAAGGAGAGGATTATCAAACTCTTAAGAGGGTAAATCATCACGCAATGTTGCAAAAGATGTTGGTTGTTCACAGTCAGCTGTGTCTAAACTCTGGACCAAATACAAACATGGGAAGGTTGTTAAAGGCAAACATACTGGTAGACCAAGGAAGACAAAGCATCAAGACAGATAACTTAAAGCAATGTCTCAAATCGAAAATGCACAACAAAACAAATGAAGATCGAATGGGAGGAAACTGGAGTCAACGTCTGTGACCGAAGGAAGGAAAGGAAATGGGATTTACATACAGAAAAGCTAAACAAAAGCCATCATTAACACCTAAACAGAAAAAACAAGGTTACAATGGGCTAAGGAGAAGCAATCGTGGACTGTGGATGACTGGATGAAAGTCATATTCAGTGATCAGTGATGAATCTCGAATCTGCATTGGGCAAGGTGATGATGCTGGAACTTTTGTTTGGTGCCATTCCAATGAGATTTATAAAGATGACTGCCTGAAGAGAACATGTAAATTTCCACAGTCGATATGGGGCTGCATGTCAGGTAAAGGCACTGGGGAGATGGCTGTCATTACATCATCAATAAATGCACAAGTTTACGTTGATATTTAGACACTTTTCTTATCCCATCAATTGAAAGGATGTTTGGGGATGATGAAATCATTTTTTCAAGATGATAATGCATCTTGCCATAGAGCAAAAACTGAAAACATTCCTTGCAAAAAGACACACAGGGTCAATGTCATGGCCTGCAAATAGTCCGGATCTTAATCCAATTGAAAATCTTTGGTGGAAGTTGAAGAAAATGGTCCATAACAAGGCTCCAACCTGCAAAGCTGATCTGGCAACAGCAATCAGAGAAAGCTGGAGCCAGACTGATGAAGAGTACTGTTTGTCACTCATTAAGTCCATGCCTCGGAGACTGCATGCTGTTATAAAAGCCAGAGGTGGTGCAACAAAATACTAGTGATGTGTTGGAGCGTTCTTTTGTTTTTCATGATTCCATAATGTTTTCCTCAGAATTGAGTGATTCCATATTTTTTTCCCTCTGCTTGGTCTAAAAAAGTAACAGTTACTGCCACAATTTTTTTTGTTCCTGATTTCTTAGAGTGTTTCTTAAAGCCAGAAAGTTGCCATTTGAAATGACTTTAGTTTTGTGTCATGTCTGTGATCTGCTTTTTTTTTTTTTCTACAAAATGAACATCCTCCGAGGCCGGTGATTCCACAATTTTTGCCAGGGGTTGTATAACAACTTGCAGTCTGAGGCATGGACTTAATGAGTGACAAACAGTAGACTATGACATTGGCCCTATGTGTCTTTTTGTAAGGAATGTTTTCACAGTTTTTGCTCTATGGTAAGATGCATTATCATCTTGAAAAGTGATATCATCCCCAAACATCCTTTCAATTGATGGGATAAGAAAAGTGTCAAATATCAACGTAAACTTGTGCATTTGGGTGATTCTTTAACTACGGGCACTACTGGCCTTGTAAATGTAATTTCCACCACACCATTGCCTTACAATATAAAGCACCTTGGGGCAACTGTTTGTTGTGATTTGGCGCTCTATACATGTGCTCTGATGTCACTGTTTATATCCATAGAAACTACCCAAACAAGCTTTCATTCAAACTGTTTAAACGGACATTACAGTGTTGTGGTGGAAATTACGGCAACAGTGTGGGACAACTACATTTTGTTTAAAAAAAATAAACAGTTGTATGACATTGAATACCCCAATTATGTTTTGATTATTTTACTGATTTTAAAACATTAGAAAAAATGTTTACCATTCATTTTTATCATTGAAGATCAAAAGTCTGGGTGTGGGACAAGCACAAAACGGCAATATTTGCATATAATGACGCTGAAAAAAGGTGAGAAAGTCAGACTACTAGAACAAATTTCTTAACACATTCATTGTAAAGATAACTATAAAAGTGTGAAATTTACCCTTTTTTCTGTTTTTCATACAATATGATCAAAGGACATAAGTGCCCGTAGTCTAAGAATCACCCATTTATTGATGATGTAATGACAGCCATCTCCCCAGTGCCTTTACCTGACATGCAGCCCCATATCATCAACTGTGGAAATTTACATGTTCTCTTGAGGCAGTCATCTTTATAAATGTCATTGGAATGGCACCAAACAAAAGTTCCAGCATCATTACCTTGCCCAATGCAGATTTGAGATTCATCACTGAATATGACTTTCATCCAGTCATCCAGAGTCCACGATTGCTTTTCCTTAGCCCATTGTGACCTTGTTTTTTCTGTTTAGGTGTTAATGATGGCTTTCGTTTAGCTTTTCTGTATGTAAATCCCATTTCCTTTAGGCGGTTTCTTACAGTTCGGTCACAGACGTTGACTCCAGTTTCCTCCCATTCGTTCCTCATTTGTTTTGTTGTGCATTCTCAATTTTTGAGACATATTGCTTTAAGTTTTCTGTCTTGATGCTTTGACGTCTTCCTTGGTCTACCAGTATGTTTGCTTTTAACAACCTTCCCATGTTTGTATTTGGTCCAGAGTTTAGACACCGCTGACTGAACAACCAGCATCTTTTGCAACATTGCGTGATGATTTACCCTCTTTTCAGAGTTTGATAATCCTCTCCTTTGTTTCAATTGACATCTCTCATGTTGGAGCCATGATTCATGTTAGTCCACTTGGTGCAACAGCTCTCCAAGGTGTGATCACTCCTTTTTAGATGCAGACTAACGAGCAGATCTGATTTGATGCAGGTGTTAGTTTTGGGGATGAAAATTTACAGGGTGATTCCATAATTTATTCCTCAGAATTGAGTGATTCCATATTTTTTTCCCTCTGCTTGGTCTAAAAAAAAGTAACCGTTACTGACTGCCACAATTATTTTTCCTGATTTCTTATAGTGTTTCTTAAAGCCAGAAAGTTGCCATTTGTGTGACTTTAGTTTTGTGTCATCTCTGTGATCTGCTTTTTTCTACAAAATTAAACAACTGAATGAACATCCTCCGAGGCCAGTGATTCCATAATTTTTCCCAGGGGTTGTATTGTAGTAACCTCCACAGTTACAGTTGTATGTAAAGGTTTTGGTACCCCTGATGATTTCCATGATTTTCCTTTATAAATCATTGGTTGTTTGGATAAGCAATTTCAGTTAAATATATCATATAGCAGACAAACAGTGATATTTGAGAAGTGAAATGAAGTTTATACAATTTACAGAGTGTGTAATAATTCTTTAAACAAAATTAGGCGCATAAATGTGGGCACCCCAACAGAAAAATAAATATATATATAGCCTGTAAACACTTCCTATAGCTTCCAAAGAGAGTCTGGATTCTGGTTGAAGGTGTTTTGGACCATTCTTTACAAAACATCTCAGGTTTGTTGGTTTCCGAGCATGGACAGCCCGCTTAAAAATCACACCACAGATTTTCAATAATATTCAGGTTTGGGGACTGAGATGGCCATTCCAGAACATTGTACTTGTTCCTCTGCATGAATGCCTTAGTAGATTGAGCAGTGTTTAGGGTTGTCTTGTTCAAAGATCCAGCCCCGGCGCAACTTCAGCTTTGTCACTGATTCATGAAACTTGTTCAAGAATCTGCTGATATTGACTGGAATTCATGTGCCCCTCAACTTTAACAAGATTCCAGTACCTGCACTGGCCACACAGCATGATAGAACCACCTCCAAATTTTACTGTAGGTAGCAAGCATTTTTCTTGGAATGCTGTGTTCTTTTTCTGCCATGTATACACCGCCCCTTGTTATGTCCAAATAACTAAATTTTAGTTACATCAGTCCATAGCACCTAATTCCAAAATGAAGCTGGCTTGTCCTAATGTGCTTTAACATACCTCAAGCCACTGTTTGTGGCATGTACACAGAAAAGGCTTCCTCTGTATTACAGCATCATACAGGATCTCTTTGGGCAAAGTGCGCTGTATAGTTGAACGATGCACAGAGACACTATCTGCAGCAAGATCATGTTGTAGGTCTTTGGAGCAAGTCTGTGGGTTGACTATGACTGTTCTCACCATTCTTGGCCTGTCACTTTGGGCCTTAACTAGTACTGAACCTGCAGTCTTCCATTTCCTCACTATGTTCCTCAGAGTGGAAACTGGCAGCTGAAATCTGAGATAGCTTTTTATATCCTTCCCCTAAACCATGATGTTGAACAATCTTTGTTTTTAGGTCATTTGAGAGTTTAGAGGCTCCCATGTTGCCACTCAGAAGAGATGCAAAGAGGGGAAATATTTGCAAATGGCCATCTTATTCACCAGTGAAAGGAGGTCAATGGTCAATTAACTTACTAAACCAATTTTGTGTTCCAATAATTAGTGCTAATCTGCTAGTGTATTCAAATCAATAAAATGACAAGGGTGCCCAAATTTATGCATCTGCCCAATTTTGTTTAATTATTGCACACTTTCTGTAAATACTAGGTACTTCATTTCGCTTCTCAAATATCAGTGTGTTCCTCTGCCATATCATATATTTAACTGAAATTTCTAATCCAGACAACCAATGATTTATAAAGGAAAATAATGAAAATTATCAGGGGTGCCCAAACTTTTGCATAAAACTTTAAGTTGCTTATTGGTTCTGGTGACCACCAAAACACAGATTAGTAACAAGGCTTCAAAAGAATCTTAGGTGCGCTTGCTTTTATGTTCATCTTTTCAACATGCCCTAAAAACAGGATCACTGGTCCTTGTCCCCATCCATTTGAACTAAAATTTTAAACAGTTATAGCAGATTTTAATAAATGTTTGTGAACACAATCACTGACCCCATTAATGTTTTCCCTGCTAGACACAGGGAATATGTGGGATCAGAGAGAAAAGTGTGACGAACTATAGGGAAGAGGGGGAAAAAAAAAAACATCCACACAGCCAACAAACCGTTGCAGACCAGTTGACATACCTCAACTTTCAAAGTCAGTTTTCTCCCACTGGCCATGTGACATTTTCAAAGTGTCCAGCTACAAGGTTTATAATATCATCTAGCCATCTCTCTCCTCTCAAAATGGCACCTTGGAAATGAGCCAAACATGTACTTTGGCATACAGGGAGTGACATAGGCTAGTTGCGGTAGTAGTTGTGAGGAGAGGGACATTTTTGTATCGAATCATTATTAGCAAGTGTGCTAAAAAGTTGGTGTCATACTTTTGTATTCCTCCCACCCCCCTTCATTTTTGCAAGTAAAAGTAGTAATAGCAGCTGTCTCTTCTTGAGGCAGCTTTAGTCACACCTTAACAGTTTTCTGGAATCCAGGATAGGTGGGAGGTGATAGCTTTGTTGGCTAAAATTAAGTTTTCATTTTCGTCTCTGAATCAAACATTCCCTGGGGCGGGTAATTCGCTAGTAGGACAAAGCAACTTATAAATAAGATTCATCTCAACTTTTAATACACCATTTCAGATTCAGTAGGTCATCAGTTTACATACACCAAAATGAATGCCTCCAGACAGTGTTGGCAATTCTAGAAATAGGAGTTATAGCTCCTATAGTGTGAATGCTTCTGAAAGACTAATAATTAAGGGTTAGTTGGGGAATATTTGACTTCATTTGAAACGCCAGATGACAGTACAAGAACCCACATAACAGTTTGACTGGACTACTGCAATAAATTACCTTCTCCGTGTTTGTCAGTGAACTGAAAGGCTTGGACCAGGCGAAGAGTCTCCTCTACTGAGCGTCCAACTGGGAGGTCATTGATTGTGATCTGCCTTAGAATGCCTTTCTCGTCGATTATGAACAGTCCCCTGAAACAGAAAGAGGAGCAGTTCCTAACTCTCCAAAGAAATACAGAATTAAATAATGTTAAAACACACACATTCACTGAAGCAGCCAGGTAACGCGCAGTTTGGGTTGCCACCATGGGAGCGGACTTTAATGATATTGCACAAAGCAACATGCTCACTGCTTAAACCAAAAAGCAGCAGAAATGTTTTGGAGAGGAGGATCCTATGAATTGGTGTTTTCATAATGTCAATTTTATGTTTCAAAAAGTTGAAGACAAAATGCAGTTGGCACCACCTGGTGTTAGTTCTTCTATTCGATGTGTGACAGGAGAGAATTATTTCTATGAATGAGGGTTAAGCTTGATTACAGGGGGCTGTCAAAAATATGACTCAATCTTGCAATGTATTAAAAACAATTGTGTGGCTAAAATTAAAGTACAGTAGTGTTCATAATAATAGTGCTATGTGACTAAAAAGATTAATCCAGGTTTTGAGGATATTTCTTATTGTTACATGGGAAACAATGTACCAGTAGAGTCTCACAAATCCAAGACCAAGCATTCATGATATGCACACTCAAGGCTATGAAATTGGGCTATTAGTAAAAAAAAAAAAAAAAAAAAAAAAAAAAAAAAGTAGAAAAGGGGGTGTTCACAATAATACAACCCCTGGCAAAAATTATGGAATCACTGGCCTCTGAGGATGTTCAGTTTAATTTTGTAGGAAGAAAAAAGAAAAAGAAAAAAAAAAGCAGATCACAGACATGACACAAAACTAAAGTAATTTTAAATGGCAACTTTCTGGCTTTAAGAAACACTATAAGAAATCAGGAACAAAAAAAAAAAAAAAAAAAAAAAAAAAAAAATTGTGGCAGTCAGTAACGGTTACTTTTTTAGACCAAGCAAGGGGGGGGGGGGGGAATGGAATCACTCAATTCTGAGGAAAAAATTATGGAATCATGAAAAACAAAAGAACACTCCAACACATCACTAGTATTTTGTTGCACCACCTCTGGCTTTTATAACAGCTTGCAGTCTCTGAGGCATGGACTTAATGAGTGACAAACAGTACTCTTCAATCTGGCTCCAACTTTCTCTGATTGCTGTTGCCAGCTCAGCTTTGCAGGTTGGAGCCTTGTCATGGAAAATGGTCCTTTAGGCGGTTTCTTACAGTTCGGTCAGAGACGTTGACTCCAGTTTCCTCCCCTTCATTCCTCATTTGTTTTGTTGTGCATTTTTGAGACATATTGCTTTAAGTTATGTCTTGACGCTTTGATGTCTTCCTTGGTCTACCAGTATGTTTGCCTTTAACAACCTTCCCATGTTTGTATTTGGTCCAGAGTTTAGACACAGCTGACTGTAAACAACCAACATCTTTTGCAACATTGCGTGATGATTTACCCTCTTTTAAGAGTTTGATAATCCTCTCCTTTGTTTCAATTGACATCTCTCGTGTTGGAGCCATGATTCATGGCAGTCCACTTGGTGCAACAGCTCTCCAAGGTGTGATCACTCCTTTTTAGATGCAGACTAACAAGCAGATCTGATTTGATGCAGCTGTTAGTTTTGGGGAAGAAAATTTATAGGGTGATTCCATAATTTCTTCCTCATAATTGAGTGATTCCATATTTTTTTCCCTCTGCTTGGTCTAAAAAAGTAACCGTTACTGACTGCCACAATTTTTTTTCTTGATTTCTTAGTGTTTCTTAAAGCCAGAAAGTTGCCATTTGAAATGACTTTAGTTGTGTCATGTCTGTGATCTGCTTTTTTTCTACAAAATTAAACAACTGAATGAACATCCTCCGAGGCCGGTGATTCCATAATTTTTGCCAGGGGTTGTAGTAGTGTGGCATTCAGTCAGTGAGTTCATCAATTTTGTGGAACAAACAGGTGTGAATCAGGTGTCCCCTATTTAAGGATGAAGCCAGCACCTGTTGAACATGCTTTTCTCTTTGAAAGCCTGAAGAAAATGGGACGTTCAGACGAACAGCGTAGTTTGATTAAAAAGTTGATTGGAGAGGGGAAAACATACGCAGGTGCAAAATATTATAGGCTGTTCATGTACAATGATCACCAATGCTTTAAAATGGACAAAAAAAAAAAAAAAAGACGCGTGGAAGAAAACGGAAAACAACCATCAAAATGGATAGGAGAATAACCAGAATGGCAAAGGCTCACCCACTGATCAGCTCCAGGATGATCAAAGACAGTCTGGAGTTACCTGTAAGTGCTGTGACAGTTAGAAGACGCCTGTGTGAAGCTAATTTATTTGCAAGAATCCCCCGCAAAGTCCCTCTGTTAAATAAAAGACATGTGCAGAAGAGGTTACAGTTTGCCAAAGAACACATCAACTGGCCTAAAGAGAAACTGAGGAATATTTTGTGGACTGATGAGTAAAATTGTTCTTTTTGGGTCCAAGGGCCACAGACAATTTGTGAGACGACCCCCAAACTCTGAATTCAAGGCACAGTTCACAGTGAAGAATGGTGGTGCAAGCATCATGATATGGGCATGTTTCTCCTACTATGGTGTTGGGCCTATATATCGCATACTAGGTATCATGGATCAGTTTGGATATATCAAATACTTGAAGAGGTCATGTTGCCTTATGCTGAAGAGGACATGCCCTTGAAAGGGGTGTTTCAACAAGACAATGACCCCAAGCACATTAGTAAACGAGCAAAATCATGGTTCCACATCAACAAAATTAATGCCTCGCAGATGTTAAGAAATCATGAAAAACTGTGGTTATACAACCCCTGGCAATTATGGAATCACCGGCCTCGGAGGATGTTCATTCAGTTGTTTAATTTTGTAGAAAACAAAGCAGATCACAGACATGACAAAACTAAAGTTATTTCAAATGGCAACTTTCTGGCTTTAACAGTATAAGAAATCAGGAAAAAAAAATAAATTGCGGCAGTCAGTAACGGTTACTTTTTTTAGACCAAGCAGAGGGAAAAAAAAATAAATATGGACTCACTCAATTCTGAAGAATAAATTATGCAATCACCATGTAAATTTTCATCCCCAAAACTAACACCTGCATCAAAGCAGATCTGCTCGTTAGTCTGCATCTAAAAAGGAGTGATCATACCTTGGAGAGCTCTTGCACCAAGTGGACTGACATGAATCACGGCTCCAACACGAGAGATGTCAATTGAAACAAAGGAGAGGATTATCAAACTCTTAAAAGAGGGTAAATCATCACGCAATGTTGCAAAAGATGCTGGTTGTTCACAGTCAGCGGTGTCTAAACTCTGGACCAAATACAAACATAGGAAGGTTGTTAAAGGCAAACATACTGGTAGACCAAGGAAGACATCAAAGCGGCAAGACAGAAAACTTAAAGCAATATGTCTCAAAAATCGAAAATGCACAACAAAACAAATGAGGAATGAAGGGGAGGAAACTGGAGTCAACGTCTGTGACCGAACTGTAAGAAACCGCCTAAAGGAAATGGGATTTACATACAGAAAATGTAAACGAAAGCCATCATTAACACCTAAACAGAAAACAACAAGGTTACAATGTGCTAAGGAAAAGCAATCGTGGACTGTGGATGAAAGTCATATTCAGTGATGAATCTCGAATCTGCATTGGGCAAGGTGATGATGCTGGAACTTTTGTTTGGTGCCATTCCAATGAGATTTATAAAGATGACTGCCTGAAGAGAACATGTAAATTTCCACAGTCGATGATATGGGGCTGCATGTCAGGTAAAGGCACTGGGGAGATGGCTGTCATTACATCATCAATAAATGCACAAGTTTACGTTGATATTTTGGGCACTGTTCTTAACCCATCAATTGAAAGGATGTTTGGGGATGATGAAATCATTTTTCAAGATGATAATGCATCTTGCCATAGAGCAAAAACTGTGAAAACATTCCTTGCAAAAAGACACAGGGTGAATGTCATGGCCTGCAAATAGTCCGGATCTTAATCCCAATTGAAAATCTTTGGTGGAAGTTGAAGAAAATGGTCCATGACAAGGCTCCAACCTGCAAAGCTGATCTGGCAACAGCAATCAGAGACAGTTGGAGCCAGATTGATGAAGAGTACTGTTTGTCACTCATTAAGTCCATGTCTCAGAGACTGCAAGTTGTTATAAAAGCCAGAGGTGATGCAACAAAATACTAGTGATGTGTTGGAGCGTTCTTTTGTTTTTCATGATTCCATAATTTTTTCGTCAGAATTGAGTGATTCCATATTTTTCCCCTCTGCTTGGTCTAAAAAAGTAACCGTTACTGACTGCCACAATTTTTTTTCCCTTATTTCCTAAAGCCAGAAAGTTGCCATTTGAAATGACTTTAGTTGTGTCATGTCTGATCTGGTTTTTTTCTACAAAATTAAACAACTGAATGAACATCCTCCGAGCCCAGTGATTCCATAATTATTGCCAGGGGTTGTATAACTAAATACTAGTTTAGTGATTCACAGGATTGCTAAAAAAGCAGTTTGAACATAATAGTTTTGACTTTGTAGCGTCAACAGCAGATGCTACTATTATTGTGAACACCCCCTTTACTACTTTTTTTTAACCAATAGCCCAGTTTCATAGCCTTAAGAGTGTGCATATCATGAATGCTTGGTCTTTAGATTTGTGAGAATCTACTGGTACCTTGTTTCCCATGTAACAATAAGAAATATACTCAAAACCTGGATTAATCTTTTTAGTCACATAGCACTACTCGTATTATTCTGAATACTACTGTACATGCATTTATGCAAGTGCATCCCAAAATAAAATATGAGACTTCAGTTTATCCCCAAAATATGTAAAGAGCTGAATGTCAATGTGCTGCACCGCATTTAGTTACAAAGAATTGTTTTGATCAGTTAGAAATTTTACCATACAATTACGTCATCATATAATATAATTGCTAGATTGGAATACATATAAGTGTGTAGATTAGGTGGTACTTGAGGGCCAGTTTGAGATCCACTGCATTAGAGCATGAGGTTGGAAATACTTAATAAAAGCCCATGTCATAGTTCCTTAATTAGGGGTGGTGGCCAAGTGGTTAATGTGCTTGGTTTCAGTTCAGAAGGCTCTGGGTTTAAATCCCACCCCCTGCCAAAAATGTAGTTTCTTTAAAACCTATTTATGCTTAAATACCATATCACTTCTGGCAAATACTCTACTGGTGCACGATGCTGGCATTTTATTCTTTAAATCCATATCAAGCACTTCTGTAAGGAATGTGTTCAGAGTTTCACCGTATTTGCTACAGCCACCGGGTGATTTGTTTTATACAAGAAGTTTATCTGATGTAAGGACCTTCGTGTTGCTGTCAGCACTGTCGTAGATTAAACCCCTCTCCTAAAATGGCAGAGAAGAAGTTGAATGTGCTCCTGTCCTCATTATTAAATTGATATGGTTGAAACCACCGATTGAATAGCCTTTTGCTGTACTTTAGACATGGTGATGTCATGATTTTCTTCCTGCTATAAAAAGCTTTATTATCAAAACAAACATCTCCCTTTGAAAGCAGAATTCACAGCAACCTACACGGACTTATTTCTACAACCACGAATCACGAAAAAGTTGGTACCACACAGGAACCACCCCTCCAACACACACAAAACACTTATTTTTACTTTTACTTCTATTTAGACCGTGAACCCAACCCATGTGGTCAACTAAATTTCATTTATTAATATGCAGACATTCCTGCATTACTGTACATAAGTAAAAGTATAAAATGTTACGTCAAACAAGCAACTTCAACAGGTGATTATAAATATGATGGTATGAAAACAATATCCACAAAAGGCTGAATCTTTATGGAGTAAAGATGCACAGAGGGTTTCCAGTATGTCAAAAGTGTTAGAAAATTATTGAAATATTTAAAAAATATCCTCAAAGAAAGATTGAGAGGGACTGGCATATTTTCTCTGTAGTCCACAAGTCCCCTTGACTTGCACCTTTTTCACTCTGGGTCAACACAGCAGTTCAGAGATTGATGTGCATGTTGAGCTCGTATAGGTTTTACACCAGATTTCTTTCCTGACATAACTCCATATAACATGGAGAATAGGCAGGGGTCATCTTGAACTGGGAACCTCCTGTTCTGGAAATAACCACATTGCATAATATCATTAAAGGATTCAAGGTACCTAGAGGAATTTTAGTGGACAAAGGGCAAGGGCGCAAGCCTGAGCTAGACACCCCTGATTTCTGATCCCTTAAATGGCACAGCATCAGGCTATTCATCAATAGGAGATATAACCACAACAATAGATTACTTCTCTGTCTTCCTCTGGGTGTGGAGGCATCATTGTTGACCCATCATACAGTGGAATCATGTAATGTGGCCAGTTAAATTAGTCTAGATCTTTATTGGAATCAAGGGATGCAGTGTACTCCAGAACAAAGATGAAGCAGACCATTGAGATGGTCTTCAGCATCAAAAGCCAGAGTCTGTCATGGTATGGAGTTGTGTCACTGCCCATGGAAAAGGGAATTTACACTTAAATGATGGCAGCATTTGAGATTTTACAGCAACATATGCTGCTTTCAAGAACATTTTTCTGGGGACGTCCATGCATTTTCAACAAGAAAATGTGGAATGCTATGCTAAATGATGTTTGGTGGTCAAGTTCCATTGCCATTTAAAAACATTTTTTCCAGTTTTTTTGTGCCTAGAAACAGTAAAGCTTAATGGAATTTTGTATTTTATGCATTACCTCTTTTATGAAATCTCTATGAATAACAGTGGTATTTATTGTATTTTCTGCAGTATTTAAGTCTCAGGATGCTGCGGTGAATGCGGCAACATGCATGGTCCTAGACTTTGTACATGTAATTGAAAGTGCCACATAAATAAGTAGCATCACGCTACAGAATTTAGGATGAGGCACCAGCACAAAAACATCTTAGGGCCTACGTAGGCCTTACTTGCTGTACACTTCATTGCTTGGATGCATAGGCAGCAAATAGATTCCTAAACCCACCTGTAGGCAATGCCCTCATCCTCCTTCAAGATGCCGTAGTCTTTGGAGATTGTATGCTGTATGTCAGACACCAGGGGAATCTTCATCGTACCCAGACCACCCTGCTTACGGGGTGTGTTGGTCCTTAAATGCAAACGAAACAATGCAGTTTTCAAGGCCAAGTACACAGTTATGTTCAAATCTAAAGTTTCATAAATACCATGCAAGATGGGAGAAGTGGGAGTCAACAGAGGCAGCGATGACCTCACAGTCAATCTTCTTAAATTCATTAGCAGCGTCACTGAATGCAATGATCTCAGTTGGACACACAAAGGTGAAGTCCAGTGGATAGAAGAAAAATACAACATATTTCCCTGCATCAAAGTTGGGAGGGGGGTAGATTATTAAGTTAATCATGTAATCACACGGTGAATCACATCCAACAACTACACCACAATTTACAATTCTGGCCTCGTCTGTGCAAGTGTTGCCATTCATCACTTCACGATCTGTGTGACAGCGACAAACCATCTCCCCCAGACAGATTTATTTCCATCACTGATTAATCTTTGTTATAATGCAAGATAGAAATTTGCTTTTACAGAACCATGTCCTCATGTGAGAAGCTACTGTACAAAGAGGGCATGATTACCTAATTACTTGAGTCACTTATTTTAATAATGTAAACTGTAAAAAAAAAATCTAATAAAAATGTACCTCTGTAGTCTGAAAGCGTGAGTTCCTTAAACTGTCCATCTGGCATTACCGCTTTGGCAGTGAAATCTGGGGCCAGTTTTCCAATGTGAGCCTTGCCTGCAGCCATCTTCACTCTGACTGGAAACCTGAACAGTGAAACATTTTCATTTACCCTTCACAAATATAAATAAAAAGGAGTCCATTGTTTTTTTTAGGAGATGCATGTCAAGATCATTTCTTCCCAAATAGTCTTGGCACTTATCGTACCAGGGAGATTTTTCTAATCATACAGAACAAATTGCAAATAAAGCTTTGCAAAAAAGAGTCATAGCATTACTATGCATCTGACGTACACACAGCCAGCATCATCTCAGTATTCACAGAGACAGGTTCTCTTAAAAGATTTTAAATGTGCATCATTCGAGTGTCTCTGCAGTCCTTTTGGTGATGAACTTTAAAATACACTCCATTTTTTTAAAGCTATGTGGACCCCCCCTTTATCGATGTTGCATACAAACAATGCAAAATGTAGCCGCAAGCGGCCACTGTCAGGGTCCAAGCCCTGTTTCTGCAATTCAACCCATGAATAATGCACCTGTTCAAAGCTCCTCATGTCCCCTGCATCTTCCCATGTTGCTGTCACTCTGTGCTACAGCACTTTGTCATTAATCCCTCCATACAGTTGGTGTTGTCAGAAGTCTACTGTGGTATTACAGCGCACCCTAAACCTTCAAAGATCCCTTCAATAACTTGGATTGGTTAAAACATTGTACATCCCACATTTTGTGAAAACGGGATAAATTGTTGAAGTATTAGTGAAAAAACAGTTTGTTAGTAAAATATAAATGGCCAAAGATTTTCAATGGTGAAGTGGGTGGAGCCTATATGGTTAGATGCAGAATCTTCCATGGAATCCAGATCCATTAGATCTTTTATTATAGGCCTCTGGTTTCAGAAGTTACTTCCAAAAGTATACTGTGATGCTGTGCTGCCCCCATCAGGTCAGTTAAGGTGTGACTTTTTGCAAATGTCCATGAAGTTTGGTATCAAAAGAGCAATTCATTCATGAACAATAGATTTCATGAATTAAGCCACACCAACTCAACTCATCACATCAATTCCAACTCAAGTGGCAAAACAAGAGAAACTATGATAAATCTGTCGTAGACCTTTTATGTGGCTCGTTTCAAATATTTTATGTGCCACGTTTTCTGACGACTTGAGCAAAAATTGTAGGAGGTGAAGCAAAAGCACAGATTTCCCAAAAGTTCAAAATGTCTAAAGAATCTGCTATGCAACAAATTTGATAGTTCAATGTCTTACGACGACGAACATTCAACAGAATCCAGATAAAGAATTTTTATTTTTGGCCCAATGTTTGAGACGTTACTGCCAAAAATCTACTTTGGTGGTAACGAAGTGACTGTAGCGGCTCCATTGGGTTTTTTCAGGTATAATTTTTTTCAGAATGTTGTAATGATGATCTTAATTTTGATTTCAAATGATTAATTCATTCATGAGCTATAACAGATTTAGTGATATAAGCCACACCCACTGGAATTTTACCCACCAATTCTTCCAAAACACAACAACAACAAAAAAGTCAGAAAAAGCCATGCAATCATTTTTGTGTGGCTTGGTTCAAGCATTGTACATGCCACATTTTGTGATGATTGGGCAGCAAGGTGGATTAGTGGTTAGCACTGTTGCCTCACAGCAAGAAGGTCATGGATTCGATTCCCACCTCTGGCCTTTCTGTGTAGAGTTTGCATGTTCTCCCTGTGTTTGCATGGGTTCTCTCCAGGTGCTCCGGCTTCCTCCCACATCCAAAGACATCCAGGTTAGGTGGATTGGAAGCTTTAAATTGTCTGAAGGTGTGTATGTGTTTGTTTGTCTATGTGTGGCCCTGTACCCCGCCTCATGCCCTATGACTGCTGGGATAGGCTGCAGCCCCATGCAACCCTTAACTGGAGTAAGCGGTTGAAGATGAGTGAGTGGGCAAAAACTAGAGGCGGAGTAGCGAATAAACACTTTTCCAAACTATTCAAAATTCCGTAAATCACAAGTGTGTATATATATATATTCTAGGCGTCATGCTTGAGGAGTAATTAGCAAAAAGGTAAATGTGGTTATTATAGTACCACCATGTGGTGAGTAAGTTAATTCTTTTTCCATGTGTAGTGGGTGCCTTGTGGATGCTGCACGACAGATTTAACTGCCATAATCTTTACCATCCCTGAGCAAGAAAGAAAATTTGTCTGAGGAGTAGGATTATTTTAAAATGGCTGCAAAGCTACAAAAGGGATGTAGGTGGGGCCAATATGGCAAGATGCAGGGTTCAGTAATTATTGCCAAAAGTCTACTGCAGTGGTTGTAGTGCCCCCATCAGGCCAATTAAGGTATCAGTTTTGAAGAAGGCCATACTGACCCAGTTTGACTTCAAAGGAATAATTCCTTCATGAGCTGGACCACATTTAGTGAGTTACATCACACCCACTTAATTTTGGAAGCCAATAGCAGCAAAACAGAAAGATCAAAAATTCATGCAATAACTTTTGTGTGGCTCAGTCCAAACATGGCACATAAAACTGAAAAGAGTAGTGAAACTGCACAAAACAAAAAAAAAAAACATTTTCAGACAATTAAAAATGGCGGTAAGGCCACCTTGGCATAAATGGGTGTGGCCTATGCAGAAGGACCCAAGGAACCCAACAAAAAAGAAGTTTGATTGTACGACTGTGGATTCCCTCTGGGTGCTCCAGCTTCCTTCCACACCCAGAGACATCCAGGGTGAATTGTATTAACTTTAAATTGGCCATAGATGCGAATGAGTCTGTCTGTCTACGGCTGCCTTGTCCAGGATGAACCCCCCCTTTCACACTTCCATTGGAATAGGCTGCAGCCCCACGTCACTGTGACCCTCAAGTATTGTGTATACTTGGTTAAAAACTGCGTACTTTCTACGTCCAGTGCTCTACACCAAAAAAATTAAACAGTTTGAATTTTTGCGTCCCTCTCAGCATACTGCTGCACAGAGCTGCTTAAACGTGGCGTAGAGCTGCATAGCTCAGCATAGTCAGTACGCTGCAATACGCAACTCTACATTGGCCTGGTGTGAATGGAGCTTTAGTTGGAATAAGCAGGATCATAAAAAATTGATGGACTTGCACCAACCACCTTGTCTTCATTCAGGACCATGGTTTAAAAAAAACAAAAAAAAAAAAAGCAAAGCTTTTTGTTATTTTATTGTAAAGCAAATTTGTCACTTTTTTTGGTGAGCCAAAATAAATAAAGTCATCCCATCTGTGATTAAAAACCACAATCAGACCTGAACCACAGGTTTTATGATACATTAGCCAAGTACACAGCAAAATATGACACCTTTAATTATCACCCATGAATCAATGTTGGGTACACTTTCAGGACCCGTTGCCAGATTTGTCCATATGTGTTTCAGAGTGGCAACTTGAGAACAACTGCAACATCAAAGCACTACATTTTATTGTTGTGTACCTTTGCATAATACCTCGGAAATGCACACATATGAAGGTCAAGAGGCCAAGGTCACAGATGGTGCAGTTAAAAAAAAGAAAAAAATTTACACATCAGTGGCAAACATTCAAAAAAGCCTACAGACGGCTGCTGACATGATCCTATGGATTTATTTTTTTCTCCTGACAGGAACTAATCCCGCACACACTTTCAATCTCATTTTCTATTCAGAGGTGTTTCCTCATTGGATTCTTAGTAGCAATTAACTATTTTTCTTCCTCTGCACAACTGCAGCCACCCGACACGAGATTCCCTCAAAGTGGAATTATTCCACAAATTAACAACGAACAATCACAAAAAAAGGGGTTCATCTTACTTCCTAGAACACTTGTTGGCTTTTTTTAAATAAAGAAAGGAAATGGGTGGGAAAAAAAAACCGTCGTTTCGCAGAATGGATGAAATACATGTTTAGAAACAAAACACCTGTGGAGCTGTAAATGAAACTACATCAGACTGACACTTTATCACGTCCACTCGTTTATAAGACGAATACTTCTTTAAAAACCATGCAGATACAGAAATTTAAAATACAATACATACCTTTAATCACACTCAAAACTACAACTTCCCAGAAACCGGAGGAGCAGAGAAACTGACCGTGACCGACACCCGCAGAGAGACTTTATACCACGTCTGACATCTCGCGAGATTATCCTTATCCCATGAACCCCGCCCACTTCGTTGGGTCCTCCTCCGGACTCAATCTGTATATCCAGCGTGACACAGCAAATTTCCTAATCACTTGTGTGGAATGTTTATACTCTTGCGAAATGATTTTGTGAAACCATATAAATTAAGGCTGAGAAGTCACACCGACGTTGAGATTTAAAAAAAATAATAATAAATTCACTTTCTGAAAGCTTTCAGTGAGAGGGTGAGCTCTGCATGTGATGCACAAGTGTGGATTTATACCTCTCAAACAATTCCACACAGTGTTGGTCGAAACCAAATGAAGTAAAAGTAAGTCCTTACAGCTGCTCCCTTGTTTTCACTCAAGGTTGCCAAAGCAGATCCAAGGTGGATCTGCATGTTGATTTGGCACAAGTTTTACACCCCTGCCTTTCCTGTCAGAACTTGGCATTACATGGAGAAATGTGGCAGGAGTGGGGTTTGAACTGGGAACCTTCGGCACTGAAACCAAGCACACTAACCACTTGGTCACAATGAAGTAACCCAATGAATTGCTTCAGAAATCAAACTAAATCTCAGGTCTCATAAGTGCCTTCTGGCAAACTTTATCTGAAATTTCCCATCTTTTTTAAAGAAAATGGATGTCTTGGTGGCTTCCCTCACTAGTCTCCTTTTTGTTTGGTTGCTGAATATATGAGAACTGCCTAATCTGGACAGAATTACCATACGGTATCGTTTGTGTTTTTTAAGAACAATTGGCGGTATCATTTGACATTCTGTTATTTAGTGTATCACAATGCTATTTTCAGTATATACGAGGGCTGTCAATAAAGTATAGGTCCTTTTTATTTTTTTCAAAAACTATATGGATTTCATTCATATGTTTTTACGTCAGACATGCTTGAACCCTCGTGCGCATGCGTGAGTTTTTCCACGCCTGTCGGTGACGTCATTCGCCTGTGAGCACTCCTTGTGGGAGGAGTCGTTCAACCCCTCGTCGGAATTCCTTTGTCTGAGAAGTTGCTGAGAGACTGGCGCTTTGTTTGATCAAAATTTTTTCTAAACCTGTGAGGCACATCGAAGTGGACATGGTTAGAAAAATTAAGCTGGTTTTCGGTGAAAATATTAACGGCTGATGAGAGATTTTGAGGTGATACTGTCGCTTTAAGGACTTCCCACGGTGCGAGACGTCGCGCAGCGCTCCCAGGCGCTGTTGTCAGCCTGTTTCAAGCTGAAAACCTCCACATTTCAGGCTCTATTGATCCAGGATGTCGTGAGAGAACAGAGAAGTTTCAGAAGAAGTCGGTTTCAGCATTTTATCCGGATATTCCACTGTTAAAGGAGATTTTATATACCGGCGTATACGACAGCGTGTACCAGTTCCTGCCAATATCCAGCAACTTCGCACAGCCATTGAAGAGGAGTGGACCAACATTCCACAGGCCACAATTGACAACCTGATCAACTCTATGCGAAGGAGATGTGTTGCACAGCATGAGGCAAATGGTGGTCACACCAGATACTGACTGGTATCCCCCCCAATAAAACAAAACTGCACCTTTCAGAGTGGCCTTTTATTGTGGGCAGTCTAAGGCACACCTGTGCACTAATCATGGTGTCTAATCAGCATCTTGATATGGCACACCTGTGAGGTGGGATAGATTATCTCAGCAAAGGAGAAGTGCTCACTATCACAGATTTAGACTGGTTTGTGAACAGTATTTGAGGGAAATGGTGATATTGTGTATGTGGAAAAAGTTTTAGATCTTTGAGTTCATCTCATACAAAATGGGAGCAAAACCAAAAGTGTTGCGTTTATATTTTTGTTGAGTGTGTGTGTGTGTGTGTGTGTGTGTGTGTGTATGTATATATATATATATATATATATATATATATATATATATATATAACTTTTCGCAAATTGTTTGGCCAGATCACGCTTACGATGCTCACTCACTAAAAGTGACATTGTGGACTGTTAACAAAATATGTAAATGAGAAGTACAATTTCTTCATGAATACTCGCAGACTAAAGAAAACTGACTGTATAAGTGATTTTTTAAACAATAATTTGTAGCTTTGTCCAATTTCATATGGTCTAAGAAAATGGAGCGGCTGGGTATAAACATCACTCTATTTCCTAAATGGTCAATATGTTTTTGTTAAACCCCTTTAATTGAACTTGAAACACAACAAGTACATCTTGACTGATTAATTTAAACTCCACTGTGGTGCTGTATAGAGGCAAAATTACAAATTACAATTGCAAAATTGTGTCACTGTCCAATTATTTATGTATCTGACTGCAGGTAAAGATAAGATACAATCACTGGTCACTATGCTTCTTGTAGTTGGTTGTGTAAACAGTTGGCCTTGGAACTGGTTGGCCGCTCCCTTTCACATTTCCTGGAATGATTTACAGTCTGTTGAAAGGTGGAACTGCTGAATCATTTTGTGAAGATATTTTTTTATTCTCATTTCCTCGTCACCACTGTATGAGGTGAAGCAACCACTGTTCAGGTATTTAACAACTAACCGCAGGTGTTGCTGTAATGGGTCAAGAATTTAAATAGACCATTTCCTGCTAGTTTATTGAGACCAACTCAAGAATCAACTAGAAAAGCACTTAAAGATACCTTTCTGATCACTCCATAAATTGTTCATTACTACGTATGTAAGCTCAATTACTACGTTTACATGCAGCCAATAACCCTTTCATAACTGGAATATTAGCAATAACCCGGTTGCGCACGGCCATGTAAACACCCGCAAAAACCCGAATATGCTCATATTCCGGTTTTTAAAAACCCAAATAAGACCCCTGGGTTACTCCTTTTCTAAACTGAATATCAGGTCATATAAACGTGCATCAGGATAGAAAGGAAAATTATATTGTGTTCTGCGCATGTCCTATGCGCAAGGAATCTTGTATGTGGCGCACGCAACCCACCGGACACCACAGAAGCAGAGGACAGCGCATTGTGTTCTGCGTCCTTATCAGGGGGGGCCGGTCGCGGCACTGGTCGGCATCACCGCGATTGCTCTCACTGCTTCCGATGCGCTTACTGAGTTTGTAGGCTCGGTAAACGCCGCAGCGGGCCACTCACACCGCACCCCTCTGCGCTGTGCGGAGCTGCGCCAACTCTAGCAACAGGTCCAGAGGCTACGCTCACTGTTTTGATGATGAGTGCGGAAAAATCCACAGCGCCGCAGGGTCTCGGTATACCGCAGCCGCAGAGCTCCGTGGCCATGACTTGGATTCTTTGCGGGTCCCGCAAAGAATCCCCTGCAGTGAGTGAAGGATTGTGTTCTGCGTGTGTCTGTTATAATTTTCTCACCCTGAAGAAAAAAGAGAGTGTTTACACAGGAGTGAAAAGTGAGAAAATGTTAATGCCTGCTTGAGAAAAGTGTATAAAGTGTGTAGTGAGGGGTTTTACAGCCTTAAAACATCTATAATAATTGTAAAAACTAACACTGACTACTTCACTGATTTTGTCTATTGCGGGTTATTTTTAGAACATAACTCCCGCGATAAATGAGGGACCACTGTTGTTGTTGTTGTTGTTGTTGGCAGTTTCCTCGCTTGCGAGGATAGTTTTTTTTTTGTTTTGTTTTAGTTTATTTTCTACAAGCCCTCTGGTGGCTGAAAAGTCCAATGCGGGATGCACAAGACCTGTTACAATTGGGGCAAATGAACACTTGAGTAGGCTGGGCTTGTGCTGCTGCCCGCTCTTTCTGTCTTTGACGTTTCTGGCGTGAGGCCTCACTTCTTTCTGCCTCAAACTTCAGGCTGGCGGATTTGATGCTGGAACGCCAGCTGAGTCTATCTGTAGCTAGATGCTGCAAGGGAGAGCTGTTTCTTCAGCTGGTCCTTATAGCGCTTTTTGGGGGCCCCTTGGTTTCGTCTTCCTTCCTTGAGCTCGCCAAAGAGAATTAATTTCGGCATGCGTGTATCATCCATCCTGGCTACGTGACCTGCCCAACGAAGCTGTTGTTTGAGTATAATAGACTCCATGCTGGGCAATTTGGCTCTGATAAGGATGTCCTCATTTGAGACGTAGTCCTGCCACTTGATCCCGAAGATGTTTCAGAGACAACGCTGATGAAAGCGTTCCAGTAATCTTATCTGCTGGCGATACAGAACCCAGGTTTCAGCTCCATACAGGAGGGTAGGGACCACAATGGCTCTGTAGACCTGCACTTTTGTGGAAAGGCGCAGTGCATGATTCTGCCAGACTTTCTTTGAGAGTTGACCAAAAGAACTGCTGGCCTTGGCAAGGCGACTGTCTAGGTCCTTGGCAACAGATGCGTCGTTTGAGTTAACACTACCGAGATACGTGAAGTGCTCTACTGCATTCAGGCTGGTACCCTCGATGTTGATTTGGGGTGGGGTATATGCTGTATGGGGGACCGGTTGATATAGCACTTCTGTCTTTCTCAGGCTGATGGTGAGGCCGAAGGCTCTTGCTGCTTCAGCAGAACAGTTGACAATGTGCTGCAAGGCTTGCTCTGTATGGGTGACGAGGGCGCAGTCATCTGCGAAGAGCAGCTCCATGATTAGCTGTTCTGTGACCTTAGTGTGGGACAGAAGGCGCCGCAGGTTAAACAGACTTCCGTCGGTTCTGAAGCGGATATAGATGCCGTCTGTCAAGTCTTCTTTGGCCTCACGAAGCATCATGCTGAAGAAGATGGAGAACAGAGTGGGCGCGAGGATGCAACCTTGTTTGACGCCATTTGAGATGGGGAAGCTGATGGACAGAGTCCCGTTGTACTTCACTTGTCCCATCTGGCCTTCATGCAGCTGGCGGATGATGGTGAGGAGCTTTGGAGGGCAGCCAAGGCGTGCAAGAATCTTCCACAAACCCTCACGACTGACCGTGTCAAAAGCCTTGGTTAGGTCTATGAAGGCTGCATAAAGGGCCATGTGTTGTGTGGGCCGCTGAAGAGGAGGTACTGCTGGCCCACCACCACCAGATGGCGCCCTGCTTGGAGTGCGGGCTTCAAGCACGAGAGGGCGCCGGAGCCACTGGGAGTGACAGCTGTCACTCATCCTCAGCACCAGCTGTCACTCATTCATCTCATCACCATCACCATAAAGGCCGGACTGCAACTCCACCTCCTCGCCGAGAAATCAGCTACCATTCAGGTAACTTTCTCTGCTGACTCAAAACATTGAGTATTAATCTGAACTTCTTTGCAGCCGTTTTCCTGGTGTGTCCTTATCTGTGGGATTGGCGTTTGGTGTGATCTGCGACAGCTTCGCCTCACACCCCAAACCAGATAAGTGGTGAAACAGGAGCTGCACGAGTGTGTGATTGGAGGTGGAGGTGCTCCCTCCTAACTAAACACTGACTGTGGGATTACTGAGTGTGCGAACTCACACTCATCAGGACTGTCTCTGTTTTCTGCCAGCAGTACCGGGTCTGACTGCTGAAGGCAGCGGCCACCTGGGGCGCAGGGCTTGGCGGCTCCGGTGTTCTTCAGCTCTGTTGGTGGTGGAAGCTGTGTGGGGATCCGGCTCTTCTCTCGCCAGGCGTCTTCTATCGTCGAGCCTGCCCACACGTCACCTGGTGTATGATTGACAGTCCACCATATTGTTATTGTTTGTACATCGTTGTGCAATTCACAACATTAAATTGTTACTTTTGTCTTATCCATTGTCCGTTCATTAACGCCCCCTGCTGTGGGTCCGTGTCACGACACTTTCACAACAGGATTTCTCGGCCAGCGTCATGGATCCCGAGGGGCGTCAACCATCGCTTGAACAGCCAATGGAAGAGCGAGGTGCACAGGCGCCAGCAGGAGGCGTGTTGGGTGAGCTGCAGCACATCTTAACCGCCTTTACCGCTCGGTTGGACTTAGTTACCGAGCAGAGCAGTGTTCTCAATCGTAGGATGGAGGCTCTCACCGCCCAGGTGGAAGCGCGTGCTCAGGGCGCTGCTGCAACACCTCCTCCTGCTGACCGTGTGCCAGAAACAGACATTCCGCTGGTCATTCAACGAACCCCCCCACCTTCCCCTGAAGCATACATAAGCCCTCCGGAGCCGTATGGAGGCTGTGTGGAGACATGCGCGGACTTCTTGATGCAGTGCTCGTTCGTCTTTTCACAGCGTCCCGTCATGTACGCGAACTCACACTCATCAGGAGTGTCTCTGTTTTCTGCCAGCAGTACCGGGTCTGACTGCTGAAGGCAGCGGCCACCTGGGGCACAGGGCTTGGCGGCTCCGGTGTTCTTCAGCTCCGTTGGTGGTGGAAGCTGTGTGGGGATCCGGCTCTTGTCTCGCCAGGCATCTTCTATCGTCGAGCCTGCCCACACGTCACCTGGTGTATGATTGACAGTCCACCATATTGTTATTGTCTGTACGTCGTTGTGCGATTCACAACATTAAATTGTTACTTTTGGCTTATCCATTGTCCGTTCATTAACGCCCCCTGCTGTGGGTCCGTGTCATGACACTTTCACAACACCATGTTCTGTTCTCTGCACTTCTCCTGGATCTGTCTCAGGACGAAGTGTTGTGAAAGTGTAGTGACACGGACCCACAACAGGGGGCGCAAATGAACGGCCAATAGATGAGCCAAAAAGTAACAATTTAATGTTGTGAAATGTGCACAACGAATATACAGACAATCTCAGAATATAATTACAGTCAATCCACAAAGGTGACGTGTGGGCAGGCTCGAGGATAGAAGACGTCTGTCCTGAGAAGAGCCGGAACCACACGATTTCCGCCGCCACAGAACCTGGTGAATACTGGAGCCGCCAAGTCCCGAATTCCCAGGTGATCACCGTCCCCGACTGTTGGATCTGGTACTGCTGGCGAGAACAAAGACAGTCAAGTGTGGGTGTGTGTACACCCAGTAACAACAACGGTGGGAATGCCACCTCCACCTCTCACTCAGAATGCTGATGTATTTACAGTAATCCCTCAGAGGAAAAGAGTGCCATCCTGCACTCACTCAGCCTCCACAGGAAGAGGGACCGGTACTCCTGCAAACACTCACAATATACAGCTTATAAGGAAACACAAATGGCTGAGGATATTACCTCCAATGAAGTATGATATCTCGGCAATGAGGTGGAGATGACATCTGGGTTTTATGGAGTGAGATGATGAAGAATGAGTGACAGCTGTCAGGAAGTAATGAGTAACAGCTGTCACTCCCGGCTGTGTCCGTGGCGGCAGCGCCCTCTCGTGCCTGAAGCCCGCACTTCAGGCAGGGCGCCCTCTGGTGGTGGGCCAGCATTACCTCCTCTTCTGGCGGCCCACACAACACGAAGATCATGTTGGTGGTTCCCCTGTTGGCCCAAAATCTGCACTGACAATCGGGAGTATTTTCATGCGCTATGGTAGGGGTAAGCCTGTTGAGCAGCTTGTCGAGGACTGCCTCACCTCCATTTTGGTACACCTCTACTGGGATGCCATCTATGCCAGGAGACTTCCCTGGATTCAGCTGCGTGGTGGCCTTTCGGATCTCTTCAAGTGTTGGGGGGTCATCAAGTTTCCATTTCACCTCCACCTGGGGAATCTTCTCGATTGATGACTCTTGCACAGTGCGCTTGTCCCTGAAGAGGTTTTCAAAGTGTTCTGACCAATGCTGCATAATGGTTTCCTTGTCCGTCAGAAGGGTGGAGCTGTCTGAGGAGCGCAGGGGTGCTTGCACGTGATGTGCTGGCCCATGGATGGTCTTAAGGGCTTCATAAAAGGAATGCATGTCTCTGGCATCGGCATGTTGTTGTGTCTTCTCCGCAAAAGCTAGCCACCAGTTGTTCTGCAGTATGCAGAGCTTGCTTTGCAGTGTGGAGCAGGCATTTCTGTAAGCTGTCTTGGCAGAGTGGTCATCAGGTTTAGCTAAAAGAGTCTTGTGGCATGCACGTTTCTTTTCTAGTAGTTCCTGGATCTGTGCATCAGACTCATCAAACCAGTCTTTATTTTTCCTGGCTGAGAAGCCCACTACTTCTGCTGCCGTCTCCTGAAGGATGGTCTTTAATCTCATCCACTGTTGTTCAGGGTCGTCAGGCAGGCCTTCTTCTCCACCCAGTCTCTCCTCTAGTTTGGCCTGGAACTCCATTTTTGTGTCTATGTCTTGCAGCTTGTGGACTTGTAGCTTCTTAAACTGTGGGCCTTTCTTCTTAGAAGGGGGCTTGAAAGTGAAAGCAATCTTGGAACGGACCAAGCGATGATCCGTATAGCAATCCGCGCTAGGCATCACCCTGGTATGTAGTACGTCTCTTCTATCACGCTGTCGCGTCAGAACGTAGTCGAGAAGGTGCCAGTGTTTGGAGCATGGGTGTCTCCAGGTAGGTATGAATCTCTCTTTCTGTTGGAACAGGCTGTTGGTGATTGTCAAGTCATGTGCAGAGCAGAACTCCAGCAGCAGGCGGCCATTGTCGTTACAGTTGCCTATGCCATGTTTCCCTAGCACGTCCTTCCATACATCAGAGTCGCGGCCCACTCTGGCGTTGAAATCTCCCATGATGAGGAGCTTGTCCTGGGTGTCGACGCGCTGTAGAAGGTTGTGCAGATCGCTATAGAAAGCCTCCTTAACTCCAATGTCGGCCTGCATGGTTGGGGCATACACACTAACAATAGTGGCAAAATCCTTGTTGTTGACGGGGAGCCAGAGTGACATGAATCGGTCAGAATGTCCAAATGGCAAACTGTGTAACCTATATGCTATGGCGCTCTTAATCATGAACTCGACCCCTGAGAGTCGACGATCTTCTTTAGCCTTCCCTGACCAGAACAGTGTGTAGCCTGTGCCTTCCTCGGTGAGTGACCCTTGGTCTGCAAAGTGCACCTCGCTGAGTGCAGCAATGTCTATGTCAAGCCTTGCTAGCTCTTTGGCGACTAAGGCTGAGCGTCTTTGAGGACGATCACTATTGTCTGAGTCCATCATTGTGCGTACATTCCAGCATGCGATTTTCATGTTCTTTGTTTTTCTTTTCGCACCGCGTGTAGTGATGCCCGTTGGCAGCGGTGAGCCAACCGGGTCTAGTGAGACAAGCCATGTTTAGAACACTTTTTCTAGGTCTGTCTCCATGTGGAGCAAGCAGGGCTATCCCTAAACAGGGCTGCTTGGTCACCCAGGGCCCTGCCAGATGATGCTGTTGTCTCGGGTCAGCAATCAAACGACCATAGCTCCTGAGCCGCCTGCATGCAGGATCGAGACTGCAGCTTTCAGTGCCATCATGCACCTGCTGTTTTCGCCTCTTCCCATCGCTGCAGGGCTTTCCTTCCCGCCTGCGCTCGTTGCTTAAAGTGGGGATCAGCTCGCGCACAGCAATTCCACTCTTTAGGCAAGGTGGCACTCCACAGTGGCACAGACAAGCTGAGATGGCTGTGGCGACCACCAGGCTGTAGGTTTTACATCAGAGTGACCTTCTCCTAGCCTCTGGCTAAAGAACCTTCCTCGGAGGCACGGGGGCAGTAACCCAGGCTGGGGGTTTAACGTCAGGATTTTCCTTCCCCTAGGTGGACCGCCTTACCAGGAGGGACCACTGTACTTCATTAGTATCGTGAAAGAAATGAATATAATGTATTTTATTGATGGTAGAAAGTACCAAGATAGCGACATTTACAAGAAGGTGGCTGAAAAGTTACGTGAAGCAGGATTTGCACGAATGCCAGACTAAATCAAGCACTGGTGGAAGACGTGCGTAGCTGTTTAGATTCCAAATGACATTCCAAATGATACCAATGACCATGTATACAGGAGTAACCGTCTGCTTAAGCATGTAAACGGGTTATTCCTAATGATTTAGAAACCGGAATATTGACCTTAACCCGAATATTAACGGTATGTAAACATAGTCATAGTTACTCAACAGCTTTGTTCACACACTCGAGCCCAATCAGCCTCTTTTACTCCAAGTCTTCTTTTTACTGCACCCGTCTATGTAAAGACGGACCCCACTTCTGGCCCGGTCTCTTCTCCTGTACTTGATTGTTCCTTGATTGTTCAGCAAGTCCAGCTTACTTTCATGCACTTTGCTACTTTTGGTATGCCTTTGATTCTATTTCTTATGTTGTCTGTTTTTGTAACTCCAGACATCCTTGTCATCATGTTCATTTTTGCTGCGTATCGGCTCCTCTTGCACTCCCTTCACTGCCCATGTTTCAGTCCCATACAGCACTGCTGAGCACTGTCTTGTCCATATCCCAATCAACACCAAAATTAAACAGCATTTCCCTGTTGACAAGACTGATGATTCCACCAAGTTTTGTTAAGGTCTTCTGAAGCCCATTTAACCCTGCTAAGAGACAAACAAATCAATGAATAACCAGACAACTCCGACAATATGAACACTATAAAGACGGAGCTATTGATCAATGGCACACGCTATGAAATGTTTGTAAGTATGGCTCAACATATCCTAATAGACAGTACTAAGCAAAAATCTGTAAATATAATGAAAAGCTTCTAGACATCAATTCACGTAAAAGAGTGATGATCATTAAACATGAAACAAAATAAACAAACCGTTTGACCTCGGTTTAAGCTTTGGAAATGAAAGAAACTGACAAACAAGCTCATTTCAAGATACACATAACTTCAACTACACCTGTTTCTAATGTCCATCATGCACGTGATAAAAAGATTGTTCCATGCAGTAAGCCCAGTAAATGGTTATGTAAAGTACTATATGCAACCCCAATTCCAATGAAGTTGGGACATTGTGTAAAATGTAAATAAAAACAGAATACAATGATTTGCAAATCCTTTTCAACCTATGTTCAATTGAATACACCACAAAGACAAGATATTTAATGTTCAAACTGATAGACTTTATTGTTTTTGTGTAAATATTTGCTCATTTTGAAATGGATGCCTGCAACATGTTTCAAAAAAGCTGGGACAGTGGTATGTTTGCCACTGTGTTATATCACCTTTCCTTCTAACAACACTCAATAAGCATTTGGGAACTGAGGACACTAATTGTTGATGCTTTCCCCTTCTTGCTTGATGTACGACTTCAGTTGTTCAACAATCCAGAGTCTCCGTTGTCGTACTTTGCGCTTCATAATGTGCCACACATTTTCAATGGGCGACAGGTCTGGACTGCAGGCAGGCCAGTCTAGTACCAGCACTCTTTTACTACGAAGCCACGCTGTTGTAACACGTGCAGAATGTGGCTTGGCATTGTCTTGCTGAAATAAGCAGGGACGTCCCTGAAAAAGACATTGATTGGATGGCAGCATGTGTTGCTCCAAAACCTGGATGTACCTTTCAGCATTGATGGTGCCATGACAGATGTTTACGTTGCCCATGACATGGGCACTAACACACCCCCATACCATCACAGATGCTGGCTTTTGAACTTTGCGCTAGTAACAATCTAGATGGTCTTTTTCCTCTTTTGTCTGGAGGACACGACGTCCATGATTTCCAAAAACAATTTGAAATGTGGACTCATCAGACCACAGCACACTTTTCCACTTTGCATCTGTCCATTTCAAATGAAGGTGGTGGCATTTCTGGATGTTGTTGATGTTTGGCTTTCACTTTGCATGGTAGAGTTTTAACTTAACTGACAATGGTTCTGAAGTGTGACAGGCGTGTGAGGGAGGACACAAATGCGAGGCTTGCACAGACAGCGCTTGTTCAAAAAACAGTTTTAATGAGGTAAGCAGTGGTCGGTACATGTGCAGGCAGTCCAAAATACACAGCAGCAGTACAACGATCATTAGGCTGAGTCGAGGTCGGAACAGTCAGGCAGGGGGTTGAAAACACAATGAAGCAGGCAGGACTAGAGAACATGGAATCAAGAGCTGGATAGAAGGCACAGGGCGCATCAATCTGGTGAGGAACAGACACAGACAGTGAGCATGTATACCCCCAGAAGCCAATCAGCAAATCCAGGACAGGTGTGCATGGAAGGGACCAGAAACAGGGCGTGGCCAGAGACAGAGAGCAAGACAGCAACAGACAAACCCCAACAAGAAAAGGAACATAAAGAAAAACATACATGAACAAAAGGAAGATAACAAAACTGACCAAAAACAAAGCAGAACACCAACCCCACCGTCAGACCCTGACAAAGTGTTCCTGAGCCCATGCGGTAAGATCTTTTACACAATGCTGTCGGTTTTTAATGCAGTGCCGCCTGAGGGATCGAAGGTCACGGGCATTCAATGTTGGTTTTCGGCCTTGCCGCTTATGTGTGGAAGGTTCTCCAGATTCTCTGAATCTTTTGATTATATTATGAACTGTAGATGATGAAAACCTAAATTCCTTGCAATTGAATGTTGAGAAACATTGTTCTTAAACTGTTGGACTATTTTTCACACAGTTGTTCACAAAGTAGTGATCTTCGCCCCATCTTTGCTTGTGAACGGCTGAGACTTTTTGAGATGCTCCTTTTATACACAATCATGACACACAGTTAGTGTCCTCAATTCCCAAACGCTTATTGAGTGTTGTTAGAAGGAAAGGTGATGTAACAGTGGTAAACATACCACTGTCCCAGCTTTTTTGAGAAATGTTGCAGGCATCCATTTCAAAATGAGCAAATATTTGCACAAAAACAGTCACGTTTATCACTTTGAACATTCAATATCTTGTCTTTGTGGTGTATTCAATTGAACATAGGTTGAAGAGGATTTGCAAATCATTGTATTCTGTTTTTATATACATTTCACACAACGTACCAACTTCATTGGAATCGGGAATGTAACCAAAACAAAGGTTGCTTTTTATTTTCAATATATGCATCAAAATTCACCACATTTTAGTCACACTATCCCAGTAGTGGGCTGTACAATCTGTCACACCCGGAGAGGCAATCCATGGAGCAATACATCCACGACTCCCTGGCCGCAGTACTCATCCATCCCTCGTCGTCACCTGTGGGGGCAGGTTCCTTTTTTGTGGGGAAGGACGGATCCTTACGCCCCTGTATCAATTTCCGGGGGTTGAATGCTATTACTATTCACAACAAATATCCGTTACCACTCCTTGATTCAGCATTTGACTCCTTACACAGGGTGTCCATATTCACCAAACTGGATCTGCGTAATGCCTACCATCTTGACAGAATAAAGGAAGGAGATGAGTGGAAGAAAGCATTTAACACTCCCCTGGGGCATTTTGAGTACCTTGTGATGTCCTTTGGCCTCACCAGTGGCCCAGCTGTTTTTCAGGCTCTTGTTAACAATGTCTGGGAGGAGTTCGGGGAGGCCATGGAGGAGGACTATCGGTCGGCCTCGAAGAAATTCTGGCAAAACGTCCGTTGCCTCAGAAGGTGGCAGCAGCTCTCCACCAGCACTGTCTACGGTGCGGGTGGGGAGCTGTTGACCCTGACTGGGGATGTTGTCGGACGGTGGAAGGAATACTTTGAGGACCTCCTCAATCCCATCGTCACGTCTTCCGAAGAGGAAGCAGAGACTGGGGACTCAGAGGCAGAATCATCCATTACCCAGGTCGAAGTCACCGAGGTGGTTAGAAAGCTCCTCGTGGCAAGGCTCCTGGGGTGGATGAAATCCGTCCTAAGTACCTTAAGTGTCTGGATGTTGTGGGACTGTTTTGGCTGACATGGCTCTGCAACATCGCGTGGTGGTCGGGAACAGTGCCTCTGGATTGGCAGACCGGGGTGGTGGTCCCTCTGTTTAAGAAGGGGGGACTGGACGGTGTGTTCCAACTACAGGGGGATCACACTCCTCAGCCTCCCTGGTAAGGTCTATTCCAGAGTACTGGAGAGGAGAATTCAACCGATAGTCGAACCTCGGATTCAGGAGGAGCAGTGTGATTTTTGTCCTGGTCGTGGCTCACTGGACCAGCTCTACATGCTCCATCGGGTGCTCGAGGGTTCATGGGAGTTTGCCCAACCAGTCCACATGTGCTTTGTGGATCTGGAGAAGGCGTTCGACAATGTCCCTCGGGGCACCCTGTGGGGGGTGCTCCAGGAGTATGGGGTCCGGGGTCCTTTGCTAAGGGCTATCCGGTCCCTGTATGACCACAGCAGGAGCTTGATTTGCATTGCCGGTAGTAAGTCAAACCTGTTTCCAGTGCACGTTGGCCTCCGCCAGGGCTGCGCACCTCCAAATCCAAGGCCATGATTCTCAACTGGGAAAAGGTGCTTTGCCCTCTTCAGGTTGGTGGAGTGTCCTTGCCTCAAGTGGAGGAGTTTAAGTATCTCGGGGTCTTGTTCATGAGTGAGGAATGGATGAAGCGTGAGATCGACAGACGGTGCAGCATCTGCAGTGATGCGGTTGCTGTATCGGACCGTCGTGGTGAAGAGACAACTGAGTAGGGGGGCAAAGCTCTCGATTTACCGATCGATCCACATTCCGATCCTCACCTATGGTCATGAGATTTGGCTCATGACCGAAAGAACGAGATCGCGAGTACAAGCAGCCGAGATGAGTTTCCTCCACAGGGTGGCTGGGCGCTCCCTTAGAGATAGGGTGAGGAGCTCGGTCACTCGGGAGAAGCTCGAAGTCGAGCCACTGCTCCTCCACGTTGAAAGGAGCCAGCTGAGGTGGCTCGGGCATCTTTTCCGGATGGCCCCTGGACGCCTCGCTGGAGAGGTGTTCCGGGCACGTCCCATTGGGAGGAGGCCCCAGGGAAGACCCAGGACATGTTGGAGGGACTATGTCTCTTGGCTGGCTTGGGAACACCTTGGGGTTCCCCCGGAGGAGCTGGAGAAGGTGTGTGTGGATCAGGAGGTCTGGGCGGCTTTGCTTGAGCTGCTGCCCCCACGACCTGACTCCGGATAAAGCAGAAGAAAATGGATGGATGGATGGATGGATTGTTAACAATGTCCTCCGGGACTTTCTCAACCACTTTGTATTTGTCTGTTTAGATGACATTCTCGATTTTTTTTTTCCCTGAGATGTCACTGAACACGTGTGCCATGTCCATTTGGTGTTACACCTATTAGAAAACAAATTGTTTGTCAAAGCTGAAAAGTGTGGCTTCCGCCATTTCTTTCTTAGGGTATGTATTTCAACAGAATCAGATTAAGCCAAACCCTGCTAACATCCAAGCAGTTACCGAGTGGCCGGTTCCTTCAAACATAAAACAGCTTCAACAATTTCTAGGTTTCATTAAGTTCTATCGCAGGTTCATTAGGACTTTAGTCATAAACTTACCTCTGCCAAGTTTCCCTTTCTGTGGTCCCCCGAGGCCCATCAGGCTTTCAGTACACTCAGTCACTGGTTTACTCATGCTCCAGTTCTCATCCAGCCCAACCCGGACTGTCAGTTCATCATGGAGGCCGATGCCTCCGACATCGGGCCGTCCTTTCCCAGCGGGCTGAGGGTTCTTGTCATCTGCACCCATGTGCATTCTTCTCCCACTGAACGGAATTACAATCTGGGGAAAGGGGAACTTCTGGCATGAAGGAGGTGCTGGAGGAATGGAGACACTGGCTGGAAGGTATGTCAGTTCTGTTTATTGTCTGGACAGATCACAAGAACTTGGAATACATACAATCTGCTGAAAGACTTCACTCACGCCAGGCCAGGTGGTTGCTGTTTTTTGGATGCTTTAATTTTGTTATCACCTACAGACCTGAATCCAAGAACACAAAGCCAGATACACTTTTTCGTCAGTTTCCTTTTGTGAATCAACACTCTATCCCGGACACCGTCGTTCCCAGTCAGGTAGCAGTTGGAGCACTCACCTGAAATGTGGAGAGGGCCATCCGGGAGGCTCAGATGACCTGTCCAGATCCTGAAGGAGGACCTACAGGGCGGCTTTTTATTCCTCTCTCAGCTCATGCCTTTTTAATTCCTCCCCCAGCTCCTGCCACTGTGGTAACATTCATCCACGCCTCCAGATTCACCTATCATCCCGGAATCCAACGCACCCTCTCTGCTCCAAGAGCACTTGTGGCCTTCCGTCCAGACAGATGTGTGTGAATATGTCTGTGCCAGGAGCAAGTCATTGCATCAGCCTCTGTCTGGACTGCCTCATCCGCTTCCTCCTCCTGGACGCCCCTGGTCACACATCTGCCTGAACTTGCGTGACCGGACTGCTTACATTCAATGGCTACACCACCATCGTGGACAGATTCTCCTTGGCAGCACATTTCCATCAGCCCAGGAGACTGCTGACCTCCTGATCCACCATGTGTTCCGGCTGCATGGCATACATATGAACATTATGTTAGACGGGGGAACCCAGTTTACCTCCTAGGTATGGAAGACCTTCTGCTCGGGGCCTCAGTCAGTCTCTCATCTGGATACCACCCCAATCCAATGTGCAAGTGTAACGGGCCAATCAGGACCTCCCACTTGGACCCAACAGGGTCTCTCTCAAAAATTCTTGAAAGGGTAGTTGTAAAACAGCTAACTGATCATCTGCAGAGGAGTGGTCTATTTGAAGAGTTTCAGTCAGGTTTTAGAATTCATCATAGTGTTATGTGCCAACGTGGGTTGAGGAGAGGACCTGCGTCTGACTGAACCCAGCGCTAAATAACCAGAAAGCGGTTCCAAAAACAAAACAATTTTATTTTCCCCTCTTGTGCAATACTCGGTGTACAACATAAAAGTGCATTTGTCTGGCGGAGTGAAGGACGGCGCACTCTCCAGCGCCCAAAGGGATCGAAGCCCGGCGCTTCTGGACTCACATTCACCGCCAAACACCCCCCAGGTGGACACGACAAACTGACTCTGTGAAGGATAGAAGAGGTGAGGTAAGTCAATAGCTACAACTAATATCCTTCAAAGGCACACACTATCAGCAACACATTCAGGTCTGAATTTAAGCTTTATGTAAATGAGCAGCTTCTCACAACAGGTGGAGGATCATCAGTCCGCACGCCACGGCCGTGAGAAGCGAGCTGCACAATTCTCATCAATGTTCAAATATACTGCGTAACAAAATACCAAATTACTATTAACACTTATTCAGACAATCAATCACCTCTGATGTGTGCTGACAGCATGTGTCCCTCACCCGTCCTCCTTCACAGGCACGATGTGTCAAACCCAGGCGCGGTCCTCAGCGTCTCACAAACGAACATCACAAGGTCGAGTTCCCGGCAATTCTGCTTGAATCACTCATGGCTTAAATGCAGAGCGCCATCTCATTATCTGCTTCAGCTGAAAGTCCTTAAGTCTGCACGTGAGCATCATCCACAGGTGCTGCGAGTCATTAGGCCTGCACATGAACATCCTCCACAAGTGCAGCCAATAATGTTGATGAGGGTGAAGGATTCTTCTGCCAGCACCTTCTCCACAGACAAAAACCAGTTTGCATACCACCTGGAGAGCAAAGAAAAGAAAACAACACAAACACATCCAGCCAAACCCCCCAACACACAACACATAGTACAGAAACAGCATTAGTGAAGGTTCCAAATGATCTTCTTATGGCCTCAGACAGTGGACTCATCTCTGTGATTGTTCTGTTAGACCTCAGTGTTGCTTTTGATACTGTTGACCATAAAATTTTATTACAGAGATTAGAGCATGCCATAGGTATTAAAGGCACTGTGCTGCGGTGGTTTGAATCATATTTATCTAATAGATTACAATTTGCTCATGTAAATGGGGAATCTTCTTCAGAGACTAAGGTTAATTATGGAGTTCCACAAGGTTCTGTGCTAGGACCAATTTTATTCACTTTATACATGTTTCCCTTAGGCAGTATTATTAGACGGCATTGCTTAAATTTTCATTACTACGCAGATGATACCCAGCTTTATCTATCCATGAAGCCATAGGACACACACCAATTAGCTAAACTGCAGGATTGTCTTACAGACATAAAGACATGGATGACCTCTAATTTCCTGCTTTTAAACTCAGATAAAACTGAAGTTATTGTACTTGGCCCCACAAATCTTAGAAACATGGTGTCTAACCAGATCCTTACTCTGGATGGCATTACCCTGACCTCTAGTAATACTGTGAGAAATCTTGGAGACATTTTTGATCAGGAAATGTCATTCAATGCGCATATTAAACAAATATGTAGGACTGCTTTTTTGCATTTGCACAATATCTGTTGTGAAAGTGACGTGACACGGACCCACAACAGGGGGCGGTAATGAACGGACAATGGATAAGCCAAAAGTAACAATTTAATGTTGTGAATCGCACAACGAAGTACAGACAATAACAATATGGTGGACTGTCAATCATACACCAGGTGACGTGTGGGCAGGCTCGACGATAGAAGACGCCTGGCGAGAGAAGAGCTGGATCCCCACACAGCTTCCACCACCAACGGAGCTGAAGAACACCGGAGCCGCCAAGCCCTGTACCCCAGGTGGCCGCTGTCTTCAGCAGTCAGACCCGGTACTGCTGGCAGAAAACAGAGACAGTCCTGATGAGTGTGAGTTCGCACACTCAGTAATCCCACAGTCAGTGTTCAGTAAAGGAGGGAGAACCTCCACCTCCAATCACACACTCATGCAGCTCCTGTCTAACCACTTATCTGATTGGAGTGTGAAGCGAAGCCGTCACTGATCACACCAAACGCCAATCCCACAGATAAGGCAAACACCACAGGATAACGGCTGCAAAAGAAGTTCAGATTATTACTCAACGTTTTGAGTCAGCAGAGAAAAGTACCTGAATGGTAGCTGATTTCTCGGCGGGGAGGTGGAGTTGCAGTCCGGCCTTTATGGTGGTGGTGATGAGTAGTGGATGAGTGACAGCTGGTACGGATGATGAGTGACAGCTGTCACTCCTGGTTGCTCCGACGCCCTCTCGTGCTTGAAGCCCGCACTTCAAGCAGGGCGCCATCTTGTGGTGGTGGGCCAGCAGTACCTCCTCTTCAGCGGCCCACACAACAATATCTCTAAAATTAGAAAGGTCTTGTCTCAGAGTGATGCTGAAAAACTAATTCATGCATTTATTTCCTCTAGGCTGGACTATTGTAATTCATTATTATCAGGTTGTCCTAAAAGTTCCCTGAAAAGCCTTCAGTTAATTCAAAATGCTGCAGCTAGAGTGCTAACAGGGACTAGAAGGAGAGAGCATATCTCACCCATATTGGCCTCTCTTCATTGGCTTCCTGTTAATTCTAGAATAGAATTTAAAATTCTTCTTCTTACTTATAAGGTTTTGAATAATCAGGTCCCATCTTATCTTAGGGACCTCATAGTACCATATCACCCCAATAGAGCGCTTCGCTCTCAGACTGCAGGCTTACTTGTAGTTCCTAGGGTTTGTAAGAGTAGAATGGGAGGCAGAGCCTTCAGCTTTCAGGCTCCTCTCCTGTAGAACCAGCTACCAATTCAGATCAGGGAGACAGACACCCTCTCTACTTTTAAGATTCGGCTTAAAACTTTCCTTTTTGCTAAAGTTTATAGTTAGGGCTGGATCAGGTGACCCTGAACCATCCCTTAGTTATGCTGCTATAGACTTAGACTGCTGGGGGGTTCCCATGATGCACTGAGTGTTTCTTTCTCTTTTTGCTCTGTATGCACCACTCTGCATTTAATCATTAGTGATTGATCTCTGCTCCCCTCCACAGCATGTCTTTTTCCTGGTTCTCTCCCTCAGCCCCAACCAGTCCCAGCAGAAGACTGCCCCTCCCTGAGCCTGGTTCTGCTGGAGGTTTCTTCCTTTTAAAAGGGAGTTTTTCCTTCCCACTGTTGCCAAGTGCTTGCTCACAGGGGGTCGTTTTGACCGTTGGGGTTTTTCCGTAATTATTGTATGGCCTTGCCTTACAATATAAAGCACCTTGGGGCAACTGTTTGTTGTGATTTGGCGCTATATAAATAAATTGATTTGATTTGATTTGAACAGGGAAGTTTCATTGGGTGAAATATGCCCACAACTCGCAGGCATGTCTCCTTTCATGTGTTACCTGGGATATCAACCACCTTTGTTTCCATCTCAGGAAGCCGACTTGTCTGTTCCCTCCATTCAAGCTCATTTTTGTCATTGTCACTGTGTGTGGAGGACTGCCCGTTCCACTCTTCCCTGGGTGAGGGACCAAGTGACCAGCCACGTAAACCGGCATTGAACCCTGGCCCCCCAGTACCAACAAGGGCAGGAAGCTTGTCTCTCAACCAAGGATGTCCCTCTCCAGGTGGACTCGCGTAAGCTGGGTCCTTTTCAAGTAGACAAGATAATCAACCCTGTTTCTGTACGGCTTAGTCTGCCATGCTCCTTGCCTATTCATCCAGCGTTCCATGTCTCTCGTCTGAAGCCTGTCTGCTCCTGCCCTTTGTGCCCTCCAGCTGATCCCCTGCCACCCTCCCGGGATGTGGATGGCTTTCCAGCATGGACTGTTTACTGCATTCTGGATGTGCAACATTGGGATTTCCAGTACTTGGTGGATTTGTTGGGGAAAGTGTAGTGACACGGACCCACAACAGGGGGCGCAAATGAACGGTCAATAGATGAGCCAAAAGGTAATAATTTAATGTTGTGAATGTGCACAACGATGATACAGACAATCACAGAATCTGACAGCAGTCAATACACCAAGGTGACGTGTGGGCAGGCTCGAGGATAGAAGACGTCTGTCCTGAGAAGAGTCGGAACCACACGATTTCCACCGCCACAGAACCCGGAAAATACTGGAGCCGCTAGTCCCGAATTCCCAGGTGATCACCGTCCCCGACTGTCGGATCTGGTACTGCTGGCGAGGAGCACAAACAGTGAGATGTGGGTGTGTGCACACCCAGTAACAAAAACAGTCAGAAGGTGGAAAGTCACCTCCACCTCTAATCACACACACGTGCAGCTCCTGTCTAACCACTTATCTGGTTGGGGTGTGAAGCGAAGCCGTCGCTGATCACACCAAACACCAATCCCACAGATAAGGAAACACTTACAGGAAAACGGCTGCAAAGAAGTTCAGACTATTAGTCAGTGTTTTCAGTTTAGCAGAGAATTACCTTCACAGGTAGATGATATCACGGCAGCGAGGTGGAGATGACATCCGGCTTTTATGGAGTGATGAAATGAAGATGGGTGACAGCTGTCATGAGTTGATGTGTGACAGCTGTCACTCCCGGTTGTGTCCGTGGCAGCAGCGCCCTCTCGTGCCTGAAGCCCACACTTCAGGCAGGGCACCCTCTGGTGGTGGGCCAGCAGTACCTCCTCTTCTGGCGGCCCACACAACAGGATTGGTGGAAATTATTCTGTCCTGTGTTTTCAGCAACCTTAGTCCCAATCAGCTCTGACGCAGCCACCTGGTCCTGGCTCCAATCACCCATGGCTTTGGGAACTCTGCTTCAACTTTGCGGCCGGTCGGCTTCTCCTCCTCCCAGCACCTCGCTTCACGGATTGGTACAATTTTCACTTTTTGTCAATAAATTGTTGTTCCTTTTACCTCTGGTTGTTGGCTCCCTGCAATTGAGTCCTAAACTGTTTGTTGGGAAAGTGTAGGTACACGGACCCACAACAAGGGGCGCAAATGAACGGACAATGGAGTAGGTCAAATAACAACACTTTACTGTTGTGAATGTGCACAACAAATACAACAGATTACAACAATAGACAAGAGTCAATTCACAAAGGTGTCGTGTGGGCAGGCTCGAAGATAGGAGACGCCTGTCCAAAGCAGAACCGGAACCACACGATTTCCTCCGCCACCAGACCCCGGGAATACTGAAGCCGCCAAGTCCCGAACTCCCAGGTGGCCATTGCCTCCGCGTGTCGGACCTGGTACTGCTGGCGAGAAACAAAAAGCAATTAAATGAGGGCGCGTTTGCACCCAGGAATCCGTACGGCAGGAAAGCTACCTCCACCTCTCGTTGGAAAAGTAGTCCACAATACAACGCACAAAGTCACAAAAGAATACTGTCAAACAGTCAGCTGAGGTACGTTACCTTCCAGGTAGAACGATATCTCGGCAAAGAGGTGGAGATGACGTCTTGCTGATATACCGATGCTGATCAGATGAGTGGTGACAGCTGTCATAGGTGATGAGTGTCAGCTGTCACCCCGGCTGCTCCTGTGAGGCGGCAGCGCCCTCTGGTGCCTGGAGCCCGCACTCCAGGCAGGGTGCCCTCTGGTGGTGGTGGGCCAGCAGTACCTCCTCTTCAGCGACCCACACAACAGGACCCCCCCCTCAACGGGCACCTCCTGGCGCCCGACCAGGCTTGTCCGGGTGGCGGCGGTAGAAATCGGCCAGGAGGGCCGGGTCCAGGATGAAGCTCCTCTTCACCCAGGAGCGTTCTTCAGGTCCGTACCCCTCCCAGTCCACCAAATACTGGAAGTCCCGGCCCATCCTACGGACATCTAAGAGCCGGCGCACAGTCCAAGCCGGCTCGCCATCGATGATCCGGGCAGGAGGTGGTGCCGAACCCGGAGTACAGAGGGGTGAGGTGTGATGGGGCTTGATCCGGGACACGTGGAAAACGGGATGGATCCGCAGTGAGGCCGGAAGCTGAAGCCTCACTGCGGCTGGACTGAGTACCTTGATGATCTTAAACGGACCGATATACCGGTCCTGCAGTTTAGGGGAGTCCACTTGAAGGGGAATGTCCTTAGTAGACAACCACACTGCCTGCCCTGGCCGGTACGTAGGGGCCAGGGTCCGCCGACGGTCTGCATGGGCCTTCGTCCTCATCCGGGCCCTCAGCAAGGCAGAACGGGCGGCATGCCACACCCGACGGCACTTCCGTAGGTGGGCCTGGACCGAGGGCACACCGACCTCTCCCTCAACCACCGGAAACAAAGGAGGTTGGTACCCCAGACACACCTCGAAAGGGGAGAGGCCGGTGGCTGACGACACTTGGCTGTTATGGGCATGCTCGATCCAGGCCAGATGGGTACTCCAGGCCGCCGGGTGCGCGGCTGTCACACAACGCAGGGCCTGCTCCACCTCCTGATTGGCCCGTTCTGCTTGCCCGTTGGTCTGGGGATGATACCCGGATGAGAGACTCACCGTGGCCCCCAGTTCCCGGCAGAAGCTCCTCCAGACTTGCGAGGAGAACTGGGGACCGCGATCGGAGACGATGTCTGTTGGGATCCCATGCAGCCGTACGACGTGGTGGACCAGGAGGTCCGCTGTCTCCTGGGCCGTCGGGAGCTTCGGGAGGGCCACAAAGTGGGCCGCCTTGGAGAATCGGTCCACTATCGTGAGGATGGTGGTGTTGCCCTGGGACGGCGGGAGGCCCGTGACAAAATCCAGGCCGATGTGGGACCAGGGGCGATGGGGCACGGGCAGCGGCTGGAGCAGTCCCGAAGCCCTACGATGGTCAGCCTTGCCCCTGGCGCAGGTGGTGCAGGCATGGATATAATCCCGGACGTCGGCCTCTAGGGATGCCCACCAGAAGCGCTGCCGGACAACTGCCACGGTTCTTCGCACCCCTGGATGACAGGAGAGCTTAGAGCCGTGACAGAAGTCCAGGACTGCAGCCCTAGCTTCTGGTGGGACGTAGAGTCTGTTCTTCGGCCCAGTTCCGGGGTCCGGGCTTTGTGCCAGGGCCTCCCGGACGGTTCTCTCTACGTCCACTTCAACCACTAACTGGCGACTAGGATCGGGCTGCACCAGAACAGGTGCAGACGAGAAGCGCCGTTTCAACTCCTTGAACGCGGCATCGCAACGATCCGACCAGGTGAAGGGGACTTTTGGTGAGGTCAGGGCTGTCAGGGGGCTAACTACCTGACTGTAGCCCTTAATGAACCTCCTGTAAAAATTAGCAAAGCCGAGGAACTGTTGCAGCTTCCTACGGCTGGTGGGTTGGGGCCAGTCTCTCACCGCCGCGACCTTGGCCGGATCAGGAGCGACGGAGTTAGGGGAGATGATAAACCCCAGGAAGGACAAAGAAGTGCGGTGAAACTCGCACTTCTCGCCCTTCACAAACAGCCGGTTCTCTAATAACCGCTGCAGGACCTGACGTACATGCCGGACATGGGTCTCAGGATCCGGAGAAAAGATGAGTATGTCATCCAGATATATGAAGATGAATCGGTGCAGGAAATCCCGCAAGACATCATTAACCAATGCTTGGAACATCGCGGGGGCGTTTGTAAGACCGAACGGCATGACCAGGTACTCAAAGTGACCTAACGGGGTGTTAAATGCCGTCTTCCACTCGTCTCCCTTCCGGATCCGAACCAGGTGATACGCATTCCTAAGATCGAGCTTGGTGAACATTTGGGCTCCATGCAGGGGCGTGAACACTGAATCCAACAAGGGCAATGGGTATCTGTTACGAACCGTGATGTCGTTCAGCCCCCTGTAATCAATGCATGGACGTAGTCCGCCATCCTTTTTTCCCACAAAAAAGAAACCTGCACCCATCGGGGAAGTGGAATTCCGGATCAACCCGGCAGCTAAAGAGTCCCGGATGTAGGTCTCCATTGATTCGCGCTCAGGTCGTGAGAGGTTGTACAGCCTGCTGGACGGGAACTCAACGCCTGGAACCAAATCAATGGCACAATCGTACGGACGGTGGGGGGGGAAGGGTGAGCGCCAGATCCTTACTGATCACATCTACAAGGTCATGGTACTCCACCGGCACCGTCCCTAGATTGGGCGGGACTCTGACCTCCTCCTTAGCCTGGGAACCGGGAGGAACCGAGGAACCTAAACATACCCGATGGCAGGTCTCGCTCCACTGAACCACTACCCCGGACGGCCAATCGATCCGGGGATTGTGTTTTAACATCCAGGGGAACCCTAAAATCACACGGGAGGTAGCAGGAGTCACAAAAAACTCGATCTCCTCCCGGTGATTTCCTGACACCACCAGAGTTACTGGTGGTGTCTTATGTGTGATTGGAGGGAGTATGGAGCCATCTAGTGCCCGCACCTGCACAGGCGAGGTAAGCACCACCAGAGGGAGCCCTATCTCCCTGGCCCATCTGCTGTCTAACAGATTCCCTTCAGAGCCCGTGTCCACCAGTGCTGGGGCCTTCAGGGTTAAATCCTCATAAAGGATTGTAACTGGGAGTCGTGTGGCAATGTGGGTGTGTCCCACGTGAATGTCTCGGCCCACCCCTAGCCCAGTTTCTAGGGGCAGGCGTTGGTGTTTAACCGCTCGGGGCAGTCTCTTACCTGATGCTCTATCGAGCCACAAACAAAACACGCTCCGCGGGCCAGCCTCCTCTGTCTATCTGGTGCCCTGAATGTGGCCCTGCTCGTGTCCATAGCTTCGTCAGCAGGGGGAGCTGTAACCACATGGAGCGTAGGGGCCGTGGAGCGTGGGGAGGGCGGAACGCGGTCGGAACCGGAAGGGAGAGGGACGGCGCGTGCCCGACCACGCCCTTCGTCTCGTTCCCGACGGCGTTCTTCTAACTGATTGTCTAATCGTATAACGAGATCAATAAGCCCATCTAAATCCCGCGGTTCGTCCTTAGCCACCAGGTGCTCCTTTAAGACCAACGACAGTCCGTTTACAAAGGCGGCGCGGAGGGCAGTGCTATTCCAGCCGGACCTCGCAGCCGCGATGCGGAAGTCGACTGCATAGGCAGCTGCGCTCCGGCGCCCCTGTCTCATTGACAGCAGCACGGCTGAAGCGGTCTCTCCTCTATTTGGGTGATCGAACACTGTTCTGAACTCCCTCACAAACCCATCATATGTCTGAAGGAGCCGTGAATTCTGCTCCCAGAGCGCTGTAGCCCAAGCGCATGCCTCACCGCGAAGCAGGTTTATTACATAAGCTATCTTGCTGGCATCAGTCGCGTACATGACAGGACGTTGTGCGAAGACGAGCGAACACTGCATAAGGAAGTCCGCGCACGTCTCCACACAACCTCCGTACGGCTCTGGAGGGCTTATGTATGCTTCCGGGGAAGGTGGGAGGGGTCGTTGAATGACCTGTGGAACGTCACTGTTACGCACAGGGTCGACAGGAGGGAGAGCCGCAGCAGCGCCCTGAGGGCGCGCTTCCACCTGGGCGGCGAGAGCCTCCACCCTGCAGTTAAGGAGGACGTTCTGCTCGGTCATTAAATCCAACCGAGCCGTGAAAGCGGTGAGGATCCGCTGCAACTCACCGATCATTCCTCCTGCGGACACCTGTGCGCCCTGTTCTTCCATTGGCCGTTCAACAGCCGGTTGACGCCCCTCGGGATCCATGACGGTGGCCGAGATATCCTGTTGGGAAAGTGTAGGTACACGGACCCACAACAGGGGACGCAAATGAACGGACAATGGAGTAAGTCAAATAACAACACTTTACTGTTGTGAATGTGCACAACAAATACAACAGATTACAACAATAGACAAGAGTCAATTCACAAAGGTTTCGTGTGGGCAGGCTCGAAGATAGGAGACGCCTGTCCAAAGCAGAACCGGAACCACACGATTTCCTCCGCCACCAGACCCCGGGAATACTGGAGCCGCCAAGTCCCGAACTCCCAGGTGGCCACTGCCTCCGCGTGTTGGACCTGGTACTGCTGGCGAGGAACAAAAAGCAATTAAATGAGGGCGCGTTTGCACCCAGCAATCCGTACGGCAGGAAAGCTACCTCCACCTCTCGTTGGAAAAGTAGTCCACAATACAACGCACAAAGTCACAAAAGAATACTGTCAAACAGTCAGCTGAGGTATGTTACCTTCCAGGTAGAACGATATCTTGGCAAAGAGGTGGAGATGACGTCTTGCTGATATACCGATGCTGATCAGATGAGTGGTGACAGCTGTCATAGGTGACGAGTGTCAGCTGTCACCCCGGCTGCTCCTGTGAGGCGGCAGCGCCCTCTGGTGCCTGGAGCCCGCACTCCAGGCAGGGTGCCCTCTGGTGGTGGTGGGCCAGCAGTACCTCCTCTTCAGCGGCCCACACAACACTGTTCTCTGGTTTGAACTGTAGCATGTACAGTGAGGAAAATAAGTATTTGAACACCCTGCGATTTTGCAACTTCTCCCACTTAGAAATCATGGAGGGGTCTGAAATTTTCATCTTAGGTGCATGTCCACTGTGAGAGACATAATCTAAAAAAAAAAAAAAAAAATCCGGAAATCACAATGTATGATTTTTTTTAATAATTTATTTGTATGTTACTGCTGCAAATAAGTATTTGAACACCTGTGAAAATCAATGTTAATATTTGGTACAGTAGCCTTTGTCTGCCATTACAGAAGTCAAACGTTTCCCACCAGGTTTGCACACACTGCAGCAGGGATTTTGGTCCACTCCTCCATACAGATCTTCTCTAGATCTATCAGGTTTGGAGTTTCAGCTCCATCCAAAGATTTTCTATTGAGTTCAGGTCTGGAAACTGGCCAGGCCACTTCAGGACCTTGAAATGCTTCTTACGGAGCCCCTCCTTAGTTGCCATGGCTGTGTGTTTGAGGTCATTGTATTTATATGTTTTACTTTTCGGTACTGATTCAGCAACCCCGAACAACGTTTCTGAACATCTTAACAGAGCCGGTAAGCAATAATATTTATTGTTTAAGTCTGTATAACGTTGCATACCCTATACTTATAAAAATTCACATACATGTCTGTGTTACAGAACCAGTGCAGACCTCTCCTTCAGTCGAACCTTCAGGGGTGCAGGCTGTCGTTGACACCCGAGGATAGATCCCTACCTGCGTTCTTTGGTGAGTATTTGCAAAAGAGTTCTGTAGACATGACATGTAATTAAGCGATAATTTATTCATAACATGTAAAATGTGTATATTTCAGCCAGGAGACGTCGAGCAGTTCCCAGAGAAGGAGGAGACCTGTTGACCGGCGCTCAAACAACCTCCAGATCTAGACCTTGTTTCGCACATTCATCACTGCTGAACTGGTATTAACTCACATACAGAGGGATACTGATTTTTCATAGTTTTTCAATATGTCAGAGGACAGTCAAGATAGGTCACCCAAATCAGGAGTGAATCCTTATCTCACGCCTTAATTTCAGAAATAAATAATGCTTTAAATGATACGTGTCAGCGTGGAGATCAATCAATCAATCAATCAATCAGTCAATCAATTTTTTTATATAGCGCCAAATCACAACAAACAGTTGCCCCAAGGCGCTTTATATTGCAAGGCAAGGCCATACAATAATTATGTAAAACCCCAACGGTCAAAACGACCCCCTGTGAGCAAGCACTTGGCTACAGTGGGAAGGAAAAACTCCCTTTTAACAGGAAGAAACCTCCAGCAGAACCAGGCTCAGGGAGGGGCAGTCTTCTGCTGGGACTGGTTGGGGCTGAGGGAGAGAACCAGGAAAAAGACATGCTGTGGAGGGGAGCAGAGATCGATCACTAATGATTAAATGCAGAGTGGTGCATACAGAGCAAAAAGAGAAAGAAACAGTGCATCATGGGAACCCCCCAGCAGTCTACGTCTATAGCAGCATAACTAAGGGATGGTTCAGGGTCACCTGATCCAGCCCTAACTATAAGCTTTAGCAAAAAGGAAAGTTTTAAGCCTAATCTTAAAAGTAGAGAGGGTGTCTGTCTCCCTGATCTGAATTGGGAGCTGGTTCCACAGGAGAGGAGCCTGAAAGCTGAAGGCTCTGCCTCCCATTCTACTCTTACAAACCCTAGGAACTACAAGTAAGCCTGCAGTCTGAGAGCGAAGCGCTCTATTGGGGTGATATGGTACTACGAGGTCCCTAAGATAAGATGGGACCTGATTATTCAAAACCTTATAAGTAAGAAGAAGAATTTTAAATTCTATTCTAGAATTAACAGGAAGCCAATGAAGAGAGGCCAATATGGGTGAGATATGCTCTCTCCTTCTAGTCCCCGTCAGTACTCTAGCTGCAGCATTTTGAATTAACTGATCCCCCACGAGTCACCAGAGAGAACACCCCCGCACCGTATTAATCAGGCCGAATTCCAAAACCGTATACATTTGACCCCTTTAACAGAAGCGCTAAATGGTTTAGCCCGGCCCGTCGAAACTGGCTTGGACGGCGAAATACCAGGAGCCTCCTCACCAACCCCCCTTCCAATCAGCACGGTTTCCTCCTCGAGGGGAGAAGACGAGAGACCGGGAACGTCATCACTTCTGCGCAGTGAATTAGAATCACACCATCAGAGCAGGGATCGTGCAGGAGGGGCACCTATCATGAGTGGGGCAGGGAGAAATCTTGTTACAACAACCAGAAACAGGTTTAATAACGTGGAAATCAGGCAAATGTTAAATTTCCCTGCAACAGGTGATACCCCAGACTTTGCTCAGTTTTACAATGGTGTCATGACCACCTTTCAAAGCTCTTTCATATGCCAGGGAGGGTGACATTGTACAGGCAGAAATTAGAGTTGAAAGTCTCCACAATCAGGGGGCTCTTCTCGAGCGCCTTGTTCAATCAAACCCGAATGTGTTATCTGACAGCTCACTCGAATTGGTTGTTCAAGTCGTGCATAATCCCACTGGTGGGGGTTATAAGCATAAAATAACCAGCCTTCTCGATGATGAGCTGATAGTGAAAAAGGCCCGGTGTCTCAACATTGTGCATAATGTTGATAATCAGCTATGTTTTGCAATAAATCTTATCCAATTACTAAACCGACATCTCACTACCCAGGAAGCCACCGCCAGGGCGTACGAGTTACAAAGTTCCGTTGGATTATCGACGAGCACACCCGTGTCATTTGACCACCTTGGAAAATTTGAATTGGCTCTCGATTGCAAAATTGTGGTGTTTTTTAAAGCTGACGGGGAAAGAAAGCTATTCAAATTCCAGACAGCGCAGATTAATCACTCCCCTGAAAAAACAGCATTTCTATTTCTTTTCAGAAACCATTATTACGGTATCATGAATGTGAAACAGTTCCTGGGGGTGAAATATTTCTGTGATTTTTGCTTTACTGGATATGAGTGTCAGCGCGGGCACTCCTGCTCGCGGTGCTGTGGTGTATGCGAGACCCCCAACTGTGGAGACAATGATAAACACCCTATTTCCTGCGCTGATTGTAACAAGAACTGTCGGTCTGAGCTATGCTATGTTAGGCATAAAGAACCAAGGTTGCGACCTGTCGCAGGTAAATCTGTAAGCCTGTGTGATTGCAGGAAAGGACGTCTTAAATGCAGAAGAGAGTATTATGTACCCTTCTCTAAAAAAAGCAGCCTTCACGTCTGTAAGCACTCGTCATGTCCGATATGCGGTGAAAAGCTTGAGGAGACAGACGAGCCCCACTTGTGCTATATGACACCAATCAAACCAGCAGAGTCTTATTCTGACAAATACGTGTTTTATGACTTTGAAACATTTATGAATGATGTTAGAGAACACGTCCCGTTTTATGTCAGGACCCAGACGATGACTGGCCGCATCTAGAAAGCATGGGGGACTGATTGCGTTGCTGAATTTTTCAAACATTTTAGAGCAAAGAAATTTGAGGATTACATCTTCATAGCGCACAACTCTAAAGGATTTGACGGTTATCTCCTTCTGCAATATTTAATCAGTCAGGGTATCACTCCTGAACTGATTATGACAGGGAGTAAACTTCTGCAAATGTCCGATCGGGCGTTCAGGCAGAAGTACATTGATTCGCTGTCATTTTTAACCATGCGCCTCACTCAAATGCCGAAAGCTATGGGTATCGAAGTGGAGGCGGGTATGCGGAAAGGTTACTTTCCGCACCTGTTCAGCTCAGCAAAAAATTTGGATTATATCGGTCCATATCCTGATCTTGCTGCATATGGCGTGTCGAAAATGTCTGAGACAGAAAAACAGGAATTTGATGCGTGGTACAAAACCAGACAGAACTCCGTTTTCAATTTTAAAGCGGAGGCGATGATGTACTGCGATAATGACACTAGAATTGTCGCAGCAGCATGCACTAAATTTATGAAGGAATTTGTCAGCGAAACACGCGTGGACCCTTTCAGCTGCACTACAATTGCCTCAGCCTGTATGAAAGTTTTTAAAACGAACTTTCTTCCACCTAATACATTGGCCTTACCATCAGCTGACAATTACCACCAACAGTATAAAAGAGTTTCAGATGGTTCGATTTAATTGTTAGAATGGGAAATGGAGAACCGAAATATTACAATCGCTCACGCACTGAACCAGGTGAGAAAAAGCTGGGGGCGTATACCGTTGATGGTTATGCGGAGGTTAACGGGGTGAAAAATGTCTGGGAATTCCTTGGCTGCTTTTATCACGGTTGTCCAACCTGTTTTCTGGTCCATGAAAAAAAATCCTCTTCTGAACATCACATTCGGTCAGCTGTATGTGATGTGTCAGATGAAAAAGCAGCTTTGCAGGCGATGGAGGGTGTCATTCTTACCATTATCTGGGAGCATGAATGGAATAACATAAAAAAAAAAAAATCAGACAGTCGGACAATTTCTCCAGCAGTACCGAGCCCCGAAACCCCTCAAACCAAGAGACGCTTTGTACGGGGGACGGACAGCCCCTGCGCGTCTGCGGTACACGTCAGGTCAGGGTGAACAGATTCATTATGTTGATGTGACGTCGTTGTACCCTTACGTTAACGTAAATTTCACATACCCCACAGGACATCCGAAAATCATTGTCAGGGATTTTCGAGACCCTCATTCATATTTTGGTCTCATCGACGCTAGCGTCTACCCACCGCGCATGTTACATTTCCCCATTCTTCCTTACCGGACGCCTCAGTGAAAGCTAGTCTTTCCTCTTTGTCACCTGTGTGCTGACCTCAGCAACCAAGATGAATCATGCACACACAGCGATCAGGAAAGAGCTTTGAATGGGATGTGGCCGACCCCTGAATTTCAAAAAGCTTTGGACAAAGGCTACATTGTGGCAGAGATTAACGAGGTCTGGCATTTCAAAACTAAAAGCGATAATATATTTGTGGGGTACATAAACACATTTTTAAAACATAAACAGGAGGCGTCTGGATATCCACCAGAATCTGATAAAGACTCTGAGAGCAGGGAAAAATATGTCGAGGACTACTGGATCAATCAAAAAATCCGACTGGACCCGGGGAAAATTTCCCTCAACCCTGCAAAAAGACAAATGGCGAAATTATGTCTGAATTCCTTCTGGGGGAAATTCGCTCAGAGGAATAATCTCACACAAACCAAACTTGTCAGGAACGCTGAGGAATTTTTCAGGTTTCTATTCTCCGACCAGTATGACATCACCTATTTTTCATTTCTGAATAATGATGTGGCTATGGTCCAATGGCCGTATGGGTCACAATTCATAGCTTGTCCGGGTAAAGCAGATAACATATTCATTGCTGCATTCATCACGTCATATGCACGCTTGACTCTGTATGGATTTATGGAAAAGGTGGTGACCCCAGAGAGGATCCTGTACTACGATACAGATAGCCTGATCTATGTCTGCAGGGATGGTGAAACCCCATTACCCACCGGTAATTTTCTCGGGCAGTTAACAGATGAGTTGAGTGGGGACACTATTGTTGCATTTATGGCAGCGGGACTGAAAAGTTACGTGTATAAAACCTTGAGTGGTAAAACTGTTATGCACGTGAACGGGATCACACAAACTCATGCTAGCTGTCAAAAAATAAACTTTGACAGCGTCAAAGACTTGATCGAGGGTTATGCAAAAAATCCTGCCAATGGGTCCATGATCAAAGCGCCACAGCAAGGTATCAAACATCATAAAAATGGCTTCAAGCTGACAAACGCGTCATTCCAGAAAACCTTCCGAGTCGTGTATGACAAACGACGTCTTTTGCCTGACGGTCTGACTGAACCCTTTGGATATTGAAAAGCATGTCTGATTTTGGAGAGGCTATCCTGTTTGACCCGAGATTGCAGACACCTTTCTCATGCCTTGTAATAGGACCAAGTGGATCAGGAAAAACTGTTTTTGTTAAATCATTATTGGAGAACTGTGATCATGTAATGAAAGATGTGCCGGAAAATATTGTATGGATTTACACCTCATTCCAACCCATGTACTCTGAACTGAGGGCTAAGAATAAAAACATTAAATTTGTACAAGGTCTGCCTGATTCTTTCGAAGACGAAAGCCTGTTTCCTTCTAGTAAGTCTCACCTGATAATATTGGATGATCTCATTTTTCAGGCAGCTGATGACCCCGGAGTTGTGAGAGTATTTACACAGTACAGACACCATAGGAATATGTCAATAATTTTAATAACTCAGAATATGTTTCATCAGGGGAAATACAGCAGAACAATCAGTCTCAACACAAGCTATATGGTGCGCTTTAAAAACCCACATGACAAGCTGCAGATGAATATTTTAGCTCAACAAATGTTCCCCTCAAAAAAACAATATTTTTTGGACAGCTTAGAAGACACAACCAGTGAACCATACAGATATTTAGTCCTGTACTGTACACAAAACTGCCCAGATCGGTTTAGACTGAGAACAGGGTTGTTGCAAAATCAGTGGCCGGCTGTTTATATTGCAAAATCCAGCAGAAGACCATGAGCTCACTTTTAAAAAGGAACGCCGACATTCTTAAAACTCTAATCAAAGCCCGCCCACATCAGCGCCTTGGGGCAACTGTTTGTTGTGATTTGGCGCTATATAAAAAAAAAATTGATTGATTGATTGATTGATCAGCGTCAAGACATTTTGAGAACCGCAGCTCCCAACCTTCTGCGTGCCTTATCTGAGATTGCTCTCAATATTTTAAAGGGTAATATCATCCTGAACAGGAGACAATTCAGCACCCTGAAAAGGAGGAGAAAAGCTTTACGGCTTTTGTCAGCTAAAAAGACCAGCTTAAAGAGTAAACGCAGGAGTCTTATACAGACTGGAGGATTCCTGTTGCCACTACGGGCTGCTGCACTGCCGATTATTACTCAACTCATACGAGGATAAACGACATCAAAATCGACTCAGAAGATGTTTCTGTTAATGCCCCAGCAACTTGAACAGATGACCTCAAATACACAACGGTTGAATCCTGGTGGTACAGACATCAGACAGTCCGCTGAAAATGATTTGGATTTTAAAATGAGGGCAGTTATAGTCGAGGATGGACAGAGTCCTTATGAGAAAATTAAAAAATACGAGGCTCTCCTGCAGCGTTATTTAATGCTTATCAGGCAGGGGGAGAATGAAAAGCGGGCACGTGTTTCACCCTCTGAAAAAAGGAGTCCGTTATTACACTGAAAGAGGAGGAGTTCACGGGTACCATGAGGGAGGTGATAGAGAACCTGCCCTCGAGAGACCGTAAGAACGCAGAGTATATGAGGAAGATTTCCACGGGTAATGCTACTTGGACCGCATCGGGTGAATTTATTTATAACGGGCGGGCGGTTAAGGGTTCCCATGCAATCGATCTCATGAAATATCTCAGCTCTTCCTTCACAAAATCCAATCCTCCAACAGGCTGGGGGCGTTTTCTTACTGTTTTGAATGAATATAATATTCCTGTGACCTGCATTTCAAACCCTGCAGCCCTTGAAGAACTGCAGAAATTTGAAAAAAGTCAAAGTATATCACCGGATGAGTCACCAGTTGCAACCAAATCCCCCAGCAAGAGGAAAAGAAAGGTGAAGCCGATCATTTATATAGCATAAACATTGCTTTCTGAGGCTAACCGGATCAGCAACATGGTCAGAGATACCCAGGCATCAGAGCCGGTGACACTTCCAGCATGAAAGTAGATCACAGAGTTTTCAAATAAAAGAAGCAGACCTTGTTATTGTACTAACCATTTATTTAATATATAATTTGTTGTTATACAGCATGTTTACCACCACAATAAAAATCTTTACAAAAGTAACAGTCTACAGCGATTTCATTCAGTGTAAATTGTAACAGGTTTTAAACGCATGAAAACAACATGAACACTGGTTACACGAGCTCTTACAGCCTGTTCTGGTACAATGGTAATATTCCTTCACAAATTCAAAAACCATATCGTCTGTTATGTGCCGACGCGGGTTGAGGAGCGGACCTGCGTCTGACTGAACCCAGCGCTAAATAACCAGAAAGCGGTTCCAAAAACAAAACAATTTTATTTTCCCCTCTTGTGCAATACTTGGTGTACAACATAAAAGTGCGTTTGTCTGGTGGAGTGAAGGACGGCGCGCTCTCCAGCGCCGAAATGGATCAAAGCTTGGCGCTTCTGGACCCAGACTCACCGCCAAACACCCCCCAGGTGGACACGACAAACTGACTCTGTGAAGGATAGAAGAGGTGAGGTAAGTCAACAGCTACAACTAATATCCTTCAAAGGCACACACTACCAGCAACACATTCAGGTCTGAATTTAAGCTTTATGTAAATGAGCAGCTTCTCACAACAGGTGGAGGATCATCAGTCCGCACGCCACGGCAGTGAGAAGCGAGCTGCACAATTCTCATCAATGTTCAAATATACTGCGTAACAAAATACCAAATTACTATTAACACTTATTCAGACAATCAATCACCTCTGATGTGTGCTGACAGCATGTGTCCCTCACCCGTCCTCCTTCACAGGCACGATGTGTCAAACCCAGGCGCGGTCCTCAGCATCTCACAAACGAACGTCACAAGGTTGAGTTCCCGGCCATTCTGCTCGAATCACTCATGGCTTAAATGCAGAACGCCATCTCATTATCTGCTTCAGCTGAAAGTCTTTAAGGTTGCACGTGAGCATCATCCACAGGTGCTGCAAATCATGCAGGGTGAAGAGGGTGAAGGAGTCTTCTGCCAGCACCTTCTCCACAGACAAAAAACCAGTTTGCATACCACCTGGAGAGCAAAGAAAAGAAAACAACACCAAAATGTCCAGCCAAACCCCCCAACACACAACATCGTCATTCTTAACAGTGTTGCGGGTGTATAAAGACAGTACATCTTTGAAGGACAGCCCGCAGGCTCTTTTAGATAAATAAAAGACAGTGTTGCCCGCACACATCTGACATTTCATGTTGTAGCTGTCTATTATGATAGAAAATCTTTATAATCCTGGGTTGATTTTCCAAATACTGTAGGATACCTTTAGGGTACAGGTTGAAGTCCGGGCTAAATCCGAAGGAATCAAAAAACATAGCTCCACTGAGCTCGATTGAGGGTAACATGTAAAAACTCAGGGTTGCTTTATACGCTTCGAAAATATACCCCAGACAGGCTCCTGACTCAAAATTCACTACTGCAGCCAGGTGGTTGAGCGGTAGAGGCAGTTACACGATTCATGTATAATTTTACCTTCTTAGGCGCTGCCCCATCGTTAGAGACCATTGTAATATTTACCGGAGTTTCGGCTATGCAGCGCGAAGTTAAAACACGTCGGGCCATCGCGGTTTCAAAAGCAAGATATTCCACCTCAGCACCAGCTTTAAAGGGAGACGCACACACACACGCATGCACATGCACGCGCACACATCACCTGCAATGAGCGTTTCTGTCAGAACCGTTTTTTTAAAGGGTTAATCCCACAGGACTCCCAGACTAAACAATTGTTTAATGAATTAAATAATTACATTTTATAAAGAATTAAATAATTACATTTTACAAATCTTTATTTTATATATAATATTATAGTGTCAGAGACTCATGGAAGGAGTGAACCCCAGTCGATGCAAATTGGGCAGACATGCCCATCCATGCTCAGACTAGCATTCAATACAAATTAGGCTGATATGACACCTGTGTGTGAACTAATTATGGATGGGCAGGACTCCGGAGGCGGGCTCACGCTGATTGGCTGTGACACATCATAGGGGCGGGATTAGGGAGAAGTTAGGGGTGGGGCTTAGCGACGTAGTTGATTCTGATTGGCTGTGACACATCATGGGGGCGGGGTTAGGGTAGGGGTAGGGGCGGGGTTTAGTGACGTAGTCGATTCTGATTGGTTGTGACGTCATCCATCAAACTTTTGACAAGAGGTGGGGTATTATTCTTTCTGTTGTCTTCTACCAAGCTGCTTGCCTGTTGTCCTGTAGTCCACCCCAGCCTTGTGCAGGTCTACAGTTTTGTTGCTGGTGTCCTTAGTAGCTCTTTGGTCTTGGCTATGGTGGACAGATTGGAGTGTGATTGATTGAGTGTGTGAACAGGAGTCTTTTATACAGGTAACAAGTTCAAACAGGTGCAATTAATACAGGTAAAGAGTGCAGAATAAGAGGACTTCTTAAAGAAAAATTAACAGGTCTGTGAGAGCCAGAATTCTTGCTGGTTGGTAGGGGGTCAAATACTTAATTGCAGCAGTAACATACAAATAAATTATTAAAAAATCATACATTGTGATTTCTGGATTTTTCTTTTTTGATTATGTCTCTCACAGTGGACATGCACCTAAGATGAAAATTTCAGACCCCTCCATGATTTCTAAGTGGGAGAACTCGCAAAACTGCAGGGTGTTCAAATACTTATTTTCCTCACTGTACATCCAAAAAGTATTCACTGTGCTGCACGTTTTCCACATTTTTGTTTATGTTACAGCCTTATTCCAAAATGGATGAAATAGATTGTTTTTACCCCTCAAAATTCTGTCCAAAAATAGGTGCGCCAAGCTTGTGGCATCAAATTCAAGAAGACTTGATGCTGTAATTGCTGCAAAGGTGCATCAACAAAGTATTGAGCAAAGGGTGTGAATACTTATATACATGTGATTTCTTAGTTTATTTTTAATAAACTTGCAAAAATTTCAAAAACTTTTTCATGTCATTATGGGGTGTTGTAAGCAGAATTTTAAAGGAAAAAAATGAATTTACTCTATTTTTGGAATAAGACTGTATTATAACAAATTGTGGAAAAAGTGAAGCACTGTGAATACTTTCTGGATGCACTGTGCAATTTTATATTGTGCTTTTTCTGACAAGCAGTGAGTGACCTCTCTTGATTCTTCACACATTTTGTGATTGTTGTCACATAATGAAGTGAAACTCCTGCTGACATGTGAAATGAGGAAGTGTAACTATACATTTTTCTAACCAAAGACCTTAAAGCTATAATTTCTCACATGAATAATCTCATCTGAAATCCCCCACAATATCAACTGTGTATTCCAATCAATTTTTCCATAAAAAAAAAAAAGCATCAAATGATGAATTTGTCTTCCTGGTAGGTGCAATTTAGCTGCATAACTGTTTTTTACAAATACAAGAGGGCAGCCAGTGTTTTAGTTCACATCATTAGATTAAATGTGCACAAGCTGCAGCTGTGATCCACAAAAAAGCCACCCTTCACCATGCTTTTTTTCCATAGAGTGAGGTCTTTGCATGCTGTTACCATGGACACTGCATCAAGGGCCAGAGAAGGGGATGAAACACAATAACCTGTTAGAAGGCGCACAATGGTTGCATCTAATCAAACGTGTTCCGTGCCCATAATTACTTCATTTGCAATGTTGCCGAATCCAAAGATCCGGACATCTGAGGAGCACTTGAATGTACTGCTCACTATACAGAGATCAAAGATTAAATTTAGAAATGTAATATCATAGCAGTGTATATCAGTCTTAAAGTTTCACAATGTTCTGAAAAACTTGGAGAATGAATGAATGAAATGTATCAATGTTCTAGAATCGTGTGTGTGTGGCTTTGATCATGGACAAACTGGGGAGAGCTGACATTTGCCGTAATATGCATATGTATTTTGGGTCAAGGATGAATGCTGCAAAAACGGAAAGTTGATAGGACATTTTGGGAGAAATTACAGATTTTAGGTAATAACAGTGAACAATGCACATTGATAATTGAATTTTTGACTCACATGCCATTCCAGCAGGGGGCTGTTAGTCATCTATATATTAAAAGCCAAGTGGCTTCTGTGTACGTGTATGTGTGTGTGTGTGTGTGTGTGTGTGTGTGTGTGTGTGTGTGTGTGTGTGTGTGTGTGTGTGTGTGTGTGTGTGTGTGTGTGTGTGTGTGTGTGTGTGTGTGTGTAACTTCGATCACAGATAAACTGGGGAGAGCTGACGTTTGCCGTTTGGTATGCTTATGTGTTTTGGGTCAAGGATGAATGCTGTCAAAATGGAATGCTGGTAGGATTAATACTTTTGGAGAAGCTACAATATTTGCTAACAACGGTGAACAATGGACGTTGATAATTACATTCTGGACTCACATGCCATTCCAGCAGGGGACAGTAAATCATCTATACTCAACAAAAATATAAACGCAACACTTTTGGTTTTGCTCCCATTTTGTATGAGATGAACTCAAAGATCTAAAACTTTTTCCACATACACAATATCACCATTTCCCTCAAATACTGTGCACAAACCAGTCTAAATCTGTGATAGTGAGCACTTCTCCTTTGCTGAGATAATCCATCCCACCTCACAGGTGTGCCATATCAAGATGCTGATTAGACACCATGATTAGTGCACAGGTGTGCCTTAGACTGCCCACAATAAAAGGCCACTCTGAAAGGTGCAGTTTTGTTTTATTGGGGGGGGGGGGGGGGGATACCAGTCAGTATCTGGTGTGACCACCATTTGCCTCATGCAGTGCAACACATCTCCTTCGCATCATCCGTGAAGAGAACACCTCGCCAACGTGCCAAACGGCAGCGAATGTGAGCATTTGCCCACTCAAGTCGGTTATGACGACGAACTGGAGTCAGGTCGAGACCCTGATGAGGACGATGAGCATGCAGATGAGCTTCCCTGAGACCGTTTCTGACAGTTTGTGCAGAAATTCTTTGGTTATGCAAACCAATTGTTTCTGCAGCTGTCCGAGTGGCTGGTCTCAGACGATCTTGGAGGTGAACATGCTGGATGTGGAGGTCCTGGGCTGGTGTGGTTACACGTGGTCTGCGGTTGTGAGGCTGGTTGGATGTACTGCCAAATTCTCTGAAACGCCTTTGGAGACGGGTTATGGTAGAGAAATGAACATTCAATACACGAGCAACAGCTCTGGTTGACATTCCTGCTGTCAGCATGCCAATTGCACGCTCCCTCAAATCTTGCGACATCTGTGGCATTGTGCTGTGTGATAAAACTGCACCTTTCAGAGTGGCCTTTTATTGTGGGCAGTCTAAGGCACACCTGTGCACTAATCATGGTGTCTAATCAGCATCTTGATATGGCACACCTGTGAGGTGGGATGGATTATCTCAGCAAAGGAGAAGTGCTCACTATCACAGATTTAGACTGGTTTGTGAACAATATTTGAGAGAAATGGTGATATTGTATATGTGGAAAAAGTTTTAGATCTTTGAGTTCATCTCATACAAAATGGGAGCAAAACCAAAAGTGTTGTATATTTTGGGTCAAGGTCAAGGATGAACGCCGCCAAACCGGAATGTTGATAGGACTAATATTTTTGGAGAAATTACGGATATTACGTAACAACAGTGAACAATGGACATTGATAATTACATTCTGTTACATTCACACGCCATTCCAAATCATTATAGAAACTTTGGATAATTTATTACCACCCTTGAAAATGTCAGCTACTTATTTTATAAACACTACCCAATCTAGAGCCTGTGGATCCCCACGAGCAATGCACTACTGTGTATATATACGAGGTCTGTCAATAAAGTATCGTACCTTTTTATTTTTTTCAAAAAAACTATATGGATTTCATTCATATGTTTTTACGTCAGACATGCTTGAAACCCTCGTGTGCATGCGTGAGTTTTTCCACACCTGTCGGTGACATCATTCGCCTGTGAGCACACCTTGGGAAGGAGTGGTCCCGCCCCCGCATCGGATTTTCATTGTCTGGAAATGGCGGAATGAAAAGAACTTTTTTTCCATCAGAATTTTTTCAGAAGCTGTTAGAGACTGGCACCTGGAAACCATTCGAAAAATTTATCTGGCTTTCGGTGAAAATTTTACAGGCTTCACAGAGAATAAGGACTTTTACTACAGCTTTCAGGACTGCTTTAAGGACGGTCGGTGCACCGCGCTCTGAGCTGCGATGACGCGGCACAAACCACTGGATCATTTCTAAGGTGATGGCTCTGTGGATACGAGACCGTCGTGTGCTCTTTCTCTGGTTATCACAAGAGCTGGACATCAGCCATTTTCCGGCAGATTTCACTTTTAACAAGAGATTTTGTCATGGAAAGCCGCGCGGAGGCTTCGCGCGTCACGACCGATTTGCTGATGAAGCGAGACAAAGGAACACCTCCGTTTCGGAGTGTTAGAGGACAAGTTGGGACATGTCTATCTCGGCTTTCAGTGCTTACCAGTCGAGTGAGTATAAGAGAAATTGTGGAGAGCTGGACATGTCCCAACTTGTCCTCTAACACTCCGAAACGGAGGTGTTCCTTTATCTCGCTTCATCATTTTCATTCCGCCATTTCCAGACAATGAAAATCCGACGAGGGGGCAGGACCACTCCTAACCAAGCCGTGCTCACAGGCGAATGACGTCACCGACAGGCGTGGAAAAACTCACACATGCGCACAAGGGTTCAAGCATGTCTGACGTAAAAACATATGAATGAAATCCATATAGTTTTTGAAAAAAATAAAAAGATAAGATACTTTATTGACAGACCTCATATATATATATATATATATATATATATATATATATATATATATATATATATATATATATAGAGAGAGAGAGAGAGAGAGAGAGAGAGAGAGAGAGATATCCTGGTGAGGTGGATCATTGAGTCAATGTCTGGCTCACCCTTGACATACAGCTTGATGTCATCCATGTACAGGAGGTGACTGATAGTTAGTGCAATACTGAATCGATATCTGTAGCTGCTCTTTTGATGATTTGGCTGAGGGGGTTGAAGCCTATGCAGAACAGCACTGGGGACAGTGCATCACCTTGGTATATTCCACACTGGATGGTGACTTGTCCAATTGCCTTGAGGTTGGCCTCCAGTGATGTCTTCCACAGTCCCACTGAGTTCCTGATGAAGATTATCAGTGCACTGTTAGCCTTGTATAGTGCCAAGCACTCCAGTATCCATGTGTGAGGCATTGAGCCATAGGCCTTTCTGAAGTCAATCCAGGCTGTGCTCAGGTTGGTCTGCCTGGTTTTTGAGTCCTGGTGTACTACTTGGTCAACCAGTAGCTGGTGCTTTGGGCCTCTGGAATTGTTTCCTATACCCTTCTGAGCTGTGGTCATGTGTTGACTCATGTGCCTACTTAATGGTTGCTGTGATGCCTGATAGGAACCTCAATGTGATAGAGAGGCAGGTAATTGGCCGATAGTTGGAGGGTGTTGTACCCTTGTGGGGAGTCCTTCATGACCAGGATTATCCTGTCTGATGAGTTAAAACTAAATACAAATTACATTTTAAAAAAATGCTAATTATGTACTTACACTGTACAAGGCAGACAGAGACAACCCTGAGCAAACTGTTACACCATATTTGATTCAGTTGATTATTTGAGGATATAGAATTATCAAATCAAATCAAATCATTTTTATTTATATAGCGCCAAATCACAACAAACAGTTGCCCCAAGGTGCTTTATATTGTAAGGCAAAAGCCATACAATAATTACAGAAAAACCCCAACCGTCAAAACGACCCCCTGTGAGCAAGCACTTGGTGACAGTGGGAAGGAAAAACTCCCCTTTAACAGGAAGAAACCTCCAGCAGAACCAGGCTCAGGGAGGGGCAGTCTTCTGCTCGGACTGGTTGGGGCTGAGGGGAGAGAATCTGGAAAAAGACATGCTGTGGAAGAGAGCAGAGATCAGAGGTTATGGTAATTATGATCACATTAACCTAAAATAAACAGGCTATTTTGACTCCCACGTTTGCTCCTCAATAAAACAAAGTCTGTGTCAAGTTCAGTGGCTAAAGTCTAATCATGGCTGTGCCAGGATGAGCTGAGTAGGTTTATCTCAGCATGAGGTTGATTGGATGCTAGATGCCAGGTCCAGACTTGTTTCAACAGCAGGAGAAGCTCTGAGGGAAGCTGTATAACCACCATCAATCACAGCAGGTGACAGCAGCACCTGTGTTTCCATTTACTCAGACATATCCATTTACTTAGACCCGATCTAATACACTGTATTTTTTTTTAAAGTATGTTTGTTGGATTTTCTAAAAATATATTAATGTAAAGTTTAAAATGCATAAAACAGGGGTGGGCAACTTGTTCCAGAAAGGGCCAAGAGGGTGCAGGTTTTCTTTGCAGCCACCGACCCCACCAGGTGATTTCACTGATTAACTAATTCCATCTGTGCAGAATGATATTAATCAGTGAAATCACCTGGTGGGGTCGGTGGCTGCAAAGAAAACATGCACCCTCTTGGCCCTTTCTGGAACAAGTTGCCCATCCCTGGCGTAAAAACCTTCTTGCCTTGAGGCAACAGTGCAAAACACTAAGCTACCGTGCTGCCCTTCTATCAGATATTACCAAGGCGAAACACAAAGTTGGTTTTAGGTCCATGTGGTGGATCAGAATTCACCACATTTTCATGAGTTCATCTTCATTATATACCCTTTTAAACTGGTGAGTTAAAAGATGACAGCTTTTATTGTTTTTTTGTCATGTTTATCTATCTATCTATCTATGCTGTGCTGCATTTTACAGGGTATAATAGTCTCTTTGGAAGAGTATTTTTACTTATACAAAAGATTGTTTTCTATAGTCATGTCATTTAAAGCCAAGTATTTAGACGTTTGATTTAATTTAATTTGGTAAATGTATAATGTAAAAATAGCCAACATGAAAAACAGGGTGAAACACGAAAAAATGGTGAAAATATCCTCATTTTTTCAGTGTTGCCTTTGAGTAACACATTAACAGCCGTGGAAATGGTACACTTTACAACAACTAATTCCTTTTTTGAGTAAAGAGTGACTGTAAATAAATAAACGAATAAATGAATGTGGTATGTCACTGACTGTCTCTTTAAGAGTCACGGTGACGTAGCAGGAAACAAACCGGAAAAGGCAGGACTGTTTCGCGCCAAATTGAAACAACAGAAGAACGTGTGCGAGCAGCGTGAGAGGACAAAGGACGTGCACGTTGCAGACTTTTTTTTTTGTTTTTTAAAAGACTTTTCGCAAACTTGGAAGGTATGTGACGTTGAATAACAAATGTCCTTGGTGTTTGACTTATTGGCAGTGTGAGTTTGTGTTTTCGTGGGTAAGTTGTGAATAATTTGCGTGCAGCGGTCAACATGGAGGAAGCCAACAAGCTGCTCGGCTCAGGGAAGAAGCACCTGGTGATGGGGGAGGTGGTGGAGGCGGTCAGGCTGCTGCAGGAGGCCTGCAGCATTTTGTGAGTGCACTCGCCTTGTTTAAAACGTTTAATCACAACAAACCTGCAGAAACATAACGTGTGGAAGATGAATTAATCATGGGGGGGTTGCATGTGAGAATACCTCCTCCCCCCCAAAAATAGCTAAAGTCCATACTTGTCCACAAAACCTGTTTTTATGGTGTGACTTAATACCAAGGTTTCAGTGAAATACAGGCAAAGCAGGTTTACTTTTAGAAAGGTGTTTATATATATATATATATATATATATATATATAAAGAACCTTTTCTAAGTTTGTATAGACCTGAGCTTAAAAACTTAAACTTGATTCCCCCCCATCCTGCACATTTCATTGAATGTTTCATTCAAGGGCGTAGGTTTGGTCTCAGCTTTGATAGGGACAATACCACCCCCCCGGCCCCCCTGCCCACCACCACCACTCCCTAACCCACTCATACCATTAGATGCACAAGTACAGCATAATACATAACATATGATGACATAATGCTGAATAATTTAACACTTTATTTACATTATTAAGTGTGTAGGCAAACAAACAAATAGCTTAAATAACAAAACTGCACCCAAAATCACAAATCTATTCTATAGGCCTACACCTGAGAGAACAAGACAACAACAAAAAAATACTTGTGGACCTAACAAAAAAAAAAGTTTTTGCAACCAAGATGTATAATCTATTCTCTTCATCAATAATGCGGTTATAGGTATCTGGCAACCTAATTTGCCAAAAAAAAAAGGGCTTTCCAATGATATATGGTGTATTACGGTAAACGTAAGCCTGTGATGTCATAACGCAGAGGAAAAACACGGAAGCTTCACACTAGTGCGCCGCTGATTCTCATTACTGTAAGTTCTCATGTAAGCCCTCACTCTGAAAAATTTCAACACTGACAGCAAGCCAAGAACCCGTGCTTTCCAACAGTGTGCTATATGTTGCATATATTATGGTAAAGTGCGTTCGGTGACTTTTGAAACGAGGGAAAAGTATGAAAAAGAGTGCAAAAGTGACAGAAAAGTACAGAGACAGACAGCAAACATAAATGTAGTAATTTTTGAGGAAAAGGCAGGGTGTTAGTGTCATTTGTGAAGGTGTGTGTGTGTGTTTGTGTGGGTGTGCAGTTTATTTTAAGTGTGGCGCACAGCATTGTTGGCAAGCCCCCCCGCCCTTCTTGTTTTTCTGCACCGGAGCCACCCATCCTCTGCGCTCCGGGACCTCCCACTTTACAAATTAAGCACTGACTGCCACCACGAGATGCACTTTGTTTACGTTCATGTGAGAAGAACGTGAGCCAATGAAATTGCAACATGGGTAACCCTGTCACTCTGGCAAGTCAAAAACACAAAACGTGACGACTAAAATTTAGTATCGAGTTCGCAAAAAAATATTGAATGATTTTGTTATATCACAAAAAGCTAAATATTGGTAGGGACTATTTTGCCATCCCAAAATATTGGTTGTGACTTGTCCCTATGGTCCATATGCAAACCTACGCCCCTGGTTTCATTGACAGAAGTTTGAGATGTAGCATCCACCTCCATGTTCCAGAAAACTGGGAAGCCTGAAATGTCAGGTCTCCAGAAAACTTAATCAAATAGAGGTGCTGCCTATGATGATTTTTAAATCTGTACAGTGTGATGTTGTATTAGATGCCGTCATTTGCACAAATAATGGAATATGACACTTTTGTCATATTTAGCTTAAATTGGCTGAACTTGCAGCACTTGGAATAGATCTTCTTTCGGTTGCTCCTATTAGGGGTTGCCACAGCAGATCAGTTTTTTCCATCTCACCCTGTCCTCTGCATCTTCCTCTGTCACTCCAACCATCTGCATGTCCTCCCTTAGAACATCCATAAACCTCCTCTTTGCACTCCCTCTTCTGCCTAGTGGCTCCATCCTCAGCATCCTTCTCTCAATATAGTGCATCCGGAAAGTATTCACAGTGCTTCACTTTTTCCATTTTTTTGTTACAGCTTTGTTCCAAAATGGATTAAATTCATTTTTTCCCCTCAATCTACTCACAACACTCCATAATGACAAAATGAAAAGGTTTTTTTTTGTTTTTTTTTTTAGAAATTTATACCAATTTATATATATATATAAAAAAATAAGACATCACAAGTATTCAATGTTTTGTTTAATACTTCACTGATGCACCTTTGGCAGCAATTACAGCATCAAGTCTTCTTGACTATGATGCCACAAGCTTAGTGTACCTATCTTCGGGCAGTTTTGCCCATTCCCCTTTGCAGCACCTTTCAAGCTTCATCAGGTTGGATGGGGAGCGTCGGTGCACAGCCATTCTCGGATCTCTCCGGTGACGTTCAACCAGTTTCAGGTCTGGGCTCTGGCTGGGCCACTCAGAGTTGTCCTGAAGATGTCCTTTGATATCTTGGCTGTGCTTAGGGTCATTGTCCTGCTGAAAGATGAACCATCCCCTCAGTCTGAGGTCAAGAGCGCTCTGGAGCAGGTTTTCATCCAGGATGTCTCTGTACATTGCTGCATTCATCTTTCCCTCAACCCTGACTAGTGTTCAAGTTCCTGTGGCTAAAAAACATCCCCACAGCATGATGCTGCCACCACCGTGCTTCACTGTTGGGGTGGTGCCTGGTTTCCTCCAAACATGACACCTGGCATTCACACCCAAGAGTTCAATCTTTGTCTCATCAGACCAGAGAATTTTGTTTCTCATGATCTGAGAGTCCTTCAGGCACTTTTTCATGGAAGCCACTCCTTAATAAAAGGCACATGGCTTCCATTGGGCCACTCTACCATACAGGCCTAATTGCTAGATTGCTACAGAGATGGTTGTCAATCTGGAAGGTTCTCTCTCCACAGAGGAATGCTGGAGGTCTGACAGAGTGACCATCAGGTTCTGACTAAGGCTCTCTCCCGATTGCTCAGTTTAGTCGGGTGGCCAGCTCTAGGAAGAGTCCTGGGTGATCCACATTTCTTCTAATTACAGATGATGGAGGCAACTGTGCAATAGCGACCTTCAAAGCAGCCGAAATGTTTGTGTAACCTCCCCCAGATTTGTGCCTTGAGACAATCTAGTCTGAGGTCTACAGGCAATTCCTTTTGACTTCATGCTTGGTTTGCGCTCTGATGTGTCCTCTGTTGTTCAAATGTACCTCCCCTCTATCCACTGCCTGTCTCACCTGCTCACTGAATTTCACACAATATGTGCCTGACAGACTGACATCCTGTCCAGGGTGTACCCCGCCTTATGCCCTCTGACTGCTGGGATAGGCTCCAGCTCCCCCATGACCCTTAATTGAAGTAAGCGGTTGAAGAGCATGAATCTTCCTCCTTCAGCTTCCACAATCTGAGCTTTTGTTGAGCTCTGATTCTCTTCGGGCCATTGATGTCTGAGAAGGGTCTGTCATGGTGAAAATGGCCCATTATTTCAGGCACTGGGGGGTGGGTGGGGTGTGTTATTAGCTCATACCACCCTTTTGAAATATGAATATGCTTTGTGGTCCTTAGCAGTACTCCGTTCAGTGTTCTCTGGTTTGCGTCCACCAATGCTTGAAGGCTACTGTTCCACAGAAGAAGTGTGCAGGCTGGAGCTGTGTTGGCTGTATTTGTTTGTTAGCTAAACTTAATACTGCTTATAGCTGCCTGCACTTTTTGTGTGAAGGTCATGTTCAAAGGTTCTGTCGATTAAATGTTGTAGGTCCTTTGAAGAAAGTTTGTTCTAAATTTTGACTTTTTTTTTTTTTTTAAACTTAAAGCAAATGTGTTTCAAATATTTTATTGGTCTCATATGTTAGTAATAATTGGTATCTGTCCCGAAAAAGCCATGTCAGTCGACCCCTGAGTTAATTGTTTATGTTGTGCCTTGTTTTGAGAAGAAGAAATGTCTAACAGGTGGACCACAGTTCTTCAGGCCCTGTAGGGACTTAGTGGGGTAAAAAAAAGTATTTAGTCAGTCCCTGATTGTGCAAGTTCTCCTACTTAAAAAGATAAGAGAGGTCTGTATTTTTCGTCGTGGATACACTTCAACTATGAGAGACAAAATGAGGAAAAAAAAAATCCAGGAAATCACATTGTAGGATTTTTAAAGAATTTATTTGTAAATTATGGTGGAAAATCAATATTTGGTCAATAACAAGCAAGCAAGATTTCTGTTCTCATAGACCTGTAACTTCTTCTTTAAGAAGCTCTTTTGTCTTCCACCTGTTAACTGTATTAATGGCATCTGTTGGAACTCGTTATCTGTATAAAAGGCACCTATCCACAACCTCAGTCAGACTCCAAACTCAACCATGGCCAAGACCAAAGAGCTGTCGAAGGACGCCAGGAAGAAAACTGTAGATGTGCACCGGGCTGGGGAGAGTGAATCTACAACAGTCAAGCAGGTTGGTGTGAATAAATCAACTGTGGGAGCAATTGTAATAAAATGGATGACATACAAGACCATTGATAATCTCCCTCGATCTGGGGCTCCATGCAAGATGGCATCCTGTGGGGTCAAAATGATCATGAGAATATGAACAAAAATCCCAGAACTACACGGAGGGACCTAATGAAGGACCTGCAGAGAGCTGGGACCAAAGTAACAAAGGCTACACACTACGCATAGAGGGACTCAAATCTTGCAGTGCCAGGCGTATCCCCCTGCTTAAGACAGTACATGTCCAGGCTAGGGCTGTCACGAGTATTACAATATTCAATCGCGATTATTTTTCATATTCGATTACCGTGAATTATTTATTTTATCCACAGTTAGCATAAAACGACTCAGAATCTAACGTCATTGTGGCTGCAGCCTCGCTCTCGTCTTAAGGAGATCCGTCCTGCCGTTTGGACGGCCGATTAAAACAGCAGCCGTCTTCTCAAAAGCCGTCTAAAATGCGGAGCTGTCGGTGTGTGTCTGTGTGTATGTGTGCGCGCGCACGGAGTCAACAGGCTGCACGCACCCCCTCCCTGACTGGGAGGGGGTGCGTGAGGGAGATTCCTGAATGCAGGCGCGACACGTTACAGTCTGAGAACCATCAGTGCACAGCGAGCGCGGAGCAGAGAGGATTTTAACCCGAGTGAACATGTTAACAAAACCAAAACGTGAAGCTTTTACTTCTCTCTGAACTTTCTCTAAAGGTGTGATTCTGCCGTTACCATCCTGTTCACACCAAGTGCGTGTCGTATGCTGAATTTATGAGATCATAAGATGAAATAAACTGTCAAATATCTTTAAAAACATATTTAAAAATGAGAATATATGAATGAACTGAGCCACAAAAAAAAAACCCTGACATGGTGATGTGGTGATGTTCAGAAGCACAGATCACAAAAATCGTCTCCAGAAATTCCTAATCGTGACAGCCCTAGTCCAGGCCCGTCTAAAGTTTTCCAGAAAGCATATGGATGATCCAGAAGAGGATTGGGAGAATATCATGTAGTCAAATGAAACCAAAATAGAACTTTTTGGTAAAAACTCAACTAATCATGTTTGGAGGAAGACGAATGCTGAGTTGCATCCCATGAACACCATATCTACTGTGAAGCATGGAGATGGAAACATCATGCTTTGGGGCTGTTTGTCTGCAAAGGGGGCAGGACGACTGATCCGTATTAAGGGAAGATTGAACAGTGCCATGTATCGTGAGATTTTAAGCCAAAACCTCCTTCCATCAGTGAGAGCATTGAAGATGGAACGTGGCTGGGTCTTCCAGCATGACAATGATCCCAAACACATCACTCGGGCAATGAATGGGTGGCTCCGTAGAAAGCATTTCAAGGTCCTGGAGTGGGCAAGCCAGTCTCCAGACCTCAACTCCATAGAAAATTTGTTGAGGGAGTTAAAGTCGATGTTGTCCAGTGACAGCCCCAAAACATCACTGCTCTAGAGGAGATCTGCATGGAGGAATGGGCCAAAATACCAGCTACAGTGTGTGCAAACCTGGTGAAGACTTACAGGAAACGTTTGACCGCTGTCATTACCAACAAAGACTGTCACAAAGTATTGAGTTGAACTTTTGTTATTGACCAAATACTTATTTTCCACCATAATTTACAAATTCTTTAAATATCCTACAATGTGATTTCCTGGAATTTTTTTTTTTTTCTCATTTTGTCTCTTAGTTGAAGTGTACCTATGATGAAAATTATCTTTCCAAGTAGGAGAACTTGCACAATCAGGGACTGACTAAATACTTGTTTACCCCACTGTACTTTATGGTATCATGATCTTTGCCAATGCCCAGGCCTAGTATTGTCTGTGGAAATAGCCTGTTGACAGCACAAAAGTTGGCAATGCCTGGTTTTAAGTTCTTTGCATTGCATTTTAAGTCCATTGCAGTGCAGAATAATTAACATTACAGCGGGTAGTTTTTGCATAGTGTATTTGTGGGCACACAATGCCATAGTATACAAATGGAAACCACTTTGATAACATGGTGTACTAGCAATGGTGCCATTCTTACCCGAGGCCATCAAAATATGATCATTGGTATCACGGCAGCTTTGCGTCAGTCCGTCCGTCTGTGCTCAGCATAAGTCCAGTCATGGCATATTGCTGGCATATGAAGATAGATTTTGTCCATCTTGTAAAGAATTGGATAAATAGCTGCCTGCACCCTCCCTATTTATTCTTTCTACAGACTACTGCACAATCACGTTCTCACACTCACTTTACACTTATCTGCTAACTAACCTATTAATCTTTCTCTGTATGAGTGCGTAATATGTTTAAGTATGTATCGTGTCTAAATGTCAATGTGTGTGTATAAATGTATGATGGTTTATCTAATCTGACCTAAATCTCTCTCTCTGGTTGTCAATTGATGAAACTATATTAACATTCGCCAAAACTCTCCTCTAAAAAAAAAAAAGCCCACCAAGTACGGAGAGATTGTGCCCGTTTATAAGCACTACGAGAGTTTTCTAACTCCTGCCCTGAACTCAAATCCGTGTGATCTGATGAAGCTTTCACTTGACTTTTCACGGGGTGTTTCACAAGGTGTTGAAACATCTTGCAGTGACACTTCTCCTTTGAAAGATCGATGCAGTGTTGAGCCGTCTGCTTTGAGTATAACATCACTATTTAACATAAGTTTTCTTTTTCAGAGCTAAAACATACGGAGATACAGCAGACGAGTGTGGTGAGGCTTTTTTCTGGTGTGGCAAAGCACTGCTAGATTTGGCGCAGTAAGTGCATTGCTATTTATGCCCTTTTGTTTTGGTTTATTCCCTGTATTTCTGTGATTATTTTCTCTCCAGTTGAACTGGGAACTTGTTGCACACTTGAGTTCAAAAAGCTTGTGACACAGAGTGCATATTCTTAAGCGGTGCTGTTGTTGCAGAATGGAGAACTCTGTCCTGGGTAATGCTCTGGAAGGAGTGCCTGAGGAGGATGAAGAGAAACCCAAAGACTGTAATGTTGAGAGCACAGAAAACATTGATGGTGAGGGGTTCAATGTCATTTTAAAAGCGCATACGTGTAAAATGCTTGCCAGCTTTTTGTGGACCTGCCAAATATTCAGCTGTAGTAGTACTACTATTAAGTTTCACTACACCAGTAAATGGGCTATGCAGCTACTCTGCTTTGTCCACACCTGATCCTGTTTCCTCTCAGAGGATAATGTCCCTGTCGCACCATGACAATTTAGCCAGCGTATGCCAATGTATGGAAAAATACGCCAGATACGCTGATATACATATAAGTTATGGGTAAGTTATACATAAGTGAAGAGCGTGGTGAAGCACTCTGGTGTACGGCAGGTTTGTCAAAATTGTGGGCATGCGCAATATTTTCGGCGCATGTCTGCATATGGCTCATACGTGGGACATAAGTTGTAGGTAAGTTATGAGATTATTGACACGTCTTACTCCTAAATCGAAATGTGTCCATTGATTAGCTCAACAACTGAAAGCTGCAGTCCTCATGTGAACAGTGACTGGTTTTAATCTAAACCATTCACACAGAGTAAATATAAAGTCTTAACTTTAGCTGTTTGAGTCTGATTCATCGTCACAGCCTGACGAAAACGTATTCACGTCCTGATTTTGGAAAATTCTGAAAATCTCAGTTCCTTGTTGTGGCTGAAGAAACGTAGCATTAAAAAAAGTCAGTTTGTCTGCTCCCGATGCGTTTCTCAGCCTGAACCAGAGGACACCTGCGCTTTGTGCTGCAACAAGAAAATTAATTTATTTTAGAAGTTCGCAATGCCTCATTCATTTACATCAGCGTTTACCACAGACATCAGTTGATTCTTCAGCATTCTGTGCATGATAAAAATGAATTCCGTAGACATAAAATAAGAATAAAACACAATGCTGACATACCCTCGGCCGTATGAGCAGTCTTATTTGCAACTGTTTGATACCCCAGTGCCAAGTGTATACATGTAAGTAAAAAAAAAAAGTTTGTTTACATTAATTAAGCTGCTGTTGTCTTACTTACAATTTGTACACGTTCAATAAAGCCTCAATCATAAACAATATTTGTGTTTGAGCTTTTGACGAGCGGAAGTTAGCTTTGAGTTAGTGTGCACGCCGGTGTCTGCGAAAAGCCATTTAAATAACACTAGAGGTGTTATCAGGTTACAAAAACAGGGTCTTCTGTTTTAGAAGTGCTTATTTCTTGCTAATATGTGACAGAGGTTAGGAAACAGTTTGTAACTAGCTACCAGCCTGTCACCACGCTAACATCCACTAAATGTCTTGTAAATCAGTTCAGAGGTGTTATCAGGTTCCAAAAATAGTGTTTTCAGTTTTAAGTGTTTTTCTCACTAGCTTTTACAGAATATATGAGAAACATGTTATATAAACACATAAATGAAGCATTTTTAGAGAGACCTGCCACTGTCACAGTGCTGCTCTACTCTGATTGGCTGTCACCTCTGCCAATCAAAATTTAATTGGAACAGAATGTGACTTTTTAACCTCTTAAAATTGGTCAAGGTTAGCAATCTTTGAACTTGTCCAAGGTCTGTGTCCCAAGAATGTTCCCTGTCAATTTGAAGACTCTGGCAGTAATAGGACTGGACTTATGCTGAGCAGTCAGATGCAAAGTCTTCACAATACCTGGTGACCATATTTTATTTCTACCTGTACCATACTGACCCGGACTGCTCATTGGATATGGGGCTGTCAGCATACTCTGGCTAAATCGTCAAGGTGTGAGAGGCCTATAAGCAGAGTAGGTCCTGATCAGTACTTGGATGGGTGACCTGTTAGGAACACCAGGGTGTGTGTGTGTGTGTGTGTTTCTCCCCTTAAAATTGGAGTTGGATCAGGAAGCACATGCCATGTAATATGTGCTGTAGGGAACGCACTGGGGCAGCTGAAAGACTAACAGCACCTAAAATAATCTGCTGTGTATCTACATCACTTCTCCATCCATTAGATCTGTTTTTCTGAACCATTTTCTTTTGGTGGGTACAAGCTAACAAGCCTCACCTGAGCCCCCTTAAAAAAAAAAACAAAAAACAGATTAATCCCCCCCCATATTATCATCAGTTATGGTCTCTCCCCCCTCCCCTCCTCTTTACAACATCTGGGTTCCTATGGATTCTTCTCATCTTAAAAGGCATTGAATTTAATTTAAAAACAGACCTTAATTGGTATTGTTTGAATCAAGAAGACAAAGTTGGCTCGTTAGCTGTTGCTAACATTTAATGTTGGCTCGCTGGTCAGAAGGCAAAAGCAGGTGAAACTTAACAACATAGTACTCAGTAATACAGAGTCTTAAAATATCAGCATTTCATTGTTTACCGGACTCCTGATTTTTCGATTGTAGCATCTGTTTTTGTTTAAAAAAAAAAAAACTAGCGGGTTTCTTGTCCCTGTTTTTTGTGGTGGTTTATTTGAGTGATGCATTGACATGCCTTGTACATTTTGACATTCCTTTTTTGAGGACTCTACACCTCGCTGGACCTCATCCTCTGGGAAGAAAGCAAACCACGCTGATAACTCCTCGTCAGCCCATCTGTTGCGTCTACTCTCCATTTTGTTTCTTTTGCTAACTTTTACAAATTGGACTTGTTGCTTGCCGTCTTTTCTTGTGTGCCAGATCAACGTCAAGCCCCCCCACCCACCCAATGATTTTTCATGGCTGCTAAAAAAAATAATTGTCCCCACATAATGTCCTAAAAACCACCTTTTAGGGGTGCTCCCTGCACTCAAGGCATCTGATTTGTTGTACAAATTCCAGTGATGAAATGAGCAGATATTCATTGCAAAAGTTAAGACATTGAGGACAGGAGTAAATCTCTTACAAAATTTATTGATCTTTCAACAATTTTTTTTTTTGGGGGGGGGGGGGGGGGGGGGGGGTTGTAATAATATGGAATACTCTACTGTCGGCTAATTCTCTTACGTTTTCTCCAGGGAGAGCGTGACCGTCTGTCCCACACACCTCCAGCTGGTCACTGCACTGCATCAACATCAAACTACTGTGCAGATATTAATAACGATGTAACGTTGGCGGGTCTGCTTGTGGCTGCAGGGCTGAATGTCAAGTCGCTGATCCTTTCTAAATCTAATCTTGTCACACTGCTTATGACTTCATTGTTTGTTTGTTTTTTTTTTTCCACAGAAAAAACTAGAGATGAGTTGAGAGTTAAAGTATATGATGCAATGGCAGAGAAGAAAACTGAGGGGAATGAGGGAAGTGATGCAGAGAACACCACTGACAGAAAGCTGGATCAGGCTGTGGCGGAACAAAAGGCAGATAAAAAGACGGGTGATGTTGGTGGAAACAAAGGGGCTGAATGTGAAGATGAAAACCTTGAGAAGGAGGCTGAAATTCAGGCTGAACCTGCAGATAAAGAGCCATCAGAGGATTCTGCTAAAGTCAATGGAAGAAAATCACCTGGAAGAGAAGATGACTCGGCAGAGAAGAACCATGATGGAAGCAAATCACCTGGAAGGGAAGACGACTCGGCAGTGAAGGACCATGATGGAAGCAAATCACCTGGAAGGGAAGACGACTCGGCAGTGAAGGACCATGATGGAAGCAAATCACCTGGAAGGGAAGACGACTCTGCAGTGAGGGACCATGATGGAAGCAAGTCACCTGGAAGGGAAGACGACTCTGCAGTGAAGGACCATGATGGAAGCAAGTCACCTGGAAGGGAAGACGACTCTGCAGTGAAGGACCATGATGGAAGCAAATCACCTGGAAGGGAAGACGACTCTGCAGTGAAGGACCATGATGGAAGCAAATCACCTGGAAGGGAAGACGACTCTGCAGTGAAGGACCATGATGGAAGCAAATCACCTGGAAGGGAAGACGACTCTGCAGTGAAGGACCATGATGGAAGCAAATCACCTGGAAGGGAAGACGACTCTGCAGTGAAGGACCATGATGGAAGCAAATCACCTGGAAGGGAAGATGACTCTGCAGTGAAGGACCATGATGGAAGCAAATCACCTGGAAGGGAAGATGACTCGGCAGTGAAGGACCATGATGGAAGCAAATCACCTGGAAGGGAAGATGACTCTGCAGTGAAGGACCATGATGGAAGCAAATCACCTGGAAGGGAAGATGACTCGGCAGTGAAGGGTGCCATTGATGGGAGCAGCGTGCCTGAGAGCGGAGACAAGGGAGATGGTGCCTATGAGGCCAAAGATGAGAATGAATTGCTGGAAAAGCAAGAAGAATCTGTGAGCAAACCAGAAGGAGCTGAAGGTGACTTTCTCTGTACCTGTTCCTAAAACTGCTTGATGTAACTTTGGTCATTTGATCTATGACACTTTGCCATTTATGCTTCAGCAGGTGATGAAGAGGGAGGAGAAGATGTGGAAATGACAAGTGACACAGAAGATGGAGAGGCTGTTGAGAAGGTACGCCCAGACTGGGCTTGGCATGCAGTTGTCTGCAGGTATTGGGTTTAGCTCAGTGTTCCACGTGAATGTTCTTATTTTCTGTCCAGGACAGTGACGAGGAAGAGGTGGGGAACTTGCAGCTGGCCTGGGAGATGTTGGAAGTAGCCAAAGTCATCTACAAAAGGTGCTCTGCACAGCAAGTCACAGCAAATATATATATATATATATATATATATATATATATATATATATATATATATATATATATATATATATATATATATATATGCAGTTTGTATACTGTAACTTTTTTTTGTCTAATTTTTGTTTTTCAGGAAAGACACAAAGGAGGATCAGCTCATGGCAGCACAGGCTCACCTGAAACTGGGTGAAGTTTCTGCTGAATCAGGTACTACAGACCAACATGTTGCTGATCAGCCAACTGTAGCTTAGTCGCATTAATGGATTAGTGCATTTGTAGACTTCACAGAAAATACACAAACCCTCCAGACTGAGATGTAAATATAAAGGATAACTCTAAATTCACTTTAACACAGAACCTGTCACAGTGAGGCTCTTATTCACACTGATTTAAAGATTCAGCATGCCCACAATCCATCCCTGAAACTGAAGATCAATCACAGGCCACAAGGAGGCTGAATGTGTGACCCTTTAGTCCACCTGGCACTCAAGTGTCATTTAATAACTACAGGGCACTCTGAGTGTGTCCCTCAGCAGAGCGTAATGATAAAATCTGAGACAAGATAGTAAAGTAATAAAATGCAATCCCAGACAGTCGTGCTTTGTCCTAAACTCGGTGGTGCACATGCCTAACTGAAACAGGGCTCCTGCAGATCCTTAATTTTAAAAAGCACTGACTTTATTAGTCTAATAATAAGGCCTTAATTGGAATTAATGTCTTAAATTAGTCTTTCAAAAGACTGAAACATGCCAAAAGAATTAGTTTGCATTGCAGTTAAAAAAAAAAATCAAAATAAAAGGCAATCTATTTTTATAGTTCAGTGTTTGTAACAGAACCTTCAACATCTGACCAAACGCAGACAGGAAGGGAGGCCAAAATTGGGGTAATATGGTCAAACTTTCTTCTCTTAGTCAGAAGTTTAGCATCAGCTTTCTGAACCAATTGAAGACCTCTGATGCTGCACTGCAGTAATACATAAAATAGGGCATTACAGTAATCTAATCTGGAGGAGACAAATGCATCAATCAATGTCTCTCTGTGAGCCATAGTCACACGAGGATTCCACTAACTCTGTCTGAGGCCAGCAGGAGTCGCTGTGCATGGGGTAGACAATAGGCCTCACTCCCCTGACAGCCAAAGGATTCTCTGGCCACTCAGGACAGAGCCCTAGGTTTTGGCGTTCTGGCTAGAGTCCACCTCCCATGCCAGAGATTGTGAGTTTTGGTCCAGAGGAGAGCAAGTGGAGGAGTTTTAAAAAAAACAAAAAAACAAAAAAAAAAACACAATGAAAGCTGCTACACTCAGTACTGATAGCAAGCATTCCTAGTTGCTTCTCTGTGTAGGTTGAGGGACACTGGGATCAAAGGTCACCCCAATGTTTTTCACTATATCGCTGTGACATGACACACAAGTCCAGTGTTAGCGGGTCAAAGTAATGTCTGTGTTTTCCAGGACCAGTGATCACCATCTCGGTCTTGTCGGTTTAAAAGTAAGAAGTTGCTAGACCAGTTTTTCCACTGAAGCCAGGCGATCCTCTAAAGTCCTAGTGTGGGTGAGAAGATCTGCAGTTATTGGCATGTACAACTGACTGACATCAGCATAGCAATGAAAAGTAATCCCAAAACACCTTTATCTGCCCAAGAGGGCCCTCAGCAGAAGGCCTAAAATGCACCCCTGCAGCACCCCATATTTATTGGTGCAAGATTTTAAATATGGTTATACAAGACACATTGAGAGTCGAGATAAGCAAGATATCAACCATGAAAGGACTTTGTCAGTGATCCCAAAATATTGACTGGGCTCTCGCAGGGCACTCTTTCTTTCAGCCGCTGGTGTGTGCGAATAGTTGTAGTGACACGTGTACGAGGCAGCTCCAGTTTTTCACAAATGGCATGCAATTCCTCCTTCATGCGCTAGTCGGCTTAAATCGTGTTGTGTGAAGGGCCCTAAGATCTAACAACAGCAGCAGCACTGTGGTGGTGTCGGTCCATTGCAAGCAGATGATCATTCATCACTTTAGTAGGTGCCGTCTCCGTGGAGTGGTGTGTTCTAAATGCGGACTGCGGCGGCTCAGGTTATTTTCAGCAAGCTAAATCGCAAGCTGCTGTGAAACCACTTTTTCTAGAGGTTTAGAGCAGAAGGCTAGATCAGATATCTGTCTGTAATTTCTCAGTGAACCTGGATCTAAGTTAGGTTTCTTAAGAATGGGTTCGATCACTGCAGATTTAAACTTGTAGAAACAGAACCTGGGGTTAGTGACAAGTTTTTAAAGATCCTTTTCCACCGCAGATGCCGCACTACTCGGCTCGACTCTACTCTGTTTGGTTCCAGGTGTGTCTTTTTCCATTACAAATAGAACCTCCTCAACATGGTCGGGGTCATCAGAGCAAACTGCTGTGAGATTTGATTTATACGTGACATAAACAATGGAGGATTCTGTGTTTGCCAGTGGTGTCAAAAGTACACACATTTAAGTAGAAGTATAGATACTGCAGTTTAAAAACAGATGCCACTATATGAATTGAAAGCTTAATTTAAAAACTGATTCGTTCTACATGTGGCTCAAGACCCAAAATTACCCCCCAACACCACCTGCAAGAAAATGTTTCAATTCTAGAAGCTCTGAAATGCAATCTGGGACTATTCCAGACAATAAACTGGAGTGAGTGCAGCATCCATTTAGAGAAGGGAAAAAAAAGTTACTCAAATTCATTCCAGTAGTATTCTGCTCTTACTAGGATGCAGCAGTGTTCTAGTTTGGCAGATAGTTCTGGAGAAAATCACTGAAGAAATTAACAAATTGAAAATATGGTTTGACCAAAACAAACTGTCATTAAATAAGACGGATGAAGTGGAGGTGTAAGAGTCACTAGGTGTTCACAGGAAACATTTATTTATGTATGTTCATTGTTAGTTGCTTTTATGTTTTCTGTTGTTTCTATTCAGGTTCTTTTTGCCTGTTTCTCTAAAATTGTATATAATAATCATTAGATTATTAATATATAAACAAAAATAAATTCAAGAAGTATTACAATTTGAAAACAAATGCACCCGAACGTGATGAGAGCTGCAATTGCTTAATGCTAAGTTTTAACATTGAAAATGCCATAGACATGCTAACGTGTTAGCGCTGCTCCTGTTTTTAAGTTATAAAATACATCAACTGTTTCAGAAGACCATAACAGGTCGGTTTAACATAGAAAAGGTAAATAATACTCACAGAAGTATGCTCTTTGGGGTTTTAGCAGGGGAAAATTAAGCGCAAGAATAAACGAAGCAATAGGTCGAAGCATTGCTTCAATCTGCAAACCACTGCTTCGATTGGTTCACGGTTCAAAGCAAAGCCGTGCTGCAGAAAGGTTGATCGCAGGCCCACAGTTTAATGTTTTTATGTGTGTGTGTGTGTGTGTGTGTGTACGTACGTACGTACGCGTAATGTGATTGTCTTCCCTTTTGAGTTTTTATAATTTAGACGTTGCTGGAAAGACTCCAGAGTTGATAAAGAGCATAATAATTGGAAGAACAGTCCTCTAAAAAAATGTAATGTACACTCTAATTTATTCTGGTAATGTGTAATATAAAAATCTGTTGAAATCTAAGTGACTTTATTTACCCAAAATTTAATTGGGGTCATAATTTGACAAATGTGAAACCAAGGGCATTTTTCTTTGAGAAACTAAGACTAGTAACAGGAAATTCGTTGTTCACTTCAGTAGTACTGCTGTTGGAACTTTACATTCATGAATAGAGCTCAGTCTTGGTGTTAAAATCGAGTCCAAGCAGCAGTTTTTTTTGTTATTTTTTACTCTAGCACGTATGTTACAGAAACTATTAGATACGGAAGATTAAAATTTTGTATTTTTGCTGTTTGCTAGAAAGATGCAATTTGCTAAAAGTTTAACACTATTGTGTGATTGACCATTGGAGGCCTTTGAGTTGATGTGGAATGACCGGCTAATCTCAACAGGTGGTAAATGACTCTGGTCTCAGTAATAGGTGAGTTCTGCTTCTTCTTCAGGAAACTACACTCAAGCACTGGAGGATTTTCAGGAATGTTTGAAGCTGCAGCTGAAGTACTTGGACTCGGACAGCCGTCTGCTTGCTGAGACGCACTACCAGCTCGGTCTGACCTACAGCCTGAACTGTCAGTCCAGCCAGGCCGTCGAGGAGCTCAACGCCTCCATCTCTGTTATAAAGAGCAGGCTGGGTAACCCATGAGCCTTTTTCATTTACTGTATAGGCTAACATTTAGGTCACGTTATGAGCTATATTTGACAGTGAATGAACACTATTTATTGGTAACTTTAATTTTCTTTATGCATACTTTTAATTTTGGCTTCACTGCAGTATCCTAAGTCTTCCTAATTCCAAACCGTAACATTGCTCATTTGTATTCCAGACAAACTGCAGGAACTGATCGATAAAGCTGAGGGCCCTGAAGATCTGCCAGACGAGAGGAAGGAGATGGAGGAGCTGAAAGCACTGTTGCCAGAGATACAAGAGAAGGTGGAGGATGCCACAGAAGCCTTGAAGACCTCAAGCAGTGATGCTGAAGCTGTCAAAGATGTCCTGGTAAGTGAAGAATGGGTTAGTTTTCAGTTGGTGTTGTAAACTGGTTTAAACCAGTGGTATGGCTCATGCAAACACAGAATAAATCTGGTTGTGATGTGGTACAGATAAACAATTAAAAACCCAAACAGACTATGGGGTCGACTCTGTTTCATACATGCAGCTAAAGACTGTCATCCTAAACACAGAATGTAAAATACATGTAATTACTGCGCGCACACAAACTGTATAACAAGAAAACAAGCACATACACACGTGCACCTGCCAGTAATTTGTACCTTTACAGTTAGTTGGTTGAGTGTTGATTTGATGAATTTTGTAGAATAATTAAGGTCACTGACAAATGACCTGCGTTTTAGAAATTTAAAAACAGCCAGCTGTGGCACCAACTTGGCCCACCGCATTGGAATTTGGGTAAATGGAATATTGAAGTTTAAAGGCGAAGGTTCATAATTCATGCAGAAAAAAATCATTTTATTTATTTTTTGCTAATTGGATTCAGGTATTTTTGGGGGCAGGGGGTCGACTAATGCACACAAAAGAATCTGTGGGCAGTGAATCCTCCAGCTGCCAGGGAATAACTTATTACAAGAATTAACTTAAGTGGATGGTCCTTAGAGTCTTGATGAACTCCTCTAAGAGACTTGTTTGAGATGTCCTCTTCAAATTTGGTCAAAGCCAAATGAATAAGGAACTTTGTCCGCTGCATTGCTTTTTTTTTTTTTTTTTTTTTTTTTTTTTTTTTTTTTTTTTTTTAACCATTGCACTAATTGTTATAAAATGCGTTGTTCACAGAGAATAGTTTTTGTACAAAGATACATAAATACACCACATCTTGTTTAGGAAAAATGGCAAGCTTTAAAACTTAATAGCTGCAGGAACAGCTTGCCAGTAGATGGCGATGTTGAGCAACAATAGTTTTGCAGCTAAGATTCTTGTTTGAAGGTGAATGTGGTCTTTTATCTTTTGTTTCAGGGTGGTGGTTCCACATCCTCAGGAGTCCCCGACTCCACTGTGAAAAACGATGACTTCTCATCCAGTTCTGTAGTAAGTTACGTTTGCAGAAGATAAGAGTTTGAAGTTGCATGCACATAATAGTGCTCTTTTTTAACACTGGTGTGGTACGGTTTGTTTTGGCTGCCTCTCTTGGTAATGAACTTTCACTTTGGCTGAGTTCTGATCTGAAGACTTATTGTCCACTCAGACGGAGACCACGTCAGCTGCTGGAGTCGCCGCTGGAACCGGACAGACCTCTGCGGTTCCTGTGACTGACATCTCTCACTTGGTCAGAAAGAAGGTGAGGGCAATGAAATGGCTTAGTTATGTATAATTGCATCAATCCTCTTAAACTGCACCGATGTTTGATGACTGTCTCACTCTGTTAAACCTGCTGTACTTCAGAGGAAACCAGAGGAGAGTCCGATGAAGGCGAGTGAGGAGAAGAAGGCGAAACATGATGATGATGAAAGCGATGCTGATGCTGTGGAGGAACCTCATTCTAACAGCGTGGATGCCAACGCCAGCAGTATGAATGTGGAGAGGTACGAGTTATGTGACAGCCTTTAAACTGGGCGGATAAACCGCATCAGCCTGTGTTGCTCCTGAGCGATGTCATTATTTGCAGATAAACCAGACAGTGGCTGTACTGGGAACCAGGTGGGCAAAGTGTGAACAGGGTGTGTCTGAAGGAATTTTTCTCTGTTCATCTGTGTCAAATAACCGTTTAAATAAATTTACGTCAAATTTTACAGATTGAGATATTTAAAAAAAAAAAAAAAAAATCAGAGGTGAGTCCTGTTAGATTTGCAGCACTACTTTCTTCGATTTAAGACTTCAGATGTTAAAGGTCAAGCCACTCATCACGTTGTCTGGAGTAATATTCATCCATATGTGGGTGATCGTTAGCTGGATTAAGTTGTTGGGATTCTGCTGTAATCCTGGATCTTGAGGTGCTTCAGTATAGATGCTGTATTACAACAAACCAGGTTTGTTCCACGTATTAATAACAGCGTTCATATTAGCCCTACGTTAAGTTTTTCAAATTGTCATTTTGTCTTTGGAAGACCGGCAGAAGAGACTACGTTCACAGCAGTTTTCTTTTGACTTTCGTTGTTAAATTGTGATTTTGGTAAAAGAGGGCACAGGCTTAAAGTAAAAAGGCTCAGCAGTTCGTTACCCGGTGTTGCCGAACGAACGGTTCCCCCCAAAAAACTGGCCGGCCTTTTACATCTGTGCATGTGCCATTAGCCGCGGTTCACGGATTTAAAAACGCTTTTCTGCTTCAAACTGCACTCCCGTCATCTATCACAGTGACAGATAACTAAAGCTTTTGTACAACAATCATTTCCACATAAATTTAGCATTGTTTCATCATAAAAGGTGGGGGAAGCAATCAAAGTGCGGCTAAATGAGCTGCAAGCTGATGCGTTCACTGCGTGTTGGACATTTCAAAGCGTCACGGAATTTCGCTGAGATACTGCTTAAAACTGACTTTAGATTGACCTTTATCATCTGAGGGTTAATAATCCCATTAATCCATTTGATTGCTTTGGGTAAAGACACTGTCTCAGATGTGCTGCTGTGGTCCGAAATGACGCATGGGCAGATGCAAAAGGTGGAACAATTTTTAGGGGCGGACCGTTCGGTCTGCGACACCGGTTCGGAACAAACCCTGTATGGCGTGCATTATTTACATGTGATTTGATGTAGTCCATTGGTGCAGTTTATTGACACGAAGTGGCTCAAAAATCTAACTGATTTGTTCTGGTAGATGCTGATGGTTAAGGAACAGGTGCCAAATTGGGAGTGGATTTTGGTGGTCCTTAACTAGTACAGTGTACCTTTTAGTAGGAGTATTCCCCCCCATCTGATGTGTGTGCCACTCTTTGGCACATCAAATTCTTAATTTTATTTATTTTTTTAATTTGCTGATCTCCTTTACTTGATTATAATATTAGTGAATTCCTTCATGTCCTAAGAGAAGAAGCTGGGGAAAGCACTACCACCCTCGACTGTGTATGGAAATTGTAGAGTTTGGGGAATTAAGTAGGGGAGTTGCATGTGCCTGGAAGTAGCATTCACGCAATGCATCATGGGATAGTCTGTATGCCTACATGTTAACAGTGGATCATTAATAGGATATATTTTTGTTGTGAGCAGAGTGCTGAAGTGGGGCAGTTGGTATTGCGTCTGCATCATGTGAAGCAGCAGTCGGAGTAAATAAAAAGTCTGACCTGTTGCGTCCTTTCAGATGGATTCATCACATCCCGACAAACTGTTGTCCATGTAAGACGCCCTTATTTTGGAAGAGGGCATCTGGAAAACAATTTCTATTCTTATCGTGAAAATAATAAAAGAAAGCGTGTTGAGAATAATTGAGATGCACCTTCATGTATTGAGAGTGACGGATGTTGTACATGTAACATAAGTGTACATGCATGTGGGAGATTTTTGTCAGTTTATAATTGCTGTCTGTCACATTTGTCTATTACAGCAGAAACTGACTTGCAGCTCGGTATCTGAGGCATGTATTAGCAGAGTCTGACACTTTTGAAGCATTGCTTCATTTTACTTCACTTAGAGATCCGAGCCCATAACTCTATGGCTGAGCCAGAGTTATGTTATAGGCACAATTCTCGTATTTCTATAATATAACTCGATGGGCCGAGCCCGACTCACGAAGCATTGCTTCGTTTGCAGAGCTGATTCCCACTCGCTGCTTCATTTTGCTTCGCTTTCAGAGAGCGATGTGAGATTGGTTTTAAGTGTCAAAGTTGAGTTAAATCCTTCATTATGAATAGTCTGCTCTGTTTGTTTGTATTAATTCAATGAAAAGTCAGTTAGCTTCAACATTATTTGAAATAAAGCATCTGACATAATTATACCATTAAAATGAGTTTGTTTGGTTGGCTTGGTGTACCACCAGGGGGAGCCCACGTACCACCAATGATACGCAGACCTTCTTCTTTGTCTTTCAGCTGTTCCCGTTAGGGGTCGCCACAGCAGATCAGTCGTTTCCATCTCACCCTGTCCTCTGTATCTTCCTCTGTCACACCAACCACCTGCATGTCCTCTCTCAGCACATCCATGAACCTCCTCTTTGGTCTCCCTCTTCTCCTCCTGCCTGGTGGCTCCATCCTCAGCATCCTTCTCCCTATATACCCTGGGTCCCTCCTCTGCACATGTCCAAACCATCTCAATCTCGCCTCTCTGACTTTGTCTCCAAACCGTCCCACCTGAGCTGTCCCTCTATGTTCATTCCTAATCTTGTCCATTCTTGTCACTCCCAAAGAGAATCTCAACATCTTCAGCTCTGCCTCCTGTCTTTTTGTTAGTGCCACTGTCTCTAAACCATACAACATAGCTGGTCTCACTACTGTTTTGTAAACTTTCCCCTTCACTCTTGCTGATATTCTTCGGTCACAAATCACTCCTGCCACCTTTCTCCACCCACTCCACCCTGCCTGCACTCTCTTCTTCACCTCTCTACCACACTCTCCATTACTTTGAACAGTTGACCCCAAATATTTAAACTCATCTACTTTCACCACTTCTACTCCTTGTAACTGCACTATTCCACTGGGCTCCCTCTCATTCACACACATGTACTCAGTCTTGCTTCTACTGACTTTCATTCCCCTTCTCTCCAAAGCATATCTCCACTTCTCCAGACTAGACTCAACTTGCTCTCTACTCTCACTACAGATCACAATGTCATCTGCAAACATCATAGTCCATGGGGACTCCTGTCTGATCTCATCTGTCAACCTGTCCATCACCACTGCAAACAAGAAAGGACTCAGAGCTGATCCTTGGTGTAATCCCACCTCCACCTTGAATGAGTCTGTCATTCCGACTGCGCATCTCACCGCTGTCACACTATTCTTGTACATGTACTGCACTACCCTAACGTACTTCTCTGCCACTCCAGACTTCCTCATACAATGCCACAACTCTTCTCTTGGCACCCTATCATAAGCTTTTTCTAAGTCCACAAACACACAATGTAACTCTGTCTGTCCTTCTCTGTACTTTTCCAACAGTATTCTCAGAGCAAACATTGCATCTGTAGTGCTCTTTCTCGGCATGAAACCATATTGCTGCTCACAGATCTTCACCTGTTTTCTAAGCCTAGCTTCTACTACTCTTTCCCATAACTTCATGCTGTGGCTGATCAGCTTTATGCTTTACCAGTCATACTACCAACATTCAAAGTCCCCACTCTCATTTCCACCCTTCTAGTTTTCTTCTTCTCCCGCTGTTCGTGGCAACGTTTTCCTCCTCTTCTTCGTCGTCTTCGACCACAGTTTGAGAACTGTGTTCATGCTGTGGCTGATCAGCTTTATGCTTTACCAGTCATACTACCAACATTCAAAGTCCCCACTCTCATTTCCACCCTTCTAGTTTTCTTCTTCTCCCGCTGTTCGTGGCAACGTTTTCCTCCTCTTCTTCATCGTCTTCGACCACAGTTTGAGAACTGTGATAATGGAGGGGTAAATTACACACATTTAGGTTTTATATTGAATATTTATAGAATGCTTAGTATTTGGGCTTTTTCCACGGGGGGGAAAAAAGGAGATGATCATGGCTGTGCATGTGTGAGATGACTCAGATCAGTAGGTGTGCGCTGGCTGCATCGTCTCTGTGCTGGTTTGGTGGAAGTGGTTTGAGTGGAAAAACTGTTGGTGTCTCGATGCAAGTTTTCTGGCTGCTGCCGACTCAGTGGGTTGGTGTAGACTAGACTTTACTAAACTTTATTTCCAGCCTTCCAGTAATCTGAGTCCACTTGTTTCTAAGCCTTGCATTCTTAGGGAAAAACTGTTCATGTGTTTGTCCCTGAGATGGTTATTGAAGCATCCAAGGACATAAGTAATCTCTGGCATTCTGTTTGCTTTGTGACTGTCTGTGCCTTCAAAGCAGGCGCACATTTTCCACAATCTCCTGCGGGGCCAAAATTCAATAGGATGGCTGTACAATCTCCCTATTAACCAGGTGTGTGAGTAAGAGTGTGACAAGGATTAATGGATCCTGGATCATCCAGTTTATTAGATCTTTTATCTGATGGATGAAGAATAAGACCCCGGAGCAGCAACAGGACAACACAAAGTGCTGCCAACACACTCTCATAATGCATGTAGAAGCCTTCATCCAGACTAACAGTGTAATTTCTTGTCAGGGCACCACAGGCTCACTGCCCCTAGTGGTTAGAATGTCCAACCACATTGTGCAGACTAAGATGTTTATAATGTTTGATCTCAAATTTCAGTAGGTGTCAGGTTTGTGCGACTGTCCCTGATGATGTGGTCTTTTCTTGCAGTCTGTGAAGAGGATCTCCACCTGTTTTGTCTCCAGCCAGTGAAGGACTGACACCAAACTCCAGATGTTCCACATGTTTTCTTGTAAATATGTTGATCTGTTCCCAAGTCTGTTGTTGTTCACTTGTGTAACCATGAAAGTTCATTAAAAGTTAGATTTGAAAACTTCTTAGTAGGAAGGATCTTGGTGTCAGATGTATTTTCAGCCTTAAACACTCATCTCCAATGGCTCATCCGGGATCAGGTTGCAGGGGCAATAGCTCCAGCGGGGGACCCCCAGACTTACATTTTCTGGGCCACATTTACCACCTCTGATTGGGGGGTATGGCGGCATTCTAGGTGTGGTGATGTAATCTCTCCACCTAGTTGGTCCTGGGTCTTCCCTGGGGTCTCCTCCCAGCTGGATGTGCCTGGAACACCTCCCTAGGGAGGTGCCCAGGACTTGTTTTTAATTAACTGACTCTTGAGGATTGTATCTCAGGGTTAGACTTTATCACATTATCATGGTGCTTTGTCACATTAATGGTGGGCAGTTAAACTTGTTCAGATTACTTTAAACAGAAACACGCTGACAACTATTATGGGGGATAATGGTAGTTTAGTCTGTGTGGAAAATGAAATGAGTAAAAGCATCCAGTCTCACTTCTGTGGGCAGCTCTTAGATTTTCTTTATCAAATTTTGCTTCAAATGTCCATTATGAGAATGGTAATTTTTATCAACTTGACAGGTTGTTGGGATGACAGAATTCACTTCAGATATCTGACTTTGGGTTTAAAAAAAACCCCATGCATTAGTAAATATTTCTCACAAGGACAGAAAGGATAAGTGTCTATGATCTGTACCGTTTTTGCATATTTAATACAGGACACAATTTGTACACACTGAACAAAGTGTAAATGCAACGCTCTTGTTTTTGTTCCCATTTTTCACAAGCTGAACTCAAAGATCAAAAACATTTTCTATCTACACAAGACAGATATTCATTACAAATCTCTAATCTGTTACTGAGCACTTCTTTAATCAGATAATCCATCACCTCACAGGTGTGGTATTTCAAGATGCTGATTAGACAGTATGATTATTGCACATGTGTGCCTTAGGCTGGCTACAATAAAAGGTCACTCTAAAATGTGCAGTTTTGCTTTATGTGGGGGGGGGGGGTCAGACATCCAGTCAGTATCTGGTGTGACCATCACCTTCGCATAGTGTTGATCACCAGCCAGATGCCACTGCATGTCAGCATTTGTCCACTGAAGTTGGTTACGACAACAGCGAACTGCAGTCAGGTCAAGACCCAGATGAGGACAATGAGCATGCAGATGAGCTTCTCTGAGCTGGTTCTGGCAGTTTGTGCAGAAATTCTTTGGTTCAACTTGGAGGTGAACATACTGGATGTGGAGGTCCTGGGCTGGTGTATCTGCTGGTGTGGTTACATGCGGTCTGCAGTTGTGAAGCTGGTTGGATGTACTGAGGAATTCTCTGAAACACCTTTGGAGACAATTTATGGTAGCGAAATTAACCTTCAATTCATGGGCAACTGCTCTGGTGGACATTTCTGCAGTCAGCGTGCCAATTGCACACTCCCTCAACATCTCTGGCATTGTGCTGTGTGATTTAAAACTGAACAGTTCAGAGTGGCTTTTAATTGTGGCCAGCCTAAGGCACACCTGTGCCATAATCATGCTGTCAGCATCTTGATCTGCCACATCCGCGAGGTATTGGACTGCCATCAGGTAGTGATCAAATCCAGTGGTTGGCCGGTTAGTCTATTTGTGCCTTTCAACCAGTGATCGGGTGAATAGACCTCTTGCCATTACGTACCTGGTCGCTGGGCAAATAGTCTCTCAAAAATTCATAAATGTAAATATTGTTTGATTGATCGAGGGGCTTGATTGAGCATGTACAAATAAGTAAGACAATAGGATCTTAATGTATAATTATATATGCATTTGCACTGGGATACCAATTAAATAACTGCAAATTATAAAGATGATGATGCTCATATGGCTGAGGGTCTTTTAGCATTGCCTTATATTTTTAGTTTCAAGAGTGAGGTATTTAGTGAGTCATAATACTAAAACTGAAACCTTTTTGAAGAAATTTCAAAAAGTATACTGAGACCATTAATTCCTGTTTTGTTCTAGTAACAAACCAAACAAATGTGAGGCGGAGATCAGAGCGCTTCCTTGAAGGGAGATAAGAGACAAGACCATGTTCTGGGTGACTTGTCCATCATACAAAGTGCTTTCCTCCTGTAGCAGCGGTGGAGTCTTGTAACTTTGGTAATGGTAGTCCTGAGACTTCAGAAGCAGTTTTTACTGTAATCAGAACCATGTAGTCACATGCTGTAATATTTCCTGACCAAACCAGGGGACCAGTTAAAGTAGATTAGCAGATGTGCTGTATTTCATCAAACATCTTAAAAAAAAAACTAAAGCGGCTGTTGTGCGTTTTTCATGAAATAACTGATGTGCATGCACCAAGAGACCAGGAATCTAAAATATGGATGTCCCTGCAACTTCTTGGGAGGCATAATTGCAAAAACACGCACTTTAACTTGCACAAATTTTAATTAAAGTGCACCCTAGCCAGCTAATACTACGTAGTAAGTAAAGTCTGATTTTTGCTATCTGACCCACGTGAATTGTGAAAATAAGGGCTCCAGTGAGCGGGTCATGATTGTAATTAAAGCGCGCGTATGCTTTCACCCTAAGGGCCCAGTCACTATAGCAAGTATGGTGTTGATCACTTAATTGCTGTGGCTGTGCATAGCGAATACAACGGTCAGTTAGCGTTGTACATTAGATTATAAAAAGGCTCTGTAGCATATCTGAGCTTATGCTCGCACAGGGATTGAAGCTTGAATATCCGGGATGGACCAAGTACAGTGGCTCCTCCTTTTCACTGAAAGGAGCCGATTAAGGTGGTGCAGGTGTCTGGTGGGGATGTCCCCTGGTCATTTCTCTACAGAAAGGTCCGGGTCCGTCCACCTGGGAGGAGGCCCCTAAGAAGACCCAGGACATGTTGGAAGGATTACATGTTCTGACTGGCTTCGGAATGCTTAAGGATTCCCCAGGAGTTAAGGCCTGGCTGTGGATAGGGAAGTGTGGGATGAGCTGCTTATTCTGTCAACTGTCAACTGAAAAAGCAACTTTGCTTTAACTATGTAATATATAGACATCTGCTGGATGGCTTATGGAAAATTATAAACAGCTGTTTGAATTTACATGTATCCACCCATCAGTGCCCGCTAGCAACTGCTTAAAGAACAGAGCTGCAACAATTGATTCACTAAAAAAAAAAAAAATCCCAATTCTCCATCTCTAGCTTGTTAAATGTGAATACTTAATGGATTGTTTTAGATTCTTTAAGCCTATGTGACAGTAAACTAAATATTTAACCCTGTAAAACCCACATATAGAAAAACAAAAAAAATTTCAGTCGTTAAGACGTTATTGTAGGAGGCCTTTGAGGGAGAAAATTAGTTTTTTTTTTTTTTTTAAATGTTTTTGTAGGTTTTTACAGAAATGTAATATTGCAACTTTGGGCTCTAAGGGGAGCAGAATCTCCTGTATTTGTGGTCATTGTCTATCAACAGTACAGAACTAAGGATTTATTTGCAGGGTTTTGCTTTTGTATAGAACAGTATAACATGAAAAATAATGTCATGTTGTGAACAGTCAGTTATTGCAAGACAAGAACTTTGCTATTTATTTACAGTGATATTCCCAAAAACAGTTCTTGTCCTCTGAAAAACAGGCGAACATCACACTTGGCACACTGGGTGTTATACCCTTTACTGCAATGTCTGCAGTGTCCTCTCTTCATATTCATGGGGAAATGTCCAGTTTGGTCCTTGCACACATGCTTTCTGTAAAGAGGGACCGTTTGGACTCCCATCACCTGGGGAAGGTCTCTTCCCAGCATTCAAAGGACTCCCTGCTGCACCTGGGCTCCTGTTGGCTGAAGATGGTCGTCCTGTCTTTGAAGTTTTTGGTGTTATATCCACCTGGAAAGAGAAGAATCAATATTAATAATCAATTCATGTACATGCCAAAAATGCAGGATGATGCAAGTCAAAAATATCACAAACATTGCAAATAGCAGAAATAGATTCTTACCAAAATGACAGATAGTGTGGAGCCTGGAACTTTCTCATGTTCATTATCTCCTTGTTTGGCACCTTAGGAGATTGGTAGTGCTGCTTGTAAAGGAGCCAGGCGTTGACCACAGCAAGGGTGATGGTGTGCCAGAAGATATACGTGTACCAGCGCTGGGATTTCAGGGCAAACTTGTATTTTGCTGTGAATGAGTCCAACAAATCCAGGCCTCCCATGTATTTGTTGTAGGTACCCACAATGTAAGGCCGTTCAACGTCAGTGTAGGTTTTGGTGGCTTTGTTCCAGCGTTGAATCTTCTGCACAGGTTCTGGTTCAGCGAAGGATGACACAAGTGTGACGGCTCTGTTGTCATGCCATTTGACAGCACAGATGTGTTTCCCCTCCACTCTGTAGTCAAAGCTTCCTCTACCCTTCTTCAAGATCTTTTCATCAAGGTTGCAGTTGGGAAGGCGAACCTGCCTGGCTGTTCCTGCATAATGGATTTCTTGCTCAAGGAGCTTCACTACCAATGGAACAGAGGTGAAGTAGTTGTCTGCATAGACCTTGTAGTTCTGACCCTTTGGAAGTATGGAGACAAGCCTCATCACAACATCACCTGACAATCCAAGTTCAGATTTGACTCGTACTCCAGTGTTCACGCTCCTTTGGTAAACAAAGTCAAGCATCATGCCAGAGATTCCAGCTCTCACCCACACTTTGAACCCCCATGGCTGTGGCATGCATCGCATATACTGCTTGATGCTGCAGAACTTCTCCTTGAAAGGAATCATCATCTCATCCACAGAATTGTGCTCTTTGGGTACCACCTGCAGATTCTAGATAAACTGTATAACAAGAGGGGATGGTGGGGAAATTGATTTTAGTATGAAGTGCTTACACATTGCACTAAAGTAACCCATTCACACATTTAACTGGTCACACAACAGTGCATAGGTGAATGATCGTAAACTCTGATTATCATACTAATAGATGTGCAAGTCGCCTCCAAGTTACACCACCACCTTACGTTCCTGAGCATCATCACCTGTTACAGAACAATGGAAACATGCCCCCAAGCACCCCCCACTATGTCTTTGACTATGAATTGATCTGAACATTCTTACCATGAACCAAGACAAGGGTAAGATGTGGACTAACAGAATTACTTTGTTAGAAAGTCCTGCTTTATGTGAAAAGGGGAAAATACCGAGTGTTGAATGTGGTTAAAAATCATAAGTAAATTAAAAAATATATATAGCAGGGGTGGTGGCCAAGTGGTTAATGTGCTTGGTTTTAGTGCAGAAGGTTCTGGGTTCAAATCCCACCCCTGCCACATTTCTCCATGTAATGTGGAGTTGCGTCAGGAAGGGCATCCGGCGTAAAACCTGTGCCAATTCAACATGCAGATCCACCTTGGATTTGCTGTGGCGACCCCACATGGCAATATATCATCGCACACTAGTTTCTAATACAATAATGTCATCTAATATAAGGCTAGAGTGTGTAAATCATGTGTTTAAATTTATATTGAAGTTCCTCTCAAAACTGGGTTGTTTTGACTACCACAATCACCCGTTGTAATATTACAATTACAAAACAAGCTTTAAATAAAATGTAAGACACATTTTCAACAATGACTACATATGGACATGCTCTAGACACTGTAACAAACAAACGCACACAGAAATATTTAAAGCATTTTAACTTACTTTAATCAGATTAATCCAATCCAATGAATTGAGGGGATGATGGTGTCTCAAAAATCTGGAGGTTCTGTGACTTCTGAACCCCAGGGCAGGCCTTATATACAAATGTATGACCATTCTGAGGCTGAACAACAGGACCAAATGAGTATGTTAATGTGGTTTAACTACCCCCCCCCAAAAAGTTTTTTTTGGGGGATAAAAATTGTTGTAATTCTGCAACAGTGGGTGAGTAAAACCAGCCCTGTGAAGGCATCATTTTAGGCTCTGAAAAATTGACTTTATGGACCAAATAACTACAGAATGGGGAAAATAAAACTGAACAATGAATAGAATGCATGTGGATGACAGTGATACAAGAGGGTTTTTTTTTTTTTTGTCAATACTGCAAATCTGAACTACTGTTCCACAGTATATCTAAACCTGTTGAAAACCTTTTAAAACATTGTTCGAGAGTCTGTATCAAAACGAAAACATCACGTGTTTAATGGGGCTTTATTACATCAGCAGCTGCTGTTCACTGGTTATTCAAGCTTGGTTGGGGCTAAATCATGTGGTTCTTGCCCACCCATTTTTTTTTTTTATACAGATGTTTGATGAGACCAGTTTCTCTGCCTGTCACTTTAAACAGAGAACTGCTGCTTGCTGCACCAGAAAAACAAAACATATGTCCATCTCTCACAACCAGCATAGACAACATGCTTCAGAAGAATTCTGCGAATTCATAAGACTTCTGCGACATCCTTTGGAGACCTGTTGTTGCAGATTTCCAGATTCTGTCACTCCAAGCATCCAAGAGCCTGACTCCCCCTGGACAGGATACCAGGACAATGCCGGTTACTACCCCAGCCAAGGCCAGTAGCCATTCACAACTGGGTGGACAAAGATGGCAAGGGTCTTGTCCAAGGACAGACAACTCTTTATCCCCTCAGCAACCTGCTCTGACATCACAAGTCTTAAGCTTTCAGGCCTAAATTTCTAACAGTGCAGCTTGGAATATGCCTAAAAATACATCAAGAACTATATGCAACAATGAAAGGTAGCAAAAAAAAAAAAAGAACCATTTAAAATAAATGATGCTTGAGAAAACTGCCTACACAACCAGTGATGTTTCACAGGAAGTTAAGTCCAGTTTGGATGTAAATTGTGTGCATGGAGAAAATTCTGCCCAAAACAAAATTTAGGCCTGAAAACACTCATTTGATACATAACATTGTGTGTGTAATTCTGCTTTAATGTTGTTATTATCAGTGTGTGGGGTGACACACCCACTCCACATGTGGCAGAGATGGTAGTGTAGGAATTACATCTCTCCGCAGCAAGGTGGTGCTGTGAGCATCAGCTCTTTTCCATTTAAAGCAACATAAACAGGTGCATTTCTTAGACCTGAAAACGCTTCTTTTCTTTCAATCAAGTTTTTAAATGTCCATTTTTAAAGGCTGCAGCCGACACACATTCTAAACCAATTTTATGAGCTTTGTCCCTATGCAAAATCATCACTGTCATCTTCAAAGATTTTAAATTTGTTCCTGTACTATACCATAAAATCCACATTCTGCTGTTTTTCCTGTTAAAATTTTAAGATGGAATGTATTTGAATGTCTCTGTTTTTGGGTAATAAATTCTACTACAACCCCTGGCAAAAATTATGGAATCACCGGCCTCGGAGGATGTTCATTCAGTTGTTTAATTTTGTAGAAAAAAAGCAGATCACAGACATGACACAAAACTAAAGTCATTTCAAATGGCAACTTTCTGGCTTTAACAAACACTATAAGAAATCAGGAAAAAAATTTGTGGCAGTCAGTAACGGTTACTTTTTTAGACCAAGCAGAGGGAAAAAAATATGGAATCACTCAATTCTGAAGAAAAAATTATGGAATCATGAAAAACGAAACGCTCCAACACATAGTATTTTGTTGCACCACCTCTGGCTTTTATAACAGCTTGCAGTGTCTGAGGCATGGACTTAATGAGTGACAAACAGTACTCATCATCAATCTGGCTCCAACTTTCTCTGATTGCTGTTGCCAGATCAGCTTTGCAGGTTGGAGCCTTGACATGGACCATTTTCTTCAACTTCCACCAAAGATTTTCAATTGGATTAAGATCCGGACTATTTGCAGGCCATGACATTGACCCTATGTGTCTTTTTGCAAGGAATGTTTTCAGAGTTTTTGCTCTATGGCAAGATGCATTATCATCTTGAAAAATGATTTCATCATCCCCAAACATCCTTTCAATTGATGGGATAAGTAAAGTGTCCAAAATATCAACGTAAACTTGTGCATTTATTGATAATGTAATGACAGCCATCTCCCCAGTGCCTTTACCTGACATGCAGCCCCATATCATCAATGACTGTGGAAATTTACATGTTCTCTTCAGGCAGTCATCTTTATAAATCTCATTGGAACGGCACCAAACAAAAGTTCCAGCATCATCACCTTGCCCAATGCAGATTCGAGATTCATCACTGAATATGACTTTCATCCAGTCATCCACAGTCCACGATTGCTTTTCCTTAGCCCATTGTAACCTTGTTTTTTTTTTTTCTGTTTAGGTGTTAATGATGGCTTTCGTTTAGCTTTTCTGTATGTAAGTCCCATTTCCTTTAGGCAGTTTCTTGCAGTTCGGTCACAGACGTTGACTCCAGTTTCCTCCCATTTGTTCCTCATTTGTTTTGTTGTGCATTTTCGATTTTTGAGACATATTGCTTTAAGTTTTCTGTCTTGACGCTTTGATGTCTTCCTTGGTCTACCAGTATGTTTGCCTTTAACAACCTTCCCATGTTTGTATTTGGTCCAGAGTTTAGACACAGCTGACTGAACCAACATCTTTTGCAACATTGCGTGATGATTTACCCTCTTTTAAGAGTTTGATAATCCTCTCCTTTGTTTCAATTGACATCTCTTGTGTTGGAGCCATGATTCATGTCAGTCCACTTGGTGCAACAGCTCTCCAAGGTGTGATCACTCCTTTTTAGATGCAGACTAACGAGCAGATCTGATTTGATGCAGGTATTAGTTTTGGGGATGAAAATTTACAGGGTGATTCCATAATTTATTCCTCAGAATTGAGTGAGTCCATATTTTTTTCCCTCTGCTTGGTCTAAAAAAAAGTAACTGTTACTGACTGCCACAATTTTTTTTTCCTGATCTCTTAGCGTTTCTTAAAGCCAGAAAGTTGCCATTTGAAATGAATTTAGTTTTGTGTCATGTCTGTGATCTGTTTTTTTCCTACAAAATTAAACAACTGAATGAACATCCTCCGAGGCTGGTGATTCCATAATTATTGCCAGGGGTTGTAATCTGTGGTCTGCACAGAAACTCTTGCCAGTAAAGCAGCAAACCAAAAATGAAAGATGTGGACTCAATCACAAGAGCCAGATTCATATTGAAACATATCAGCTTGTCAGGAACCAATTTTTATTAATATCATTAATGTGTCATCAGCATCATCAATGAAATGAGTTAGTCTGTTTAAAGCAGAATCAAGTGTGCATTCATTGCCCTTCTTGATGAACACTTCAGTTCCACAAAGCGAGGAAGAAAACGGTAAAGGGGGAGGGGGTCAAAGAGGGCAAGAACTGCAGTGAAGGAGGAAACGCAGGGAAAACGACGTCTGGCAGAGCAGGAATCTCCCCCTTCACTGAGATATGATTGGTTTTTCCCTTGTGCAAGAACAACAAAAATCAAAATGAAAGAAATTCAAAATGGTGCTCTAAAAACTGATGGGGGGTGTGGGGGGGTGCTGCTTGCTGGGATATGGTGTTGGCTGTTGTGTTGGTTTTTGTTCCGTAAAGCCACGTTAGGATTTGATTTCATCGTCATCGTCAGAGGTCTGGCTGCTGCTACTGGTTTCGGACTCCGAGCCCTCCTCGACGTGTGCCTCCGTCACACTCCTCCAGGGGGTGAAGTGGAGAGTCACGCCCCGTGGCCTCAGCAGGACCCCGTTCCTCTGCATGCCGTTCCTCTTCAGCTGCAGAACAGACCATGTTGATTCTAGTAATCTGATGTCACACCTATGTTAAAAACCTTTCACAATGACAACGCAAACCATTTCACCTGTTCAGTTTTCTTCTGGAACTCCCTCAGCTCGTCTTCTGTCAAAGGAAGGAAGTTGTCGTCATTTTCTGGGTACTCCTGCCAGCCCATGGCCTTCAACAGCCTTTACAAACAAAAACAAATCTGATTAATGTGCATCAGTTACTAAGCTGCACGGTTTGTAAAGTTGACCCCCATTTCAATTTTACACAAAATGTTGAAATGCATGAAATGTTAAATCTTAAGTTATATTGTTCCTCACCCTCTAATTTTTGCCATCTGACTTCTTAATCTTTTCATAAAAATGTAGTTCAACTTGAAAGCGCTTTAGGTTTTGTGCAAACAAAACTCATCATTAAGGTTTATAAAATTCAACAGGAACTGTAAAAAGACTAAAGTCAATATCCAATTTACACCACCTAATAGTAATACTAAAACAACACAACTGGCATCAACTTTTTTGATCCGATAAACTGAATTGATTTCTCAATTGTTTAACTATAACTGTCTCAGAAAGGGGGTCAGGGCCCACACTTGTTGAAAGGGACTTGGGGGCCTTTCTCAACCACCACACTACACAGAGTAAAAGATAAGCTTTCAGATTCAGGGTTGCAAAAGGCTGTATCTATTATGGTTCCTGAGTACTAATCATTACAATATGGATTATTTTGATATTATCCTCTCCTCTGTACAAATGTGTGTATGTACGGTGCATCCAGAAAGTATTCACAGTGCTTCACTTTTCCACAATTTATTTTACAGCCTTCTTCCAAAATGGGAGTAAATTCATTTTATCCCTCAAAATTCTACTCACAACAAAGTTTTGAAATTTTTGCTAATTTATTAAAAATAAAAAAGTAAGAAATCACATATACGTAAGTATTCACACCCTTTGCTCAAATCAGTGTTTCAGTTGTGAATCTGGTGCCGTCTCGCAGTGAGATCAGTTTCAGCAGAGTTCCGGTTCAGTGCACAAATGTCAAACGTCAAGTGTTGACAACATCGAGGCACGACAGAAGTTCATCACAGGTGCTACACCTCTAGATAACCCTCTCAACTTGGGAGAACGTGTCATCATAAACGCCCGTGAATTCGCTTGATCAACACCATCCACATCCATAGCGGATGTGGATGGTGTTGCGCTGTGAGACACCGGAACTCTAGGGGCGGTGCATTCTGGGAAGTGCAGGGGGCTGCCAGGGGCATTTTGGAAATGTTAAAGTACCGAATACTTCGTTTATGCACCTTTGGCAGCAATTACAGCCTCAAGTCTGTTTGAACATGATACCACAACCTTGGTGCACCTACAGTGAGGAAAATAAGTATTTGAACACCCTGCGATTTTGCAAGTTATCCCACTTAGAAATCATGGAGGGGTCTGAAATTTTCATCTTAGGTGCATGTCCACTGTGAGAGACATAATCTAAAATAAAATAAAAAAAAAATCCGGAAATCACAATGTATGATTTTTTTTAATAATTTATTTGTATGTTACTGCTGCAAATACGTATTTGAACACC